>NC_090277.1:57460150-57776476 GCF_040414725.1 Anabrus simplex
GCGAATGTTTGTTTTTCCTTATCCATGATTATATAATTCTTTTCCTCGTTCACATACACGTAATGATTAGGGTTATTTATCACTTGAGTAGGAAAAGGTATCACTTTATACAATAAATAGGTTGTCTTATCTGTTAAGGGTGTTTTCATTACATACACTAAGAAATTTTTACTTAAAAACACTTCTGCTGAAGCTACCCTGTATATAAGGTAGCCATAAGTCGACTTTAATTCAAATGGCAAGGAAATACCTAATCTCCCTGCGCTTTTCTATAGGCCTTAATGATCTCATCTGGTGTAATTATCTGAGGATGTATTATCCCAGACTGAGCATTCATAATACCTTCCAATACTATACTATAATGATCATGCAACTGCATTAGAAGACCTTCAATTTCAATTAAGTGTCTATTAATAGCTATCTCCAATTCTGCTTGCCTAATCGCTCCAGCTACTTGGAGTGTTTCATTCTGTAAATACAATCTAATTTCATCTAAATTCTTACTGATTCTAAGTTCATTTGCATTTACCTCGTAGATGGTGCTGTTCATGGTTTGTAGGGTGGACTTAACAACAATCATCTGCTCTTTAGCAATTTTCATAATAGAGAGCTGCTCCTTCTCTAGCTCAGAAATCTTTCCCTCGTATCGTTCTGCATCGTCTTCGCTAATTGTTCCAAATAACGTTTTCGCTATTGATCCTACGGCATTAATTAATCCTCTCCTTCATCTATTCCCTTCTTCCCTTGCCACGCCTTTTGTGATCCTATTAATAACATCTTTTGATCCCTTTATTCTTTCCAAATGTGTCTGCAGCATATTTACGTCCTGCTGGCAAGTAAAATTTGAAGTAACTTCTAATTGCAAACATAGCAACCTCGTTCGTCTCACATATCTCTGAGCTAGAGCAAATGTTTCTGTCAGCTGATTCAAATTTACATACGTTACTAGGGTCCATTCTGTAGTATATAACTGCACTTCGCCCTGGTCATCGAAATATACACCAGGTGTATTCTCATATGGCGTCACTCTGACGTCTGTCACCTCTCCACCTGCCTCGAGATGAGACGACATCATCATCCACAGGGTTACTACGATGTGGAACCAACTCGTTATCTCCGCCATCGTCTTCTGTCAACTGTAAGGTACGACAGGAAATTCGTTACCTAACAATTATATTATTCCCAAACTTAATTTCTATTACTTAACTGACTGTTTACTTCCCGCATTATTAACCTAGCTAATTTCCTTTATTTGTCTACCTCTTTTGCTATCCCACTTAGCTCTCACAGGAACATCCTTAGTCTATTTTTGTGAACCTTTGTTCTCTTTCCCTTTTTGTTCATTTGTAAGGTGCAATTTACACCTGATACGCCTACTATAATGTATGGACCTTCAAAAGGTGGGCTCAATTTCCTGGATTTCCCTCGTCGCAGTGCGTCATTACGTAACAAAACTTTATCTCCTACTTGGAAGGTTACTTCGTTTTGCTTCTTGTCATAGTCCTGCTTCTCTCTTTCTTTTCTCTCTATTAAGGTTCGTCTTGCTGCCTCGTGGTTTCTCCTTAACTGCTGGGTTAGCTCCTCAACCACTGTCTGATACTCGTTATAACCTGACTCAGGTGGTTTTTGCAATACTCCTGGGATGTTTGCCTTCTTACCGAATATCAATTCGTAAGGCGTGAACCCCGTACTTGTGCTCTTGGTCGTGTTGTAGACAAAAGCTGCCGTTGGGAGATACCGGTCCCAATCGTTCTGTTCATTGGCACAAACATAGTGCCTAAGGTACTCCACTAATACTTTATGGGATCTTTCAATGCTCCCATTTGACTGTGGCCTGAACGCTGTGGTGTGAGTTTTCTGTGTCCTCAACACCTTACAGAGTGTTTTGAACACCTCGCTCATGAAGTTACTACCCTGATCAGTCAATATCTGGTTGGGTATCCCGTATATACTGATGACATTATTTATTAATGTACGTGTCACCGTATCTGTTTCTTGATTTGGCATTGGACTTGCCACTAGATACTTGGACAGCTGGTCCTGGCAGGTGAGAATGTACCTGTTACCAGCTTCCGTCAAAGGCATAGGGCCTACTACATCAAGCGACATCTTCTCGAAGACTGTGCTTGGAGTATCTGTAATTACCATGGGGGCTCTGATGTCTGGCCGAGTCCCCTTATTTCGCTGACATGATGGACAAGAGCGAATGTACTCTTCTACGTCCTTTTTCATACCCTTCCACTGTATTCGCTCGCTCAGTCTTGCGAATGTCCTCGCAATCCCTTGATGGCCTCCTATTAATGAGTTATGACACTCCTTCATTATGGCTAATTTCTCCTCCTCTCTTAGCCCTTCTATTTCTCCTTCCGGTGAACTACCTTCGGGCTTGGATTCCTCTGCCTTAGCGTCCTCAGAGCCCTCGTCCGTGGTGTAGCCGACTTCGATTCCCTCTGCCTTGGCGTCCTCGGGTTTTGAACTCGCTACTCTAACCTTAACGTCACCAGGATACTGAGTGTCTCTTCTGACCTCCGTCTGGGGTCCTTTCCGAGCTGAACTGACCACTCTAGTTTGGCTCTTCTCTACAATTGGATTACGACTCAGGGCATCGGCGTTACAGTTCCGCTTACCCTGCTTGTATTCTATGACAAAATCGTACTCTGCCAGCTTTAACCTAAACTTCAGCAGGCGTGAAGACGGGTCCTGCACATTGAAAACCCACTTCAATGGCTTGTGGTCCGTCACTACAGTGAAATGCCGCCCAAATAAGTACGGCCTGAAATACTTCACTGCCCACACTATTGCCAATAATTCCTTTTCGGTTACACTGTAATTTACTTCTGCCTTGTTAAGCGTCCGGCTTGCATAGGCAACTGGAAGATCCTTCCCAATGGGTCCTTGTGACAGTACTGCTCCAACCGCCTCGTTGCTTGCATCAGTGGTAACAACGAAGGGTTTTTCAAAATCTGGATATTGCAGAACAGGCTCCTCTATTAGCCTTTGCTTCAGTGTTTCAAACGCTTGCTCCTGTTTGTCTCCCCACACAAAGGGAACGTCTTTCTTTACTAATTCATAAAGTGGTTTTGCAATTTTACTATAGTTAGGGATGAACTTCCTATAGTACCCACTCAGCCCGCAGAACTGCTTGATCTGGCGGCTAGTGGTCGGCCTGGGAAAATCCCTGACTGCCTGGACCTTTTTAGCATCTGGGTGGACTCCATCTTCCGTGATTACGTGCCCTAAAAATGCCACCTCGGCCCTTAAAAATTCGCACTTATCAGGCTGGAGTTTTAAATTATTCTCTCGCAGCCTCTGGAGTATTACTCGTAACTTGGCATTGTGCTCGTCTACTGAGCTACCATACACAATTATGTCATCCAGATAACATAAACATTTAATGCCAGTTAACCCTGTTAGCACAGTGTTCATCAGCCTTGTGAATGTGGCTGGGGCATCTCTGATACCCATCGGCATTCTCTTATATTCATACTTCTGCCCTAGTGCTGAGAAGGCGGTCTTGGGCCTATCTTCAGGCTTCAGTAGCACTTGGTAGTACCCACTCGCTAAATCTAGAGTCGAGAAATATTTAGCCTTTCCAAGGGCATCTAACAATTCGGAAATTAATGGTAGGGGATAACTAACTCCTATTGTAACCTCATTTAATTTCCTATAGTCTATAACGACCCTCCATTTCTGTATGCCTGAGGCATCTAGTTTCTTTGGGATTAAAAGTAACGGCGCATTCCAGGGTGACACACTGGGACTGATTATGTCATCCTCCAACAGCTTATCTATTTGTTTTCGTATCTCTCCCTTCTGTGCTTCTGGGAGCCTATAGGGCCGTACGTTAATAGGAGGTTGTTCCCTAGATATTGGAATCTCATGCTGTATTACCTTCGTATGGGTCAACTTGTCCCCCTCTAAGTGAAATACATCATCATACTCTGTACAGATGGCCAATATTTTCTCTGCATCTACCATGTTCAAATGGTCTATCCGCAGCTGTTCGGTCACTCTCTGTGAGCGCAACTTTCCGAAACCTAAACCATTGTCTTCGGTCTCCTTGGTTAGCCTTACCCTTCTTCCTTGTGACAGGCATGTGTAATCAACCTCATGAATGCATACCACAGGGCTCTGTATCTCTACTTCTTTCTCGGTGGTGTTAATAATGCTTACAATAGCCTCATTTCTCTGGGACCTGGTTAAACATTCGGCTAAATACACCCCTGGTGCTACTTCTGCTCGCTCTATTACGCCAACAGGTAGATTCTTATTTACCTCAATGGCCACTACCTTCTCGGTCCTAGGTTCGAGATGGATCAGCTTTGTCTCTCGAGCCCCCATTGAGTACCTGGTCCCTTTTATTATGACGTAGCCTTCCTTGTAATTTATTACGCCATCTGACAAGAGGTCCTTCCCAATAATGCCATCTTGGGTCAAGTTAATGTCTTTACCCACTACATGGAAGGTGTGACTGGAACCACTTATCTCAAACCGTACCGTACCCTTGGTATATAGCTTGCCTTCACTGACCCCGGTCAGTTCTATGACATGTCCCCTCATAATTGCGCATACTTTTGGTACGCTTCCTTCTTTGACCAGGCTAATTTCTGACCCTGTGTCTAACAAGAATCGAAGCGGTTTCCCTCTATGGACGATGCTAAGTAACATCGTGCCTTCGTCATCTGAACTTTCGAGACTTATTTTTCTACGGGATTCCGAGGTTGTCTCCGGCCTTCGGTCCCTGCTTAGTTTGTTGCTAACCTGGTTTTCATAGCCTGTCCTTGGCTACTCACTGATCCAAACGGGCCCTCCTCGGTTTGTTGCGACCCCCTGTCACCCTCGTCTCCAGACCTTCGGAAGATTTTCATGTCCGTTCTGCCTATCTGTTGACCCATTGTTTTCGTGCGACAGTACCTCTGTAAGTGCCCCGCTTTCCCACAAGCATAGCACTGTTTAGTGGACTGTTTACCAAGTACATTTCTCCAACAGTCCCTTTCCAAGTGACCATCTCTACCACACGAATAGCATCTCGTTATTTCGGTATGTTGTCTGTTAACCGGTAGCCTGCAATTATCTTGCTCATGCCCTTTCCTATTGCAATTGTAGCAAGTTCGTGTACCCCTGGTACTCTCCCTCATGCCCGCCTTGACTGTGCGGACCGTTCGCGTTTCTACACCTACTTGGTCCCTTTGCTTCTTTCGGCAATCTCTCTCTATGTGTCCTTGTTTCTTACAATACCGACACGTTAGCGTTGTCGGTGGTCTTTTTAATTCTGACTCTCCGATAGGTTGACCCTGTGTTTCCTTTCTCGGACTTGTACATTGCCTAGCTAGGTGGCCCTCTTTATTGCAATTGTAGCAAATCACCCTAACCATTGCTGTTCTAGGCTTAGGATGCCACCTTCCTTCTGGTTTTGCTACATTAGGCTTGTTAGTTTCAATTCTCCGTGTGAACCCTAGTGTGTTCCGCCTACTTTGCAATCCATCCTTAGCCTGTTTGGATATAATGACTGCTTCTTCCTGCCTAGCTATTGCCACGGCTCTTTCAAATTTTAAAGGTTGCTGATCCTGCACTCTACATTGGATTCTTGGGTTGTTTAACCCTTGTGTGAAACTAGCCACTCCTATCTTTCTCACGCACTTCAACTGTGCCTGCCTATCCTGTAGGCATTCGCCCTCTAATAAAGCATCCCTGAAAGCTGACGCCATCGTGTCTACGCGATGCGCCCAGGATGCTACACTCTCTCGCGGTTCCTGACTGCTTTGGAACATTTGGCAGATATATAGATCTAACGTGCCCTGCCTACCATAATATTCATTTAGCGCTACTTTAGCGTTCTCCCAGTTAGTAATATCAGCTCTTACCAAGAGCTTCTCTCGGGCCTTGCCTGTAATTTTTGTCAATATATATTTAAAGAAAAGTGCCTGATCATTCTCCCTGATCATGCGTACAGCCGCATCTACGTTGGCAAGAAATTCTCGTAGTCTGTCTGGCTGACTACCGTCAAATTCTCGACCAATCAGTCTGTGTCCCTCTACTACAGTTACATACGGTCCTTCTAAGCTACGTGCATCATCATCATCATCAGCCTCTGCTATCTGAAATTCTGGCCTTCCTGCATTTAAATCTACATCCTCCTCCTGACTTGCCATACTGAATTAAAGTGGACTCACCCTACGATGTCTTCTGTACTGCTGGGCTTGTTGGCTGCGATCCGTGTAGGCTGCTTAATAGGCTGCTGGGCTTGTTGGCTGCGATCCGTGTAGGCTGCTTAATAGGCTGCTGGGCTTGTTGGCTGCGATCCGTGTAGGCTGCTTAATAGGCTGCTGGCTCCCTGAAGCTGGGCTGAATTGTGGCTCCTACGATGCGTGGTTCGATCTTCTGCGATGCGCGGTTTTCGGACTGATATGGTTCTACTGTTCGTCGGAGTTCGAACTAAGGGCACCCCACATACCTGACACCAAAACGTAAGTCTGTCGTGACTCACCTTGTCCCGAGATGTTCTGGACGATTTGTTCTCCCGAGCGGCTTGGAGAATCTGTGGGTTGGGTGCCCTGAACCATTAAATGAAGTACTGAGTCCCATTTAATATGATATATATTTGAATTCAACTCTGACTTCCCAACTACCGTACATATTTACAATGTCTATTTACAGCATACTTCAGTGATGTGCCTGCTCCGGAAGCTTTTAGAATACTGACTTCCGACCTGGGTAGAGTCTATGTTGAAAACCTGAGAGTTGCCCTCTAGCTTGTCTCTAAGCCTAAGTCCGCATCTCCCACTACTGTCTGAGAGACTGAGTCTTTCCAATATCACTTCTAACGCGGCTATGTCCTACTCCTCTCTCTCATTCTGAATGTAAGCACCTCCAGTCTTATTACCGACGTTCTTGACCTACGTAGAGCGTTCTCCTGTCCAAGACTAAAGATATCCCTTAAGCCTCTGCAGCTTGTATATATATCCTGGTCTGGCCCTTGCTAACTAGTGAGGGGGGGAACTCCCACCCTAGTACTAGTCTACCCCCAACTGGGATCCCTCTCCAGTAGGTGGTGCTATAGTGGTCAATCTCAGAACCACTTATTCTCCGTCTCACTCAGCCTAACTCATATCTCTCACTGAGTGGAATGTTTTGCCATGAAGTGGAGATTTTCCGATGCTCCATCCTTTCATGAGTCATGTATTCTTTCCTTGTCTCTCCCAATGCTAATTATTCTGAATGCTGGATTTGTGCTTGTAGCTAGCCACTGTTCATTTACTCAACCCTTGGTCAGTTTACATAGATAAGATTACAACTCAATAACAAGTTACTCATAAGCCTTCCGTAGCAGGACTTGAAGAACAAGTAATTTCACATATCCAATTCTAAATGTTTCAAATATAAAGTAGCACATTTTACACAATTAATAACCATAATTCTTCTTGTAAGAAAACTCTTTATCCTTTCGTTTATACATTCCTAGTGGTCTCCTGTACTGGGGATCCACTAGTTCAATTCTAATCTCCTTAACTTAATATATGCTATGGGACTTAATATACCTTGGTTCGATTCCCGGCATCGGTGCCATCACGACAACCGATTGGATGATGATAGTTGCTTACATGGCCACTAGGGTGATAGATGTGTAAAGCGGCCACTTGGGTACTCATGCCGTCTCCCTTCACTGTCAGTTGTGAATAAGATGGCTAGCATGCAGCATAAGGTTTTGTGGTTTCTTGAGTTTGGAAAATGTTAGTCGGTAGTTCAGTGCAGTGGGCTTTTTGTCTCTGATTTGGCATCGAACCACCAACTATGAAAAGCGTAAAACATTTGGTTATGCAATTTCACAAAACTGGATGTCTCTGCAAAGGGGAAAGCCTGGCCTGACCGAGTGTGTCAGAGGATGATGTGAGATGAATAGAAGAAAGTTATGTTCGTAACCACGTAGGTCAACCAATAGAGTTAGTAGAGAACTAGGATTATCCCAAACAACTTATGCTGCATGGTAGCCATCTTATTCATAACCGAAGGTGAAGCGAGACTGCACAAGTAGCCAAGTGGCCGTTTGACACATCTGTCACCCTAGCGGCCGTGAACGCTAGTGGTGGTGGTGGTGGTCAACAAAACTTTGGACCATCCACTGTTCATTGGTATGTAGATTTTTTTATGTCCAATGTATATTTTGTGAAATACAAATTAATTAAATTGGGTCCATCTTTTTGAATAACCCTGTATATCAGTGGTGATTGATTGACAAACAGGGTGATTGCGATTATGCCCACCTGCTAGAGTGCGGTTGCAGAGCTTTCCTGCAGTTGACTCTGGGTGGAAATTGCGAGTTTGAGGGTTGGCTTATGTAGTCCTAATTGTTCTAATTGTGCTAATGCCCTGTGTAAAGGTAGGGTGTTTTATTGATCATATAAAGGGAGCTTATTTTCTTTGCTTCTGTCATGGATTGCATTTCCTAATATTTAACTGTTTCCCTAGCTTTAGAATTAGTTGCTTGGTGTTTTTGCATTTTGTGTCTTTACCCTTTGATGCAAAAGTGATCGTGACTATCATGCATTGTGGTGCATTTTGTCTTTCTGCCTTGTAACATCTTCTGATATTTGAAATATTGTTAAATAACAGGTGTTTGGAATATTCTATCCAGATAGCATTTAAATTTCCTGCAAGTTTGCATTGGACTATGTTTGACTTGTTTGATGCATTTAATATTATTAATTAGTATTATTTTGATCAATCCAGAAATCTTCTTACTTGCCGATGCTGAAGAAATGAGAAGTTCTAGAATGTTCAGCATGATGTAATAGGAAATGAAGTTTCTAGTAAATGACATGTGTACTACAGGGTATATTCTAAAAGTTTGTCAAAGCCCAAAGATGAATTCCAATTTAAATAGATGAATGTTCAAAAAATAAATTTAAAACGCTGCACTTCCCCACTGTATCAGTAACAACAGAATTTTGTCTCTTATGTGGGGTGTGCAATACCTAACTGACATATAGCAGCTGGGTTTTCTGCAAGGTTGCCCAGGTTAGAATTTTGGTTAATGAACTTGGGGGAATTTTTAACATGGATGAATTGCTTTTCTTTTGAGATGTTTAAAACTACAAACTTTGTAATCACTCTTTTATTTGTTGAACTAGAGAGTAGAGATATTATATATACAGAATTATTGTTGTTGTTGCTGCAGGGATACTACCTTCTTGTGCACAAGATGGCAAATTTTTTAGTTTAGTACAGGAGAATTCATAAGGTGCCATGTTTTTAATGTTGCCATGAATTAAAATAAAACCGTAGCAAACTATTTAGATGTTCATTCAACAAAATTCTTTCAGTGTTCTAATCCAAATTAAAAGTGCTGATTGTAATCTGATTTTATTTCACTAATTTCAGATGAACTTTGTTGTTGTTGTATGTTCCTAAATGTGCAGAACCTCTGATGGAGGGATGGATTTCTGCTTTTGGGTTGTGGTTGGTTTTCATGTGGTGTGGGATCCTCTTCCTGCTGTTAGTGTGTTTAACTTACTCAATACATGTTGTAAATACATCCATAGTCCGGCAGTAGTTGCTGCTTGTCTGAATAAAGTCTCTCTCTCTCTCCTAGATCCACTATATTTTACTCCCCATTAATTTTGATGTACACAGTGTCTGTAAATTCATTGAGCTGTTTTGAATTGCTGTATTTTTGAAAGAAGTGATAATAGAACAAGCACCAAACTAAAGAATAATTTTTGATTATTTGTACTGTGTTGATTATCATTGTATGAAGTTTAAGAAAGGAGAAAATCCGCACAAGGCAAGAAATGTTTTGTATGGTCGATTTCACTCGAAGTAAATTATTCCTAGACTCGGTGAATGATCTGGCTATCATGACTTATGTCTGTGACTCTGGTGCTAAGAGAATATCATCGCATCTTGAATACTCTCTACATCAAACCCACATTCGTCATTGTACAAAATTTCAAGGAAATAGATCAGAAATATCGAGGCAGACCCTGGCATGTGATGAAGGTACCTCAAGTCCATAGCTGTGAGACTCCTCAGTCTGTCGAAACTAAGTCGGGATAAAAGGAATGGTTGCTCGCAAAAACCGGCTAACCAAGATAAATTTTTAAAGATTAGTTATGTGCTGCCATCTGTTGCAGAAGGTGCAAACTATCTTCTGTGAGGTGGGCTAACACAAGGGAATCTTGTGTGATGAGATACAAAGCTTTTAATTTCATGCCATTTTATTGAGACTAATTTCGTTATTGCAAAATCGAGCTAACAAATTTTTACGTATTAGGCACAAATATCTTTTTCCTGGTCGTACATATCTTGCCTGAGACAGGAACTTTGGGTTGATTGAAAAAACAAGAAAATGGCTGTTTCTTGTATTTTTGTGTCAGATGAATAGATATATTTAGTAAAAAGAGGTTATTGTATTTCAAGTAGAAAAAACGACAAGTTTGTGAGCACTCAACCTTTGCCAGAAAAAATAACAAAGGGAATGGTATCTATAAATAAACAAAGAGTACTAATCAGTAAAGTTTCAAGCATACTGTTTAATAAAGATGAACAATTTAAGTATTTTAAAAAATATTTATATGTTGTGTTTACATTAACAAAAGGAAGAGTAGTGGTGATCAGCCATTGTTGTTGTTCGAGTCATCAGTCCATAGACTGGTTTGATGCAGTTCTCCATGCCACCCTATCCTGTGCTAACCTTTTCATTTCTACGTAACTATTGCATCCTACGTCTGCTCTAATCTGCTTGTCATATTCATACCTTGGCCTACCCCTACCGTTCTTACCCCCTACACTTCCTTCAAAAACCAACTGAACAAGTCCTGGGTGTCTTAAGATGTGTCCTATCATTCTAACTCTTCTTCTCGTCAAATTTAGCCAAATCGATCTCCTCTCACCAATTCGAATCAGTATCTCTTCATTCGTGATTCGATCTATCCATCTCACCTTCAGCATTCTTCTGTAACACCACATTTCAAAAGCTTCTATTCTCTTTCTTTCTGAGCCAGTTATTGTCCATGTTTCACTTCCATACAATGCCACGCTCCACACGAACGTCTTCAAAAACATCTTTCTAATTCCGATATCAATGTTTGAAATGAGCAAATTTCTTTTCTTAAGAAAGCTCTTCCTTGCTTGTACTAGTCTACATTTTATGTCCTCCTTACTTCTGCCATCGTTATTTTACTACCCAAGTAACAATATTCATCTACTTCCTTTAAGACTTCATTTCCTAATCTAATATTTCCCGCATCACCTGCCTTCGTTCGACTGCACTCCATTACTTTTGTTTTGGACTTACTTATTTTCATCTTGTACTCCTTACCCAAGACTTCATCCATACCATTCAGCAACTTCTCGAGATCTTCTGCAGTCTCAGATAAAATAACAATATCATCAGCAAATCTCAAGGTTTTGATTTCTTCTCCTTGTACTGTGATTCCCTTTCCAAATTTCTCTTTGATTTCCCTTACTGCCTGTTCTATGTAAACATTGAAAAGGAGAGGGGACAAACTGCAGCCTTGCCTCACTCCTTTCTGGATTGCTGCTTCTTTTTCAAAGCCCTCGATTCTTATCACTGCAGACTGATTTTTATACAGATTGTAGATAATTCTTCGTTCTCGGTATCTGATCCCCATCATCTTCAGAATCATAAATAGCTTGGTCCAATCAACATTATCGAATGCCTTTTCTAGATCTACGAATGCCATGTACGTGGGCTTGTCCTTCTTGATTCGATCCTCTAAGATCAGACGTAAAGTCAGGATTGCTTCACGTGTTCCTACATTTCTTCTGAAGCCAAATTGATCTTCTTCCAACTCAGCTTCAACTTGTTTTTCCATTCTTCTGTAAATAATACGTGTTAAAATTTTGCAGGCATGAGATACTAAACTAATGGTGCGGTAGTTTTCACACCTGTCAGCACTGGCTTTCTTGGGAATAGGTATAACAACATTCTTCTGAAAATCGGATGGGACTTCTCCTGTCTCAATACATCTTGCACACTAAATGAAATAACCTTGCCATGCTGGTTTCTCCTAAGGCAGTCAGTAATTCAGAGGGAATGTCATCAATTCCAGGTGCCTTGTTCCTATTTAGGTCACTCACAGCTCTGTCAAACTCTGACCTCAAAATTGGGTCTCCCATTTCATCAGTATCAACAGCCTCTTCATGTTCCAGAACCGAATTATCTACATCTTTACCTTGATACAACTGTTGGATATGCTCCTGCCATCTTTCTGCTTTGTCTTCTTTCCCTAGAAGTGGTTTTCCATCTGAGCTCTTAATATTCATACACCTAGATTTCCTTTCTCCAAAGGTTTCGTTGATTTTCCTGTATGCAGCATCTACCTTTCCCAGGACCATACAGCCTTCGACATCCTTGCACTTCTCCTTCAGCCATTCTTCCTTAGCTATCTTGCACTTTATATCCACTTGATTCTTTAATCGCCTGTATTCTTTTCTGCCCTCTTCATTTCTAGCATTCTTGTATTTTCGTCGTTCATCAATCAGGCCTAGTATCTCCTGAGTTATCCACTGATTCTTAGTTGATCTTTTCTTCCTTCCTAACATTTCTTCAGCAGCTCTACTGACTTCATTTTTCATGACTCTCCACTCTTCCTCTATAGTCTTTCCTTCAGCCTTTTCATTTAGTCCTTGTGCAACATGTTCCTTGAAACAATCCCTCACACTCTTTTCTTTCAACTTGTCTAGATCCCATCTTTTTGGATTCTTTCCTTTCTTCATTTTCTTCAACTTCAGATGGCATTTCATGACCAACAAGTTGTGGTCAGAGTCCACGTCTGTTCCTGGGAAAGTTTTGCAATCCAACACCTGGTTTCTGAATCTCTGCCTAATCATAATGAAGTCTATTTGATACCTTCCAGTGTCTCCAGGTCTTGTCCACGTATACAGCCGTCGTTTGTGGTGTTTGAACCAAGTATTGGCAAGGACTAAATTATGATCAGTGCAGAATTCAACCAGCCGACTTCCTCTTTCGTTCCTTTGTCCCAATCCAAATTCTCCTACTGTACTACCTTCTCTTCCTTGGCCTACCACTGCATTCCAGTCTCCCATCACAATTAGATTCTCGTCACCTTTTACATATTGTATTAAATCTTCTATCTCCTCATATATTCTTTCGATTTCTTCATCATCCGCTGAACTAGTAGGCATATAGACCTGCACTATTGTGGTGGGCATTGGTTTGTTGTCTATCTTGACGACAATAATTCTTTCACTATGCTGGTTGTAGTAGCTTACCCGCTGCCCTATTTTCTTATTCATTATTAAACCAACTCCTGCATTTCCTCTGTTTGATTTTGTGTTGATAATTCAGTAGTCGCCTGACCAAAAATCTTGTTCTTCCTGCCAACGTACTTCACTTATGCCAACTACATCTAACTTTAGCCTATCCATCTCCCTTTTCAGATTCTCTAACCTACCACAACGATTCAAACTTCTAACATTCCACGCTCCGACTCGCAGAATGTCAGTATCCATCTTCCTGATGATCGCCCCCTCTCGTGTAGTCCCCACCCGGAGATCCGAATGGGGGACTAGTTTACCTCCGGAATATTTTACCCGGGAGGAAGCCATCATCAGTACATCATTCATACAGAGAGAGCTGCATGTCCTCGGGACTTAGTTACGGCTGTAGTTTCCCGTTGCTTTCAGCCGTGTAGCAGTATCAACACAGCTAAGCCATGTTGAGTATTATTACAAGGCCGTATCAGTCAATCATCTAGACTGCCGCCCTTGCAGCTACCGAAAGGCTGCTACCCCCCTTTCGATGAACCATTTGTTAGTCTGGTCTCTCAACAGGTACCCATCCGATATGGTTGCACCTGCGGCTCGGCTATCTGCATCATTGGGACACGCAAGCCTCCCCACCACGGCAGGTCACATGGTTCGCAGAGGAGGGATCAGCCATTACTCGCTGGTATTCTACTGCCCCCTACGCAGGCAGATTGGAATGACAGACACACTTCATTATTAAGTTGTTAAAAGTCAACTTTATTTCAAGTTTCATCCAGATTATTTATTTACTAGCAAATGTACCCGTGTTTTGCTACAGTATTCCACATTTTATTCGGATTTCCACATAAATGGCTGTACACGCAGTGAGTAAGATTGTATGAAATTGCATGTCTCTTAGCGTTATCCGAGAAACGCCACTGGGAGGACCCCATATGTTGTTTGCGATGTAAGGTACGCGTTGGGAAGTATTGATGAAAATGGTAGGCCACGTAATTCACAATACCGGGCGAGTTGGCCGTGCGCGTAGAGGTGCGCGGCTGTGAGCTTGCATCCGGGAGATAGTAGGTTCGAATCCCACTATCGGCAGCCCTGAAGATGGTTTTCCGTGGTTTCCCATTTTCACACCAGGCAAATGCTGGGGCTGTACCTTAATTAAGGCCACGGCCGCTTCCTTCCAACTCCTAGGCCTTTCCTATCCCATCGTCGCCATAAGACATATCTGTGTCGGTGCGACGTAAAGCCCCTAGCAAAAAAAAAGTAATTCACAATAGAGTTCAGGGGTTTCTACTATAATGGCAGGCTCACTTGCGTACTGCCATTCACAGTGGAGATGTGGAGTTTTCATTATAAAGACAGGCCCCTTTCCTAATGCCTGTCAGAATCGAGTTGGGGGGGAGTTGATTATAATTTACAAATGCAGCTCTATCTAAAGCTAAAAACGAAGTGGATGTATTGGAAATATGAAATGTCATTCACGAAATTGTAATGATAAGAGTTACAGATTTAAGAAAGCGGTAACAGAGGAAAAATTTAGCTGCAGGTGTTACTACTGAAGCCTAAAGAGGCAAAACAAAGGCAAGATATAAAAGGAGAGAACAGAAGGGGAAGAGAAGTATCGTCCAGTAAAATTTATTGAAAACAGTCTGCAGTACTGTTCAGATATGAACAGCCTCCCTTAGTGCTATTCGAAGACGATTGTAACCCCCAACAGTATTCCGCAAATATTCCACAGAATGGCAGCTTGATGTCTCATTCACCTTCTATTCAACTATTAACCACGAGTTTACAGGAATAATGAGAAAATGGCGTTATGTTATTTCCCTGTTGGCAAGCAGCCAAAGATGCTGCCATAGGAACCGGTAGGTTCATTATTGGTCACTCAATACAGAGCATGAAACGCACAGAAAAAGTAATTTACTCTGCCATTTGAAGAGTAAGTGAAATTATGTACATAACGAAAGTTGTTTAAAATGAAGTTTCACATACGGTCTTAGGATTTTGCAGAAAATTAATAGTATAAGAGAAAATTGAATAACCTGTTCTGGTTTTTTATATAAACCTCCAGTCTATTTAGCGATTTTTAAATTATATGCATATCTATACCTGCCCCTGGATAAGTATACCGGTACTCTAAATATGAAGTCTGAGATCTATCCAGCCGTTTCTCCGTGATGGTGGAACAGCTGGACAGACAGACAGACACGCAAGATAAAAACCACTAATACAGTCTTGAGTTGACCTAAAACTGATAAATATCTGAAAAATTGAACTAAATTACAGACAGCGGGTCCCCTACAACTTTATTTATATAGATTTATTTAATTGTTTGGTGATTACATAAAATAGAAAAAAAACTACAAAACTATGCATTAATGTCCACCTTCTGCAGCCATCCATTAGTATCTGGAAACTGAACAGGTTGTTAGGTGGTGTGGGCTGTGTTGGACGAGGCGTTTAATGATGTGCTCCTCCAAACCACAGTCGATCGCTGTTGAATTGATTCTGTTCCAATTGTGTCAGAATCACCAGATCCAAGTGATATTGCCGTAGGATAAAATCTTGAAATGTTTTACTGTATTTTGTTGCTTGTTTCATGCCAACATCACTTGCACTTTCAGCATTACAGTGATTCAGAACTGCATGTGACTTTACAGACGTACGGTTTTTATTTTCATGTGTACAGTGGTTTTTTTTTTTTCTTTTTTTCCACGAATGTGCATTATGATGTGGTTTCTAACATGTTTCTTTGGCTTTTATTATTTCAAGAACCTTGCTGGCTTTTGGTATGTATCAAGTCCTGTTGCACTCTGTCTAAAACATGCACTGCACGAAGCGGCTGGACTCGGTGGTGATGGTAGAACACGAGATCAAGTGGTGAAGTGTTGCTGATGACTTCTGCATGATCAAACCTAATTTTTCTAGACTAAAGGCTGCATTTTTGAGAATAAAGCTTCCATCTAATTGAATAGATCTTTAAAACTTTTTCTCAGGAAAAACTTGTCTTTATGAATTATCAGAATGATTGTAGTAATAGACGTGTATCATCTCGTTTGTTAAGTGTGTTAAAAAGGAAGCCACACATTCCAGTGTCAACTCAGTTATATGTAACTTAAAAGCTTTTCAGTTTGTCAAACACTCAAGTTCAAAATAAATATTACACTGAAATACCTGTAAAAAAATAAAAACCCCACCCACTATTAAACAAGGGATAAAATTCCCCTCTATTTGCCCTACTTAGCACATTCACTGCCAGGCATTCTGAGGTGATTTAAATGCCCTGTGCCAGACATTTCTAAGGGAGGTGAACTGGCTTGCATATAAAGAAAAGTAGCACATATAATGAAAGAACATTTCAAGTAATGTTTAAAATGAGCTGAAAGCGATTTCTAGTCATAACTTCATGAACATGTTTGTTGTCCAATACATTTCTGCCTTCGGCTTTTGTATGATACTAGTCATCATCCAGAGTCCTAAAAAATTATCATCCTATCCAGGGTAACAGGCCTCCAATTATCATACATGCAGTATTTAGTAATATGGTCCTGCTACTGTGCTAAAAAATTGTTCCGCGTATCGGTTAGTTTCTGTTACGAGAAATGACAGATATGCCAGTGTGAAAAACATGAAGTATGGCATGCGAGATTCATCACTAGGTAATTTACTCATACCTGCGTTCTTTGAATAATTGGACATGTGTCCAGGTTAATCGGTGTCTGATCAGTCATCTGAATCGACACCAGGTATATCCTCCGAAAATAAATCGTTAACTATTGCTGGACCTACCTCATCAGGTTCAGCACTCGCAACTTAATCAGATGAATCATTATGACTTTCCTCCACACAAGGCACTAAATGATTTTCTGATTCACAATCAGCACACACTTCTTCCGACATACTCCGTATATCGCTTTCCTCCAAGTTAACTGCACTTTTTTACTGTTAAAGCCCATTTTACAAGAGCGCAAAGACACTAACCGATAACAACCACAGAGTTACTTAACAAGATAGCACATGTTCGGATGTCAACAGGAGGTTACTTTACAAAGGAATGTGGTTTGCATGTTTATCAATCTATACACTGATCCTTCATTTTCAGTCTGCAAAAGTTACTGCATTTGGGCGACATCTGAGGGAGCTACAATCAACATATGCACTTAAATGTCAAAGTGTTTGGCACTGCCAGCGCGCTCGTTTTAAAACGTCGATCGGTGTGCTTGGCGCTGAGTGAGTTAATTAACATCTGGATAACATTTACACATTTTTGCATTAGTGCTTAATGCACCCCACAGGGCGTAACCTCGGACTTAAAGGGTCTGGAAGGTGGGTTAATATAGTCTTATATGTACTTACTCACCATGTTTTGCCACACAAGACAATCTGTTAGATTATCATTTATCACTAAAAATATAATCATCTTACAAGAACTCTCTAATCAAAAATAGTGGGAATAATAATGAAATTACTGGTATAATCGGCAGACTATTAAGTGCCCATTAAGAATCCTTGCATATTTTTTAAGAAGAATTGTAATACACAAGAACATCGTATATCCAGATTAAGTGGGACTGGAACTGTTTTACATTTGTATAGCGTTTAGGCTCAGCACGATCACAAAGATGTTTTACTAGCAACAGTTCTGCCAGTGTGGTTTCAGTCAAGGATTCTAAATAGGCAATCAGTTTGTCCGGCTGCATTGTTGCCACTCCATGAGTCATTGTTTCTTCTGATGGAGCGCCGGTTTCATTTTCAAATTCACCATCGGTGAATTAATAGTTCATTGCATTCAGAAGAGCGTGGGTTCGAATCCCACCTCAGCCGTCGTGGGAATGGTTTTTCACGGTTTCCCATTCTCAATTCCAAGTGAACGCCAGATGGTACCTTTGATAGACCATGGCCGAATTATTTCCAATTCCTCTCCCTCATTACCCTTGGCAGAAAAGACATTCAAGAAGAGTCGACGCCGTAAAAGAAATACTGTACAAGTAAACAAATTTTTATTATTTTCGATCCGGATAAACTAGAGATCCGGATTAATGAGGGCCGGATAAACGAGGTTCTTGTGTACAAGAAATAATAATAGTGATACCAACAACAATGATAATACTAGGGGAATACTAAGATAAAGGACTTGGAGGGGAAGCGCAACATGTCACTGACCTGACCAGGGTGGGGGGGTTGGAGTGAGGCGTTCTACAATGGAGGGTCAGCGGTCTGGCAGCCAGTTGGATTCGAGCCAGTGAAAGAGCAGTGGTTTATTAAAATGCCTCGCTTTGTATGCTGGAGTAGAGACAAAGTAGGGCTTCATTAACATAAGTTCTAGGTTTCAAATTCTTAGGTGTTAGGACAGAAATAACTATTTCCAAATATTGAGTGTGACTTCATAGAACGTGATGATGTTCTTTTAAGAATGAAACGTGTCCTTTTTTGTTTAAAAGTGGTATGTTATAGTGTTATATTTCTATTGAACTTGTGTGTTCGACAGCCCGAAAAGCTTTTAGGTTATATTTATCTCTTTTGAGTCATTTGAAACAGAAACTCCTATTTGTTGTCCAAAGAAACAAATCAAATGTTGATAGAAGATAACATGTATAGGATGAACTCAATGACCAGTTAGCATCGGAAGAGGAAACAATACAAAAGGAGACAAGGACAAACGTGAAACAAAAGTACAAGGAAAACACTGCTGTCTTCAAATAGATGGGCTCTCAGCATCAGTTCCTATTCTTCTCAGCCTATGATGAGCTCATTACTCCTTCTCGTTGAGTGACAGATCTTCAGTCTTGATATGGGAAGCAGTGGATTAGAAGAAAGCCAGATAAACTCAGGAAAAGGAGGAAAGAAAAAATAAAAGATAAATACAGGTGGTAAAAAACTAGATAGGAACACAGGATGAACACAAAAGGGAATGTTGATGTCTGCAAAAACGAGCTCATTGGTGGGCTGAGATGAAATGGATATAAAATAACTGATATTGAAGAGGAGAGAGCCAATCTATTGTTCTCACCTCACTTCCTTTTTAATGCTTCCTCGTCTTGTGTCGACCTGTCATTCCTGTGTTCCTATCCAGTATATGACTTGATTTTTCACAGGTTACTTCTTTTCCATTACTTATACACATACCTACAGTTAATGTTGTAATTTGTCCCAAACAAAACACCAACAATGCTTAGTATGTTGTGCGGGATGGCAAACCAATCTGTTTTCAAGAAGGAACCCATATCCATCAATGCGCGGCTTGGACGCTGTAGTGCATTGAAGTGTGAGACGGGTGTGCCGCATGTTGTCAATAAACCCAACATGAGTACCTCCTACGTCATTGCAGAGCCTACACTGGCAGCGCTGAGCACATGACCCAGTGTATTTTATTAATAGTGTATTGACAAGGCAGATTCAAATGAAACTATTTTAAATAGTTCTGTAATGCATTCAGACTAGTCAGTACAGATCAAACAACCACATTAACGTATCATGGTTAAGTTTATCAACACATGACCCAATACGTGCGGATGTCTTTGAAGAATTTCAATCGCTCCGTGGACTCAAGCAATAAGGTCCTCCGCTGACGTTACAAGAATGTCATACACCATACTCTTCATACTACCTACGTAGAACTGTCCGGCTTCTCTTAGTCGTCTCTCGATGGCCACGATGGAATGATTTGGCTTCTGCATACAAACTTGCAGCAGCTCTACCATTGCAATCCACTTTGCTGTATGCAAGCACCATGTCGGTCATTTCCGTAGCTGTGTCCTGGTACATGTCGCACTGCTGTTAACAAGGTTACTGCAGTGGCGGACTACAGTACACAAGTAACGCAGTACGATGCGCATCAAGGACTGTGTGGAGGAATGTAGCGCAGGAATGTTATTAGGCTGAAGTTGTCCATCCGCAGTACACATATAGTTAAAGGGTTGCATACCTTCCGTATTAAGACACCAAAACAGAACAAATTGTCACAACTGTTTTCAGACTTTGAAGCTCTGCAGAGCCTAAACCGTGCATTTCCGGACAGGGGCTCCTTCTTGAAAACCTATCAGTCCGTCATCCCGAACAACATACTAAGCCTTGTCGGTGTTTTTTGGAGACATCCTGTATATTTACACGTTTTACATAGGGGCACCATAAATACTGTCACAACATTTGACAATTACTGCCCATAGAAGACAGTAAATTCCTAAAATATGACATGAAAAACAAGTCATAGTGAAGCTGCAAGAAGTGGTAAATTGTTTAGTATGCAGGTCATCTAGAAATTAAGTTTCCCTATTTCTTATCCATCCATTGGATTGCCACAGGGTATATTGTGATACACGACTCCAAATCGCTCATTTCCAGCCCTCCACTGTACAGTGTCAAGCGTTGTGTAGCATTGACTACAGAAATGTTTGAGTTACGAGCAGCAGCTTGACCATTATACCCGACTTAGTCATTGTACTGGCTGGACTGCTGGTAACACTTTGGAACTTGTGAATGAATCCTTCCACAGGATTCAATAATTTCATGGTGGAAGGTGTGGAAGTAGAATCCATAGTGCTAGATCCAACAGAGCACTTTTGATGGGATTGATAGTTGTTCGCTGAAGCTCATGGGGATGGACTGTAAAGCAGGGGAGCTCGTTTTGATTTACAGGCGGTCTGAATGATAGATTCCTGAACGAACAGTGGGCCACATTATTCTCTTACACCTCCTCCCTGCCCTTCCCTAACACAGAAATACATCCACACACCCAGGTGCCCCCATTTTCAATCACCAACAAATTAACCGACCTCTCACATGGCTGTTCAACAATGCAAACAAAATGTGACATGCAATACAAATGAAATAGAGAAATGTTAGCAGGTAACTTGTTAAATTTACCAATTGATGAGAGGTCCGCACCTCACGGCACGACACACTGTCCACTTTTCTATGTAAGGGACATTATCGTTCACAAGTAAATTATTAAAACAGCTTTAAATAGTTCCTAAGAACGTTAGTTCACACTAAAGTAGTAAACTACAACAAACCTCCCAAAGCACTTTCCAGGTATAAACTGGCCATTTCTTGTGGATGTCCCAAGAAAACCATACCTGTATAATCCCCTGTGGAATGCAGTAGGTCTTCCACTTTCCAGGGAAGTCTGCAGCTGTTATTCCAAGAAACGAATGGAAAAGGTCTAATCCTTACCTAATTTTAAGGTGGGAATAATTATGAATCTTAGAACTTCCTACAGCCCGGTAAAGTAATCATCACATCAAGAAGAAAACTACGAATAATTCAGAGATTTTTGTTATGGTTTATCTCCTTTCGCCATAAATTACAACCAGGTTCTTACTGTGTTTTTCGGTGTTAAAAAAAACCCAAACTGAAACTTAAGCACATTATAAAAGCTTGGCCTGGGGGACACACAGAATGCCTTCATGGGCCGTATGTTGGGCACCCCTGCTGTAAGGCTTTATGATCATCTACAAGAATGCAAAGATTATGAATGAATGAATGAATGAATGAATGAATGAATGAATGAATGAATGAATGAATGGAATGGCATGATTAAATTTCTCCAATCATTCTGTTAAATCATAAATTCGCTAATATTTCCAGCCTTTTAAGCCTTAACCTAAAATAATGTTAAAGAACAAGTTTTATGAATCATGTTGATAATACCTTGTTTGAACAATATCATTTTAAACGAAGCATGGCCCTTATTTTTCCAGAATTGGACTCAAAAAGACAGTGTTTCACCAACAAGCAGCAGATCACTTGATACAGCCTTAGAGCCAAAACCAGAGAAACCTTCTCCAGACTCTAGGGGGAGAGAGACTGAACAGGAAATTGTCACGGATGTGTCGGAGTGCACGAGTCCAGTACCTATGGATGTTGATGCGATTGGTTACTTAAATCTTGCCTTTGAGGATGTGTACATGCATAATGTGGGCAGTGTAGAACCATCACCATTGAAGTCTCCCACTAAGGAACAAACAGAAGTGTTTATACAGAAAGAATCAAACCTTGAGGCTCCAGAAGGAAGTCCAAAACCAACTCAGGCATATGACAGTAATGTTCCAACTCCGACAACTGCTATAAGTTACACCGTAAAACGAAAAATTGACCTCAGCTCTATTCCTGATGTCGTTGCAACTGCACAGCCAACCGGTGAAGGAAGCGGTGGTAAGAAAGTAGATGTCGAAGACAATGATACCTTCCGTCTTGCTGAAGACAGTATGCTATTCTCACAGGTTTCTACTAATACCCTAGTGACTCAATCGCCGGACGTTGCGGCAACGAGACCCACCGAGATCCAGCAAGCAGCAGACCCTTGTCAGATGGTGGAAGTGAAGGCTATGGAGATAGTCAAACATGTCATGTATCCCAGTCGCAGCGTCGAGACGTCAATTCAGTTCGTACCGGAATCGGCAGAGATGGTTGAACTAGTCGATGACACAGAAACGGAACCTGATGAGTCGGCAGCAGAAACAGATAATGAAGACAAGAAGGATAAGAAGAAGAAGAATAAAGATGAAAAATCGCAGGATGAGGGAAGTAAACAAATTACTGCAGTTGAAACTCAGAGTAGGAAAAGGGAAGAGAAACCCGAAACTGCTTTTGATACTGTAATTCCTAATAAGAGGCTGGCAAAGTCCCCAGTTAAAAAGGATGAAACGCAAAGGAAAGAAACAGATGAGGAGATAATTCGGGTGAGTCATACTACTGTAAGGAATGTCGTTGAATACCCAGCATGCTCTACTTCTGCACCGGTTGATAAGCTTCTAACTGAAACCGCTGATTCTTTGACTCGAACCCCACCTAAAGTATCAATCCCTGGCTATAGAGTGGAAATGCATGTAACCCCTACACCCCCTCCTACTCCTGCCATTTACTCTGGCGATACCCCTCCCTCACTCTGTCTTCAGATGACGGACAGAGTCAACAAGACCGAGCAGACCACGGTCACTGCATGGCGTGATACCGAGTGTGCCGATAGCGCTAACATACGAGATGCTGACCGTGCTGCTTCTAGCATGCTGCCCCTCGTGAGTAAGAAATCTCCAAAAGACAAGAATGGCAAGTCAGGGCTGAAGGAGGTCATACTGAAAAAGGAGATTGAAGTATCTAAGACGTACAAAATAATAGGCAACTTCAGCGATGTGGACGTGGTGGCGCCTACTTCTCCGGACAGGACTGTCGACGAATATGATGAAAGCTTTTACGGCAGTGACAAGGAGACCGACGATATTGTGGAGTTTTCCGACGATGGTACGTCTCCTCTGGGACTCAATAACAGTTCGAGCTCGGATGAGGACGAGGGGTTGTCTCTTGTTGGTCACTTGGTGTCTCAGCAGCTGGACAAGGTGGGTGTGATTAGTAGAGATACGAGCAGCATCTACAGGTAAGGAAAGTATGAAGAATAGACTAACACAGGATGAGGATTCTTCTTATAGAATAGTTACTTATAAAACTAATTCTGAAATTTCTGTGCATTGACTTCCATCATCACTACAATTCATAAAAATTATTTTCTTGTTTGTCTCAGTATTTATATTAACAATATTTATGCTAAATACTTTGGAAGGAATTTATTAATTTATTATTAGGTCCACCTGTTCAGTACAGAAAATAAGCCCATTTACTTTAAATGGCAATGTTAAAAACTAGTAGTTACAATTATAGAATGAGATTTCCCACCTAATCAATACTTAATATCTTTAAATGTATGTGTTACCGTGTTTTGGTGGATCAGCAGAGGTGAAAGAAGGTGCGGGCTGGAATGGGTCTAACTACAAGGCTGAACGATGAATTAAAATTTCAATAAAGGTTATATTTTAAAAACTTAACAATTTTCACATACAAATTTCAGATTTTAACAAATCACAAGAAGTCAAATCAGGTACAAGACCAAGAAAGCCGAGATTTAGATAGACTTTAACAATCTCGGCCACAAGCCCTAATTTTTACAATTCCTGAGCTCTCAGCTCACAACCAACATATTACCAAAGGGCAGAAAGTCCCTCAAAACAATGGAGCGCTTGCTCCCACCTTTAAATCTCAAGCCTCTCTGAGGCACATTTACCACAAGTGAAAGAGCTAACCAGCTCTCAATTTTCTGATCCTATCAAAGGCAACAACCAACATACTATAAACTGCCCTCAAGGCACACCTACGAAGAAACAGGGGTATCTTGTACCCAATCTACTGGGCCTTTGTGGAAAAGGAACAGATTAATTAAATGACCCAAAAAAACATCAAGATGAATGGAGGTGTGTACTTGTACTCCTACATGAAAGCTTGTTAAAACCTAAGTGGCGCTAAGCTGATACACAGGGGCTATTCCCATACTATAGAGGTGACTCATATAAGAAAAATTTTAACACATTAGGGAAGAGTAGAAAATTACGAAAACATAGTCATCTCAACTCAAAAATGAAGGGGAGCTCGAGAGGGTAAAGCAATCTCTATCCCCGATTTACATTTAAAGATATTCGAAGTCTTACAAAGATGGAAAAAAAATTTACTTGTTTTAAGTTATAGGTTACATATTAAAGGTTTTGGACCTGCCCCGCGGGTTAAACTGCTGAGCTAGCGAGGAAAAAAGAAAGATGTTAAACGGCCATTACCTTGTTGAAGAGCTGCTGGCGGATGAAAGAGGCGCTTCCCGCCTCCTGCTATATTTCCATACACTAAGCTAGATGTTGTACGAGTGGCCGAGAGACAAGAAAATCAGCAGTTTTTATACCCTCGTGGAAGATTCGAGACCTTTCATGAATAATTAACACACACCCACATGCGTTTATTGGTCGGCTAAAGTTTACACATCAAATGTGAAGAAGAAGGACACGATTGGTCCAAAATTAATTAAAGAAATTCGGGATTGGCTAAGTTCAAAACTGGCGGAAAGAAAGATTAATGTTGCCAACCTACAAATGAAAGAACGAAATTTAGTTATAGGAAAACTTATGAGTATAAAATATCTTCAAGAAAAGTTCCATCACTTCGCACCAGGGTGCATGATCATAGTTTTTGGTAGAGACATCTGTGAGAGAATGTCCACACTTCTTGATAATTAGTAAACAAACACAATTCGAAACTAACACAGTGACATCTTCTGATAAACGGTTGAATTAATTCAGTTTTAAAGTTCAGAGTTTTAGCAGTAGAGGAGTACTCGAAGGCGGAAAATTCAAATGTGCGGCGTATAGGTGTACCAACCGGTACAGTATGTATTCATATTAAAAATGCATCCAGTTTTGTCGTAGTGTGAATAAAATTGGTTAAAACTTGTCTGGAACTGGGTCTAGTATCTTGTTGGTATACAGTATCAATTCTTGCTGCTTGTTATTATGTGGTTGAATTGAGTGAGAACATCCCTTGCTGTTATAATTGTGAACTGTTTGTGTCAGACCACATAATTGATTGGGAGGTCCTCTTGCTCCTGGGCTGGAATTATGGACATGAAACATTACTATATTTAATAATGTCTTCATGCACATTTTATCATTAATACCAAAAAATCGTGTATCATCTTAGAATAAGTAATGTATTAAATTGATGTATTTGTTGCTTTATCTTTTTAAACTTCTTGTCGGTATTAATGTTCTTAAGCTGAAGATGATATCTAGGAGAGGCATTGTCAATCGAGAGCAAAATGCCATCGGAGCCAGTTTGCTGCCCGCTCTTGAGGAACGAGAGCAGCTTAGCAAGCAACTAGGGGAAGTGCGTGACGTAGTACGTACTGCAGGCCAGTGGCGCAAAGGTATAGCACATCTTTCTGTATAGGTTAGATTGCGACACGATGTGCGTGAACTCATGTGAGGTGACGGCAGTGTGTTCCTGCCTTTATCCTCACACCACACAACGTTCAAGTCTAGTCGGTTAATGTTACATTTACTATAGAAGAGAGTTCAGCACAGCGTAGGCCATCGACACCAACAAGTTTCAAACCACCTTGGGAAGAAGAGTATTTGATACTTCAAGAAAATAACACACAAAATGTTTAATATGCAATAAAATATTGAATCACTATAAAAAATTTAATCTGCAGCGCTGTTATTCCTTGTTTCACACCAACAAGTATGATAAATATGAAGGCCGGGAAAGGATAGCGTTGCTAGAAAAACTTAAAAACAACACATTTGAGGAAGTAAGTACATTTCATAACCTGCTCATCTCTATTTATATTATAATGTTTGATAAGTCCTCAGAAATGATTTATGTACCGGTATGTATTTCATTGCTGTTGTTCATATGGTAACATTTCCGAGCGGCAAGTACAGTACTGCCACTGCCACGGTATGCAACCCGCCTGTCCGCTGCTCTCTTGTCATGTGACTGATAGCCGTCCCGAGTGGAGCAAGTAACACCAGCTCCCTAGAGCAACTGCGCGAAGACGTCTGCTCTAGGGGATTGAAAATGGTACTGTATTAATGTATTTTTAATGTGAGTAAATTTCTTTAAAGATATTAATATTGATTAGGTGGGAAATCTCAATCTATAATATTGCGACTGTTATACATACCATCAATACGGACCTATAATGCAATTAATAACTCATGATTAAAAAGTAGTATGCGTTTCAGATGGGCCATCATTATCGTCATCTTCTTCTTCTGCTTCTTATTCCTCTTCTTCATGTACCGAGCTCGATAGCTGCAGTCGCTTAAGTGCGGCCAGTATCCAGTATTCGGGAGATAGTAGGTTCGAACCCCACTGTCGGCAGCCCTGAAAATGGTTTTCCGTGGTTTCCCATTTGCACACCAGGCAAATGCTGGGGCTGTACCTTAATTAAGGCCACGGCCGTTTCCTTCCCACTCCTAGCCCTTCCCTCTCCCTTCGTCGCCGTAAGACCTATCTGTGTCGGTGCGACGTAAAACAACTAGCAAAAAAAAAAAAATCTTCTTTATGTGCCATATCCGTTCCCCCAGACGTTGGCGATCACCCTGGAGAAAGTACCCCTTTCTGTAGCTAACTTGAAGAGTTGTTCAGTGTTGTTGATGCAAGTCCAGTGTAAGATGTTCTGGAGCCATGGCATCGGTGGTCTACCAGCTCCTCGCTTGCCTGCTATCTTTCCTTGTAATATGAGGTGTTGAAGCCCGTGCTTTCCACCTCGTAGAATGTGGTCTAAACAAGCTGTTTTCCTGGCTTTAGTGATGTTTGCCAGCTCACACTCGTCTCTAACTCTCCTTAACACTTCATTATTTAATACAAAATCTGTCCCAGGTATTCTGAGCATTCTCCTGTGTAACCACATTTCAAAGACCTCTAATCTGTTCATGGAGGAAGCTTTGTCAGTTCAGGTGTCCTCTACATAAAGCAGTGTTGACCAGACGTAACATCTCAACAGCTTTTGCAGAGTTTGAGGTTTAGATCGTCATAAAAGAGTGATCTCATCTTTTGGAAAGATGATCTGGAAATCTCATTGTGGCATCCTCTTTTTCAGGGTCCAGATTTTCTGTTATGGTGCTCCCAAGGTGTGTGTGAACTGACTTACTCGTTCAGTGTTTTGATTATTTAAAGAAACGGAGGCACCTTCATGGTTGTTTCTGCTAGATACCATGAACTTGCTTTTTGTGGTATATTGATGTTTAGACCCTATATTAATCCACTGAGATGAATTCTACTGAGCAGTTCTTGAAGATCTTCAATGGTGTTCCATATAATTAGTTATGCAGTTATTGTTTCTGACGACTCAATTTACTTTGGCACCTAGCCCAGTATCATGCAGGGCTTCTTTCAAGATATGATCAGCATAGAGGTTGAATAGGAGCTGTGGAAAGTTTGCAATTTGGCGTACTCATATTTTGATACTGATCTCTGAAGTTTTTGTTCGTTCAGTCTTGACTGTGGCTCTCTGGTTCCAGTAAAGACTTTCTATGATGCAGATATCTTTCATGTCTAAGTCTTTGTGCTAGAGAATCTTGATGAGTTTTTCAAGTTTGATTCTGTCGAATGTCTTCTCATAATCAATCAAATATATCTTTGTGTTCTCTGATCAGTTAAAATTCTAAAAATTCGTAAAAGAATTGAAATGCAGTTAAATCATAATGGATACACATTAACCCATTCACATCACAATAAATGGCCACATTGTTGATTGTAGAATCAGATTATTGGACCTTTATGTTTTCTTATACATATAAATTATATGAGTAAAGGCTTTTTGCAGATGGCGATATTCTGAATTGAGTATAGAGATTGTGAGAAACTGCAGAATGACCTCAATAATGTTGTGAGATAGACAGTAGGCAATGGTATGATGATTAAAAGTCAGGTTGTTAGTTTCACAAATAGAAAAGTCCTCTCGGTTTTAATTACTGCATTGATGGGGTGAAAGTTTCTTTTGAGGATCATTATAAGTACCAACGTGTTAACATAAGGAAAGAACTTCTTTGGGATAATCACATAAATGGGATTGTAAATAAAGGGTACAGATCTCTGCACATGGTTATGAGGGTATTCAGGAGTTGTTGTAAGGATGTAAAGGAGAGAGCATATAAGTCTCTGGTAAGACCCCAACTAGAGTATTGTTTCAGTGTATGGGACCGTCACCATGATTACTTGATTCAAGAACTGGAAAAAATCCAAAGAACAGCAGCTCGATTTGTTCTGGGTGATTTCTGACAAAAGTAGTAGCGTAAAAAAAATGTGGCCTAGTTTTGGGCTGGGAAGACCTGGGAGAAAGGAAACGAGCTGCTTGACTTAGTGGTATGGTCTGAGCTCTCACTGGAGACATGGTGTTATGACATTTTTAGACAAATAAGTTTGAGTGGTGTCTTTAAAAGTAGGAAAGATGACAATATGAAGATAAAGTTGGAATTCAAGAGGACAAATGGGGGCAAATATTCATTTGTAGGAAGGGGAGTTAGGGATTGGAATAACTCACACCAAGGGAGATATTGAATAAATTTCCAATTTCTTTGAAATCATTTAAGAAAATGCTAGGAAAACGATAGATAGGGAATCTGCCACCTGGGTGACTGCCCTTAATGCAGATCAGTAGTTATTGATTGATTGAACGTACCTGTTGCACGAAAACAGGCATAAAATACTAACTAATGAAGATAATTCACTCAAATTTTGCATGTCATTGAAAGTTATAACTTACCCATACTTCATTCCTGGAATGACTGCTGGCTGTGGTAAAAATGTATCATTTGAAATAATTTTAAAAAGAGCGGATTCGTGTACTCTAAAAAGTCACAAGTTCAGGTAGTGAGTGAAAGCTAAATTTTTTTGTACCCTCAAACACTGCTGTATCCACGAAATGGGAATATGTCAAGATTACTGTCTTTATTCTCCAATTTCCAATCACTACGTTTCTTTTGCATCACGGGCCGCGCACGTTTGGAAGTACCTGACACGGCACTTTCACTCTCACATTCGTCGATGCTATCAGGGAGTAAAGAATACAGGGAGATGCCTTGGAGCTCTGAGAGTGAAGCCTAGTGACAGTGGTCTACATAGGGGGCGTCTCAGAAGCACCGTCCACTTTTTGTTAGAATTTTTAGGTTAGACTTGTTGTTTATCGTCAATTTTTCCTGAGGTTTCCTGTTCGTGAAGAAAGGAGAGCAGAGTGGATTAAGGCCATTAGAAGGGAAAATAGGATACCTTCTCCTTACACCAGAATATGTTCAGCACATTTCAAACCGGAATTATTTGATCGGTCCATGAAGAAAGATGTTCTGAAGGAGAATGCATTACCTACTATTTTTTAAGCATTCCCTTCTTACCTACAGAATTAGAGCGCTCGATGTCTAGAGAGTTTTTCATTTTCACGCCCTTCGTGGCTCTTGTTTTCATTGGCCGATACCTTCATTTTTCCAATTGTCGGATCTCTTCCATTTTTCCTCCTAATTAGTGTTAATAGAGGATGATTGCCCAGTTGCACTTCCTTTACGGCAGAATAAGACCCACGGTATCTCCTGCCTATCGTAAAAATCCGTGGGGAGGTGGGTGTAGTAGGACAACTCCCACGGTATACACTGGTTTTCGTAAGAGGCGACTTAAAGGGGCCCCAGGAGCTCTCAGTTTGCGAGCGTGGGTTGGCAACCAGGGGGCCCTTAGCTGAGTCCTGGCATTCCTTCCACTTACTTTTGCCAGGCTAATTTTAAACTATCATGTCCGACTTCCGATGGTCAACTCTTGTTCTTTTCCGACCCTGAGGCTGTACGAGGATTCGATGGCTAGGGAGTCTTTCATTTTCTCGCCCTTCATGGCCCTTGTCTTTCTTTGGCCGATATCTTCATTTCTCTCTTATTAGGATTAATAGAGGATGGTTGCCTAGTTGTACTCCCTCTTAAAACAATAATCACCACTACGTGTCGTAAAAGGCGATTAAGAGCCTAAGGGGCTCTTAACTTCGGAGTGTGGGTTGGCGTCCAAGGTGCCCTTAGCTGAGTCCTGCAGTGTTTCCACTTGTGTCAGAAGATGGTTAGCTTGATGGTTTTACTTCCTATTAAAATAATAATCACCACCACTAGTTCAAAATTTGTAGTAAGCAATGTTGCTAAGCCCAGTTTGGTTATTTATTCCCCTAAAGCATTCAGATTGCGGTATGCCATTATTAACAGCCTACTCCTTACCTTTACTGATATCTGGTGAAGAATTGCATCTATTTTTTTAATATTGCCATTATTAACAGCCTACTCCTTATCTTTACTGATATCTGGTGAAGAATTGCATCTATTTTTTAAAATATACTCGGATTATAGTACCGATAGCCAACTAGCGAGAAGGTAGATTTAAGACTGCGGGTCATGAGAAACGCTTCCTTTGAACTCAGTGAAAATGCATTAATAGGTCTGTTTGCCAGAAAACTTTGTTACAGTTAATCGCCGTGTTATTTTGAAAACGATTGCACTTCATTGAGCGATTCGAAGTTTCCTTACTCCCGAGAAAATATCTTAGTTTGTATATATATACAACGTAAGAATTGCCATGGTTTGGTAACCATGGGGGGCGTGGCTGTTGGCTTCAAGCGATAGCCACAGAGAGTAGTGTAGCGGGCAGCTCCCTGTATTCTTTACTCCCTGGATGCTATTCACACTAGTAAATTTCACTGTTGCTATCGCTACAATCGAACTGGTGTTCATTTTCTGAAAACTTCATTATTGCCATAATCACCATCTAAAACACTGTCTACAAGCACTTTCAAACTCTCGTCATTACCGCGATACTGGTTCTACTGCATAATGAATACTGAATACCAATGAAAATAAACTGTTGTTCAACAATCCCAAGTATCATACAGAAATACAGACAGCATTGTTTAGCAACAGTACATGGCCTCTTCCTTACAGTGTGTATTATGGAAACATATACTGCTAGGGGAATCTAGAATATAATATACGAATATAAGCGAGACAGTGAGTCATTGCAAACTCAGCCCGTCATTTGATTCAAGTTTACTTTTTAAGGTACAGTCAAAGGTTCCACCTTTACAATACTAATTTGTTTTTGTTTAATTAGCAGTTAACAAGAAATTAGGCCAACCAGGCAATTAAAGCTAATATCTATTTGAACTACAAGATTAAGTTATCAAGAACTGGCAGGGACATTGCTTTCTATAAGAATCTTTTAAAAAATGAACTCATACCAAATTTCTTGAAGTTCAATCAAAACATGTGTTAACAAATTTATCTTAAAAAAGCAATTGGTCCACCATTTTAAGAACATTCTTCAAATTTTATCATGTATTTTAACTTGACATATCCGGTAATCCAAATCGTATCTTAATGTGTATTTGTGACCTTGTCTATTTTACTCATCTTACAAGTATTTTCGGCTGATGATGTCCAAAAAGAAGGACAAAACATCTCCCAACAATTGCTTATTAAACAAAAAAGAATTACTAGCATTGTAAATATGGAACCTTTGATTGTACCTTAAAAAGTATACTGTTGACAATATGGGCTTTGCAAAGAAATTAATTTTATGATTCAAGTGCCAAAACACCACGCGTGACCACATCTCTTCAAATGATGCAAGTGAATTAATAAACTTGAGCACACAATTCCATTGAACACTATGTAAAAACCTTAATTTGCTTTAATGAATCTTAAAATCATCTTAAGTTAATATGTTGTGTAATTAGTCGTTGAAGAAATGACTCTTGAGAAAAGAAGACTTGTGCTGATAACTAATCCAGTGGGACTGGAAGGAACAGTTGTTTAAGGTTGTTATTTGTGGATCTTATTCTGTTTTAGAAAGAGTCTTTTCTTCAGTGAAGACTTTTGCAACCTGTATCTGTGATATTATTATTCTTGAGGATCACTTGTAATTTGAATGCCCGGATAGTTGAATTGTTTGTTTACCTCTAGTTATTGATTTCCTGTGGAGATGTAACATTCCTTAAACCTTGTTGACTGATCCACTGCACAGAAGTTGGCAGCATCACAAACAGCAGCCATTGAAACTTCATTTATGATAGAAAATGATCACTAATTTTTCTTCTTTCTTCTGAGGAAATCAGATGAGGTTATAGAAGATTTTATTTTCCTCTGTGTTTCCTCTTGTGGTGCACTTTTTCTCTGCAAATCTGCTAAGTTATTTCTATTCTTCTCATATTATTTATTGGGGTATGATTAGCATAGTACCTTAGCATCTGGCTTTCCACCCAGATGGTGGACGTTCCATTCCAGGGCGATCCTGGATTAGAATTTTCACGTGAGAAATCATGTGGTGTCAAGTTGGGCATCTGGCCTGAAAGACACTTATTCAAAACTCAACGGGAGCCAGGCAGTTCCGGCAACCCTAAAAATTCCTGGGACAAGCTGAGGAGAAGTTGTTTTCATATTATTCACATTTCACATTTGTAATTAAGTGCTTAACATGTAAAACATAATATTTGTGTTTTCTGCAAAGGTAAAAGCAAATTGTTGCCATAATATTTTGCAACAAGGTAAATCAAAACGATGGCACTTGTAAAAACCTTTGCAGGCACTACTTTCTTCGAGAAAGGATGCTAATGTCAAAGCAGACGAGAAGCTTCCTTCTAGTAGATCATCCGTCGCTACCAGCCGTCCGGGAATTGCTGGCGGAGGTCGCTCCCTAACCACCATCACCACGACTACCACCACGACAGCCACCAAGGTGGTAGCTAGCGGGCTACGACTGCCCGTCTCGCAGGCCACGCAGAAGAGTCCGGCAGCCCTCTTGAAGATGGGTGCTGTGCCACCCGCCTTGGAGCGAGAAATTAACGAATTTGAGCAAGCTGCCGAACAGATGCTACGAAGGATGGATGTGATGCTGATCACAGTCAAAGGAGTGGACAGTGAAAGGGATCCAGGAAAGAGACAAGTGGTAAGTGTTTTTCTTCTTCTTCTTCTTCTTCTTGTTTTGGCAGACTGTGGACCGCGATATTTCGAATTCAGCTTCATCTGTTTCTGGGCATAATTCCTCATCCATTAATCCTTCATCCTTTCAGTCTGCCATCTCCTCCTCCCTTCCATCCACAGCGCTTGGGTACAGAATCTAACTTTTACTTGAAATGTGTTAGCGGTCTTGATCCTCGACTTGAAAGCATACCTGTCGCTGATTTTCTGTTCCTTGTATTGCCATTTCCTTCAGGTCCTTCTTCACCTCCCAGTGCCAGCTCACCCTTTCCTGGTGTCAAAAACCTTTATTATCTGATTGGTCAATTTTCCCAGATTCATTCTGTAGATATATTCAAAGATGATTCTCATCTTCCAGATGGTATCCGAGATCTTTTCCATCTTGATGTATAATTCTTGGTTTCCTTTCTGTATGATCCATCCTCTGTTCTTTGTGGTTCCAGTATCTTCCTCAGAATAATTATCTCCACATTTCCAGCTTCTTGATGAATCCTCTTTTTAAAAATGAGGTTTAAACATTTAAACACTGTCTGGTAGTGTTTGAGTTTTGCATTGATTGAGATCTTCTTGTTGTAAGTGTTCATAGTTTATATGCCAAGTTCATCTTATTAATTCTCAATAAGTGCCTCTCTTTCTGAAAGGTTGTTGTCTATCCACTCACTCACATATTTGAATTCCTCCACTTTCTGACTCTTTTTTCTCCCAACTTTATTCCATCTAGGTGCTGTTTTGATGTTGGTCATTTATTGTGTCTTCTCGAAGGGGACCCACAGGCCTGCCTTACTTGCTTTTTCCTGAAGTTTGATGATTTGGTTTCATGCCTCCTCTATTGACTGAGGACAGAAATCTATTTCATCTTAAATAACAAAGACATAATTCATAAAACATTGCAAGCAGATAGGAGAACACAGGAAGGTTATTCACACTAACCTACTGGTATGGACAGGGGATGAAACAGAAACGACTGCCCAGGTTAAACATGAAAACATTCCCAAGGATGAGAACAAATTCTACATCTTCCATACTTGCAGTTCATCTTGGCATAGCTGGGTAGTTATTGCTGGAGGTATGACAACTTTCTTTCATATTCCACACTTGCTGAAAGATGCTGATGTCTGGAAACCTAGGAGGCCAGGTTATAAAGCATAAGTCATACACTCTGTAGAGCACACTGTGTTGTCCTTGCAGCTAACAGGTGCACTTCGGCCTGTTAGAGGGCTGGTTCCCACAAAGTGCCCAAATATGGTGAGAGAACAAGATCGATGACATCACAGATATTAATGTTAAAAATTAAATAATTGAAAAGGAGGTTCAACCTATTCAATACTTAAAAGAAAGAAATGTAGTAATTACATTATTACTTCAGCAAGAGAAGGCTTTTTGTTTAGCTTGGTTAGCTTGTGCATTTAAAGATAAAAATTTCATTGTTCCGTATTGAAATTATTGATGTTAAAAATTAAATAATTGAAAAGGAGGTTCAACCTATTCAATACTTAAAAGAAAGAAATGTAGTAATTACATTCTTATTTCAGCAAGAGAAGGCTTTTTGTTTAGCTTGGTTAGCTTGTGCATTTAAAGATAAAAATTTCATTGTTCCGTATTGAAATTATTGATGTTAAAAATTAAGTAATTGAAAAGGAGGTTCAACCTATTCAATACTTAAAAGAAAGAAATGTAGTAATTACATTCTTATTTCAGCAAGAGAAGGCTTTTTGTTTAGCTTGGTTAGCTTGTGCATTTAAAGATAAAAATTTCATTGTTCCGTATTGAAATTATTGATGTTAAAAATTAAATAATTGAAAAGGAGGTTCAACCTATTCAATACTTAAAAGAAAGAAATGTAGTAATTACATTCTTACTTCAGCAAGAGAAGGCTTTTTGTTTAGCTTGGTTAGCTTGTGCATTTAAAGATAAAAATTTCATTGTTCCGTATTGAAATTATTGATGTTAAAAATTAAATAATTGAAAAGGAGGTTCAACCTATTCAATACTTAAAAGAAAGAAATGTAGTAATTACATTCTTATTTCAGCAAGAGAAGGCTTTTTGTTTAGCTTGGTTAGCTTGTGCATTTAAAGATAAAAATTTCATTGTTCCGTATTGAAATTATTGATGTTAAAAATTAAATAATTGAAAAGGAGGTTCAACCTATTCAATACTTAAAAGAAAGAAATGTAGTAATTACATTCTTATTTCAGCAAGAGAAGGCTAACCAAGCTAAACAAAAAGCCTTCTCTTGCTGAAATAAGAATGTAATTACTACATTTCTTTCTTTTAAGTATTGAATAGGTTGAACCTCCTTTTCAATTATTTAATTTTTAACATCAATAATTTCAATACGGAACAATGAAATTTTTATCTTTAAAGACATCACAGATATACAAAGAACTCATGTGACTGAATACTAGAGCAGATTGTAGCATGTTGCCCCTTGATACCATAATTCTAGGTATGGCACGTGAAAATGTATGAGGGTTTTTCGCTGCTCTCTTATATGATTGTGGGCATGAATAAGACTGTCACCTTATTGTAGACAGAGACAACTCTTATTGCTGAATACTACTGTTCTCCATTCGCCTCTCCAATGCACTCTCTCCCTACACCACTGGATATCTTCTTGGCGATGGACAGGTGTCAGAGTTGAACGTGCAGGAGGAGTGCTGAAGTTAGAACTCTTTACCTCTTATTGTTCCCACCACTAAACATCATTACCCACGCGAGTTGCAGTTCTGCCGATTGCCAGCCACCCTCTCGCAGCATTGCTAGATGTCCACACTCGGTCCATTCAAACAACACGTCATGTTGTCACATGATTTTTGATGCATTTCTACAGATAGTTACTAACATTCTGCGACCTTCAAGCTATGGTTAACACAGGTGTACTGAATGTTCTTCAATGCATTTCCACCAGTGTATGAATTATATTATTCTGTATTTATTAGTTTCTAGTAAAGGTAGCAGTTAGTTGTTGAGACAGATTTTACTTTGAATTGGTTCTTTACTCTTGAAAGTACTTTTTTTTTTTTTTCCGTCTGTACATAATGATTTCTACCAGAGATAAATGGACCTTCAATAGTAGACCTTTGTAAAAGTGAAAAATTAAGAACTTCCTTTAAATGATTCTAAAATTGTGAACTTCTGAAGTAGTTCATGGAATTGCGCTTGTTTTTTCAGGTGTTGGAACAAGAATGGAGCTTCCTTGCTCCCGATGTAGCCACACTCATCAGCCGAGGGGATGGTCTTGTGCTAACAGTTCATTCTAGCGATCCCGGGCGTGCCGAGCAGCTCAAGGAATCGTCCCAAGATCGTCTACGCAGTAAATGGCAGCAGGTTAAATCAGAGACTGAGGTAAGTGATACCCTTGGAGATAATCGATCAATGATCTGCATTTACGGCTGTCGCCCAGGTGGCAGATTCCCTGTGAATTGTTTACCGAGCCTTTTCTTAAAAGTTTTCAAAGAACTTAAATGTTTGTCAAACATTTTCCTTGATAAATTATTCCAATCTGTTACTCCTCATCCTATAAGTGAACGTTTGCTCCAATTTGTCTTCTTAAATTGTAACTTTATCTTCATATTATGATCTGTCTTATTTTAATAAGTGATGAGTTATGAGAGCAGCTGAGAAAAATAGTTCAAATTAAAGAAAGTGGTGAAGAACAGTGACTTGTTTGGGTAAGAACGCATGTAATAGCATAAACAAGAGAAAATGTTATAAATTGCTTTTGTTTTTAATGTTTCACTGCTTTCTCTGTGTTCTTTTGTATTGTGAAAAAAATGAAACTAGAAAAGTATATATTGTGTTTAATTATCTAAAATATCATATTCACATTTTGGAACATTTCTTGATGGAAAGGAAGTATTTCCAAAAAAAGATGAGGGGCTTTCCTTCCTGAACTAGCTTTACTTTTTTTTGGTTTATTTTTTGCACCTATACTAGAATCAGTCAACTTAAGTATCTGTACAACTCTGGATATAAAGTTTTAATCAATAAATTAACTGTTTAGGAAGGACAGTAATTCATTAAGTAAAATTATTCTCAGTTGCTTTCTTTACTAAATGAATAAATGAGTGACTTCTTCATTAGATAAAGAAAAATCAAAATATCATACAACATGTAAGAAAACCACATAATAATCACATTATAATTATCAAAACTAACAAATAGGAAGATAATCCAGATAATTGAAAATCAATTTGAGAAAGAATAACTGGGCAAGTTAGCCATGTGGTTAGGGGCACGCAGCTGTGAGCTTCCATCCGGGAGATAGTGGGTTCGAATCCCACTGTTGGCAGCCCTGAAGATGGTTTTCTGTGGTTTCCCATTTTCATACCAGGCAAATGCTGGGGCTGTACCTTAATTAAGGCCACGGCACCTTCCTTCCAACTCCTAGCTCTTTCCTATCCCATCGTCGCCATAAAACCTATCTGTGTCGGTGCGACATAAAGCAAATTGAACTTCAGTATTTGCACAAAGAGATGAAGTTTAATGTGCAAAATTTGTAAAATATACAAGAAAAGTAAAATACATTATACTTAAGCAAACGGTGAGGTCGGGTCAATAGTAAGACCACTATTATTTCAACACTGGATGGAACGGAGACTGACAACATTAGTGAACAGATGCTTCGGTCAAAAATTAGCTTTTGGCTGAGGGTAAGGTACAAGGAAAAGCAACATTAGGCAGTAAAGTGAGGAACATGGTAGGGGTGTACAGTCTGACTGGTGTCATAAACGACTCTGCCTCATCATTGGAGGGATCTCAAGATAGTGGGTTCAAACCCGGCAGAGGTAGTCGGATTTTTGAAGGGCGGAAGAAAGTCCATTCGACACTCCATGTCGTACGATGTCGGCATGTAAAAGATCTCTGGTGACACATTTGGTGTTTACCCGATAAAATTCATTAAATCTCAGCCATAAACGCCCAAGAGAGTTTCGGTTTACTCGGTCTGCCATCTAGTGGGCTTAGAGTACAAGGGAACGTCGAAATTGACGAGCAGACAGCCAGATGGCGTCAAATTGAAATGTCTGCACACGGTAGCTGAGGCCATATGATGATGATGATTATTGTTATTATTATTATTATTATTATTATTATTATTATTATTATTATTATTATTATTATTATTATTATTATTATTATTATTATTGGAGGGATACTGTTACAGTGGCTTCGAATCATATTAGTAGATGAATGAACTTGATGCAGTTCTTAAAAGTAGTAATGATTATTATACTGTAGATCATTATATGAAGGATCGCTATGTTATATTATAGTTTGAATTCAAGAGGACAAATTGTGACAAATGTTTCCTTTTAGGAAGAGGAATTAGGGATTCGAATAATTTACCAAGGGGGATGTTTGACAGATTTCTTTGAAATAATGTAAGAAAAGACAAGGTAGACAACTGATAGGGAATCTCTCACCTGGGTGACAGTCCTAAGTGCAGATCAGTGGTGACTGGTTGATTAATTGTTATTCTAGTCCTTTGTAATAGCAGATTTTGTATTAATCCCAATACAGCTTTGGCAGGTTGTTTTGTTGTTGACAGGTACATCAGGAGATGATCCTTGTCTATTGTAGATTTCCACCGTTTGCATATTGGGGTATAGTGCGCATTGGTATCACCCAAATATCACTATAAAATTTGTCACAAATGGAACATGATAATTGCTTTTACACATATCAAGTGAAAATTCCCTGGCAAATTAAGAAATATTTGATTTTTGGAGAATATTATGTATACATACTTTACCACTTTACAAGTACATTTGGTGTTGCGCTCACAGTGACACACGTATGTCTTTTGTCTTACACTTTCAACGATTTCGTGTGTGATATCTGTGTAATCTGAAGTTCTTTGCTTTCGTTTCATTGTTCACTTGTCAAACATCATCATTTCATGAATTGTATCGCGATATGCAATATTTAATAGGTGACAAAATGGTATGGCCAATGTACATAAGAAAAATTCAGTGGACTAGTGATTTATTGGTCCAGGGATCGAGCTACTTTCGTTCGAACAGAAATAAAAATATTTATTGGTTCAGGGATCATGCTATTTTTCTGTTGACCTCCATTTTGCTGTTTGAACTGGCCGCTCTAGTCATATGGACAAAGATAATGAGAATCTACAGACATAGCACTCCCATTCCACGGTGCTAGCCCTGGACCTGAAGAAAGTAACAAAAGAGGGCACCAGCAGCGCAGTACGTCATAAACCAGTCCTGTCTACAAGTCTTAAGTATGTTTTCATATTTCTCAAATAACGACGGTATTTCTTAATTGGCCAGGGATTTTTCACTTGATATGTGTAAAAGCAATTATTATGTTCCATTTGTGACACATTTTACAGTGATATTTGGGTGATAATAATGCGCATCGTACCCGCATATTGTGCAGGAATTAATATAAAATGCTTAAATTCAATGAACATGTGGCTTAAGACAGTCATGACAAACATTTGTTAAGGTTTCTTTCCTAATTTACTTCTGATTTCAAAAGTAGACCCTATGTTTTACCATTGTTTATGGTTGGATAAGGCATTGGTGTGCTGGTTGAATTCTTCTCTTGTTTTGGGCTTGACAAGTCTCTCAATTGATGTCAACTGAAGTGTGGAGCCTTCCTTTGCCAGCAGGTCAATGAATTTTTGTGAGGAAACTCGTAACCATAACTACAATAGAATAATGCCTGAAATAAACAATTGCTGTCTGTAGTTATATTTTCTAGGAGCTTGTAACTTTGAAGAGTGCTTTTCGTTTCCATAGGAGTTTACAGGTTCCTTGTGTTTGTATTCACACATGATCTCTAGTACGTTTCAGTATGAGCTTAACCTGCACACAACACTGGAGGTTCGCTACTGTCGCACTGAAGTGTCAGCAGAATATTGGTTTCAATTGACCTGAACTTGTAACGTCACTCGCTGCACTAGTGTTGGGACAGGGGTGACGGTGGAGTGTGATTTGCGTGTGCAACACCAGCGGACCTCACGAGTGGTCTGCAAGTGGAGGGGAAATAACTTAAAGTTCAACTAGTTTTTGTTCTCTTAAGTGTGGAATTTTATCCATCATTTCAGTCTAGAAAACCATCGGTAACTTTTAGAAAGTTTCCAGTGATTAGACTTGCAGTTCCATGAATGATGACATACTTTGCCAATATCACTCATTAAACTTGCTGCTGAAAAATTACACCTCTTCTGTTGCTCGTTGGTACAATAGACTGCCAGGAGTTTAGATAATGATGCTATATTGCTTTACAGTTGAGACCTCCCTTAATGAAATATTTTCTTATATACAGTATATAAATGATATATTTTCTTAAACTGGATCATAGGTTAATAAATTATATATTACTGTCACCATGCGAAAGCGAAGGCTAAAATCCTATGGGCATCTAGAAAGAATGGATGAGAAACGGCTAACTGAGAAAATATTCAAATACATCACTGGACTGAAAGCTTCAACGAAGTGTGTAGAAGAGGTAAAAAGAGATGCATTAGAAAGTGGACTTACAATGGATGTGATTCACAACAGAAAAGAATTTAGTAGCAGAGTGGACGGCATCAAAACATTCCAGGAGATACCACCAATATGTAGACCCAAACTGGTCATATCCGAGAAAGAAAGGAAGATCAGAAGTGAAAGGATGAAGAGGTTCTAGGAGGAGGAGAAGAAGAAGAACAATATAGTGTAAAACAAAAGCTAAAGGTTTCCACCTATTCAGTACAGTTTGTTGTAACTTTAAAAGCGTTACATATATTTGTTGAAACTACTTTCTCTCTTACCAGAGACCATCATCAGTCAAAATCAAAGTAAAGACAAGACATGAATGAATGAATGAATGAATGAATGAATGAATGAAGCAAGCATGAAATTCAAGACAAGTAAAGATTTTAAAAACACTCATGACAATCACATGTCCTGTGGAAGTTCTCAGCTTTCCTCCAATGGGAAAACTGCACCTCACTGAAGACCAGGCGAAACACTAAAATATCAGCACTAGAGAAATCTTCTAGAACTCAGTTCATCTGTAACAAGCGTGAACAGAATGATGTTGATGGGAAAATTTTGAGATGTTATTTGTTTCCAGCATGGTGGAAACAAACATGGAGGGAAAAAATAAATAAATAAATAAATAAATAAATAAATAATAATAATAATAATAATAATAATAATAATAATAATAATAATAATAATAATAAAACAAAGATTAAAAAATATATTTAACATATAAAATAAAAATAAAAAATGCCTAAGGTGGGGCTGAGGGATGTGGAATGGTGGGTGATTGGTGGAGGGAAACAAGGGGGTTTAGAGTACTTAATTCCTATTTTCAATAAAAAGAAATTAATAGATCAAATAAAGGGTTTGTTTTTTCAGATATTTCATCAAGGTTGAAATTGGGATTAAAGAATATTTGTAAGATTTTTAAGGTTACAACAAACAGTATTGAATAGGTGGAAACGTTTAGCTGTTGTTTTGCACTTCTTAAACTGAAATCGCAGATCAGGCTGTTTGCGGATGATGCTATAATGAATATACCAGTGAATAAATTGCAGTACTGTAAGCGGCTACAAAAAGACCTACATGATGTTGTGAGATGGACAGCAGACAATAGTTTGATGGTAAATGGGATGGTAAGTTTCATCAACAAGAGTAGTCCTCTGTTTTAATTATTGTGTTGATGGAGTGATAGTGAGTTTGCTACTCTTCATCGGGGTAATCACTTTAACAACATTGTAAATGAAGGTTACAGATCTCTTCGTGTGGTTATGAGAGTATTTAGGGGTTGTAGCAAGATGTAAAGAAGAGGACGTGTAAGTCCCTAGTAAGACACCAATTATAGTAATGTTCCAGTGTATGGGAACAAACCAGGTCTGCTTGGTATGAGAACTAGGAAAGATCCAGAGGAATCCAGGACAATTTGTTCTTTGCGACTTCCAACAAGAGAGTAGTGTTCTTAAAATATTGCAAACTTTGGGCTGGAAAGACTTGGGCGACAAAGCTCGACTAAGCAGTATGTGATACAGATGTTGATTCCCATAGGGAACCTGAAGTATCCACGGTATGCACTAGCCATGCGTCTTGGTAGGTGTGCTATTTACCAACTGATGAGTCCAACTTAGCACACTGGGGCGAAACGCTGGCAACCAGGAATGAGTTAGCTGGAGAATTTATTGGTATTATTAAACAGTATGTTCTGAGCTGTTGGTGGAGAAATGGCATGGGATGACATTAGTAGATAAAAAAGGTTGAGTGGAGCTTTAAATAGTAGTAAAGATCACAATACAAAGATAAAGTTAGAATTCAAGAGGACAAATTGGGGAAAATATTCATTTATAGGATGAGGAATTATGGATTGCTATAACTTATCAAGGGAAATATTTGATACATTTTCAAGTTATTTGAAAACATGTAAGAAAAGCGTAGGCAAACAACTGATAGGCAGTCTGCCACCTGGGAAATAGCCGTAAATGAAGATCATTGATTGATAACAATCGCGAATAGTAGTAGATGCATCAGATAGACTGGTGTAGGTGATGGCAGTTATTGTTTTAAGGAGGAAATCATCCCTTATATTAATTAGGAAAACTCTGATACTCTTAAGACTGATATTAACAACAAGAGAACAGCATGGGTGGTAAAGGGCATGAAAGTAAACGACTCCCTTGGCATTGCAAAATTACCATAATACTCTCAGGGTCAAAATAGGACAAGAGTTGAGAAAGTCATTCATATAGTAATGTTCAAAGTCAGGAAACTGACACGCATAAGTGGGGACAATGCCAAATTCAGTTAGGGGCCCCATGTTACAAGTAATTTGTAATGAAAACTCACGCTTGCCAACCCCTTTGTGAGCGACTACTTTTAGTTGCCTCTTAGGATGAGCAGGGGATTCTGTGGATATTCACAGGAATTCTGCTCAAAGTTCATTGTAAATTGAAGCCATTAAAAAAAAAAAAAATGGCAGGAAGATCACTGTAAGGATGACTAGGATGACCCCCTATCAGTTGATGATGTAAGACTTTACATTGGAAGAACTCTCAAACTACTTTTGACTGGTCATCACACCCTGTTACAGGTGCTAGAGCATAGAGGCTATTTATGTTTATTACGTGACTTATATTCTTTCCTTTTTGTGGCGAGTCTGTTGTTTTTCATGATCCATTGTTTGCAGTTAAGGAAACACCAGGCACAGCAGGCGGAAGAGAAGCTGAGAGAGTTCAACAGCATGGTGAACGAACTGGAGCCGTGGCTACGAGATGCCAGGAGGCGGCTCGAGTTAGCCAATAACGATGAAGTGCAATTGCAGGTCAGTAATGAACTGTATTAGTTGAATTGCAGTTTTTAGTATTCACCTTAATCTTTATAGGTTATCATCAACCATTTCCCTCATCCACCTCCCGCTTAGTTGGCATGTTTATGACACCTTTCAATCTTCTTCTATCCAACCATTATTGTTTCTCGTTAACTGTGCTCCAATCCAGGTTTTTTCTCCTAAAAACTGGTTAGGACATTTTTGTGGGGACGACTTCATAAAGAGGGAACGTACTAAAAAATGAAAAACAATTTCGCTGTTAAATTTAAGGTTAGGTTTGTATGTAAAAATAACTACGGTGAAAACAAAGAAGCAAGTGTTTACAATGAAATCAATCAATCAATCAATCAATCAGTCAATCAATTTAGACCCCCAAGGACAGTCAATAATGAGAACACTCTTCTCCAGATATTACAGATCAGCTAAAATTTCTGGATTATGTAATGTTTTCACTGTTGTGCATGCTCCCCTCAGAACATTCAGGGCTCGGTACCTTCATTTTTATTTTTAATATGTCCTTTTGGCTTTGATTCATATTTATGTCTTATTATTTTGAAGTTTTGTCCTAGTGTCCCAATAAAAAAATTGGGTTGCAGAATTGTCCTATATTTTGTAGATTTGCATTGAAAACGAGTATTCTTAATGGTTAACATACAAAATCAGGATTAAAAAATGGATGACTTGTTCATTTTTTTTCTTTCAATAAATGCATGAACCCTACTTTTGGCTGTCAATTCTCCACCTTAACCTCCTACATTTACATGAAATAATTGATTAATTGATTTGTTAATTTACAGGTGCTGCAAGAGGAGTTTGACAAGAAACGACAGGAGTTCACTGATCTGGCAGAGAAATCTGCCGAACTGAAAGCTCTTCACGTGGGGCATGGTGAGGACGTAGTATCAAACATCACAACCAGGTGGCAGGATGTTCATGACAGATTCCAGCATTTCCACAAAGGTTCCAAGGAGAAAGAGAAGATTGTTCCTGAAGTAAAGATGGTAGGTAACCTGTTTTTCTTTTCTTCCTATTTTGACTGCAGTTTTGCAGTTTACTAGCATATTATGTCCTGCCTATATGAACAGAGAATTCTCTGTTCAGATGATCAGGGTGTAGAGAAATTGAGAGGGTTAGGAACTTATCTTGGTATTGCGAAATACTTTTTCTGGTGGCGTACCCTCGTCGAGAAATGTTTCCTACTTGGTGTGTCCTACATTGGAGTTTCTGTACTGTGGATGCCGAATGACTGATGGAGGTTCTGCATTCAGCACGATCTTCTCTGCCGATATCCTCATTCCCCTTGTGTCCTGTCATTTTTAACCAGTATTTCAAAATACACTTGATACCCCTTTTTCTTCTTCATCGGTACACCACAGAATCAAATAATAGGATAGATACAGGACCTGACATTAGACTTGCCATTCCAAATGTGGGATAATTACTCAACTGGTTTGGAACAATAACCGATCTTGATCTCTCATAGTAATCGCAAAAGTCAGAAGATCCAAAACCAAAGTATTGTCATCAGACGAATCTAGACATTGGTCGTTTTCATGATCGATATACATCTTTTCCCCCCTACCACTACTGAACGACCTAAGAGGGCCAGAAAGAAAGTTGAACGGCTCATCGAGAAAATATGAGTGTGATTATTATGGTGGGGGGAGGATGTAGAGATGACCGATGTATCGATATGTCTGGTGGCAATACTTTGGTTTTGGATCTTTGGATATTTGTGATTATTATAAGAGATCAATGTTGGTTGTTGTATGCTAATGTAAATGAGCAATAATTTTAATAAAATATCCTATGTATTTAATATTTAAAAGAGTCCAGGGTACTAAACATATGTTATCTCTTTCAGGTACAGTAATTAGAAATTAATTCATTAATTCAAAGAACCTTACAGTTATAAACTATTCATTTGTGCCCTTTTATTTCATAATTCCGTTTTCCCCTTATACCAATATAACTCTGTGATGTAACAAATGTTTTCACTGAAAGTCCGTAGTACTTTACTCATTGTTAGGCTTTGCTTATGTTGAGTCTCAAGCTCTCTGAGATAGTCTGGCTTGCGGTCTTTAACACCTTTGCTCTAGTAGAGGAGTAAAGTCATTTGGTGCTCGTTAAGTGTAGTGCACTCTGATATGCTTGTGTTTTCGGAAGCCAGAAGAAGTTTCTTTTTTCTTCCAGTAGATGACTCAAGTGTCCTCTATTCTTGATGCTGTACAACCTTAGTTTTTCTTTTACTTGTTGTTTATGAGCCAATTTTTGCGCTTTTCAAACTGAGTGAAATAGCAAGTGATGGTGGTTTAGTAGTAGAGAAAGCTTCAAGCATGAGTAAATTTTGTAGTAATACAGTGATTGCAGAAGACGAAATATGTGACTTTTGCACAATAACAATTCAGGTGATGATCTGATAGCTTCATATTATGAAAGTGAGTTTTTTTAATCCTCAATAGGAAAATGTATTTTACACTTTATGTATTCTTTTTATTAGATTTTGTATATATTCATTCATACATTTAAGTTAAAATGGCAGTTATTTACAGCCAAAGGGTCCTCTGGTCGTGCTGGTAATTAACTTTAAATAAATACCGGTATATTTCTATTTCCAATGTATCAGGGGCAGTCAAATGAAAACCAAACACCCGCCATAACACACGTTCCGCACGAAAGATGGCAACACTGTTGTTACGTATCGATAACTGCCTTTGCTGTGGTAGGAGAACTGCATAGTGACAACTCACAGCTGCATGCAGTTGTTGGGTTATGTCTTTGTTGGTGCGTGGATTGCTCTAGTATGTTTGTCCAGCTGTAGAAATGGAGGCAAGCAAAGAAGAGCGGAGAAGTGTGGTACGTTTTCTGGTGGTGCAGCACTATGCAGAAACTGCGGCGCGCCACAAAGTCAAAATGCTCTGGAATGTTGTCAGACAGTCATCCTGTTGCATGATAATATTCGCTCCAAACTTCCAATCCAATTTGGTTGGGAAACCCTTCAACATCCTCCATACAGCCCAGATCTTTCATCTTGTGATTTTCACATTTTTGGCGACCTGAAGAAAGACATTCGTGGACATCGGTTTTATTCGGACAAGGAAGTGCAAGAGTGGGTGCGGCTGTGGATCCGTCAGTGACCTATCTCTTTCTACAAAACTGGAATTGATCGTCTTGTCTCCCAGTGTCTTGATTTATGAATTTCATTTTCCGTATTGACATTTACCAATCTTCATAAAAGGAAAGAAAAATTCCACCTAATCAATACATTTATTTTCTTGTAAAGTATTACAATCTAGGACTGGTTTCGACCCTTCATAGGTCATCCTCAGCTATATCAGAATCACATTTGCATTTCTATCTTATACCTCTGAAAGACCTTCATGATATATTGTTTCATAATTAATAGACATTTATGTTTTATGTTTTATACAATACATAATCAACATAATATGAAACTTGTAATTTTGTGCAAGAAGGAACTGACATTTAATCATTAGATCAAAAGCCAACCATACACGGCATATTTAAACATTATCAATATCTGATGTTATATAAGACAAATTGTTATAATATTTTACCACATAACAACGCAAGATCCAAGCAATAAGTATTTTAGATTTTAAAGTACAATGATTAGACTTTAAAGTGCATTAGTGTGTTTATGTAAAAATATTTTATAGAGTTCAACACGCATTTATATTTTGCCTAAAATAATATCACTCCAGCAATAAGGTATAAAGATGTAACATGATATTTTATTATAATTATCACGCAAGCTTTATTTATCAAATTTTACTGATAGTTTATTCACGATTGTACATAAGTATAAAAGGGATTCGATTCAACAGAATAAGCAACAATACCTAAGATAGATGCTTAATCAACCCAAGGATGCATTCTGTCAGCCCAAGGGCATGTATATAATAGACAAAGTTTTGTAATTTTAATTTTTAATTTTAACACAACGCTTAGAAATTTGTAAGTTTTTAAGATAAGTTTTCACTGAAAATTATGAAACAATATATCATGAAGGTCTTTCAGAGGTATAAGATAGAAATGCAAATGTGATTCTGATATAGCTGAGGATGACCTATGAAGGGTCGAAACCGGTCCTAGATTGTAATACTTTACAAGAAAATAAATGTATTGATTAGATGGAATTTTTCTTTCCTTTTATGAAGATTGTCTCCCAGTGGGATGAATGTACTAACACTTTTGGTAATTACGTCTGAATAAAACCATTCCATGGTCACATTGTAGTGAGCGTTTGGTTTACATTTGACTGTCCCTTATACAACTCTGCTGTCAAGTAGGTGGCCCCAACAGCGGCAAGCTGCTGAGGCAGCTGGTAGTGAATGTTTAATGACATATATATATATATATTATTGTACAAGTTGTCCCGTATCTATTTCTTACATACCATGACAAGGAAATGTGGATACAAATGAGAACTGAGGACTCCAGTCATTGGATATAACTGTGTAATGTTCCTACCTTCTGCTCTGTACATTCATAGTACTGTAGTTAATGCAGGAAAATAGGACCTACCGTATTCTGTTATCGTATAGCTCTCATTACTCTTGTTCCAGGATGCGAGCGCAGCTCAGACGGCAGATTTTGTGACGAGAGTTAATAAGGTGAGGGAGGCCGTTTCGATCATCTCGAGACAACTAAACTCCTACCCTCTCTGTGGCAGAGAGTTTGATGCTTTCCCGGAGCAAGAGGAGTGCCTTAAGGTAAAACGCTTGTCATCGGTGATTCATCAGAAAGTTCAATATTTCTAATAAAGTTGGAAAGAGGTTGATCTTTTGCGCTGTTCATTTTGAGACTTGCTTGTATTTTTGCCTGTGGTATAGCAGAGTCTAGTGATCTCCTGTGGAAAAAGATTGGGAAAACTCAGCCATCAGTGGTACTGTCAGCCCTTGAAGAGAGAAATAGAACTCCAGGCTCCTTTCCCAAATAATTCTTTCTTTTGGTCCTAGTTCTCTTGCAGCTGAAAGTTTCAAAATTAATACATTTCTTTCTTAAAAACTCAAACTCTGTTTTTCATATTTTTTCTTTGTCATAGAAATAGTATATTATTCATGAAATTCTTGAAAAATATAATGTTGCAATTCAGCTGTATTTATAAGAAAATAGGGATGTATCTTTGTGTATGTCTTTGTCACATTTCACATTTATTGCCAGCGAAATGAAATACGTAAGTATGATATGAAAACAAGGAATGACAGAGTGAGAAACAAAGATGTTAGAAAGGAAGTCAGAATAGAAAATCTGAATGAGAGAATTGATAGGAATAGACTAGGATGGTATGGATATGTAAAGAAGATGGAGCAGAAAAGAATACCAAAATAGTGTTGGAGATGAAGTTCAAGGGAGATTTGGGGTGAAAATGAAGCAGAAGTACAGCAGAAACTAAATCTTTAGAACAGCAAGTTTAAAGAATATGGACTAAATATCAGTAAAACAAAAAACTGTTGAAATGATTATCAACAGGAAAGGCACAGATTCAAAGATTTTCCTGGAGGGAACTTTAGTGCAGCCTGTTTCTAACTTCAAATACCTTGGAAGTATCATTTCAAAAGATAACACAGTAAGCCAAGAAATACCGGGCGAGTTGGCCGTGCAGTTAGGGGCGCGCGGCTGTGAGCTTGCATCCGGGAGATAGTAGGTTTGAATCCCACTATCGGCAGCCCTGAAGATGGTTTTCCGTGGTTTCCCATTTTCACACCAGGCAAATGCTGGGGCTGTACCTTAATTAAGGCCACGGCCGCTTCCTTCCCACTCCTAGGCCTTTCCTATCCCATCGTCGCCATAAGACCTATCTGTGTCGGTGCGACGTAAAGCCCCTAGCAAAAAAAAAAAAAAAAAAAAAAAACCCAACAAATACTTTGTAGGACTCAGAAAGCTCCTCAATTTTATTTTCAAGTGAGAAATCTACTTTGGGATGAGTAAATACCCCAGAAAGCAAAATTGACCATGTTTCATACCTACTTCATTCCAGTTCTCACGTATGGACTTGAAACTTGTACTGTGCATAACAAGGCAAATAGTAAAATCCAGTCAACAGAAATGATATTCATCAGAACAGTGAAACAAAAGATCAGGAAGGACAAGATTTGAAATGAAGCAATCAGGAAGCAGGTTGTCATCAAAATACCCATTATCGAGCTTTTAGAAAGACAATGGTTTGGACAGAGTACTGACCCCAGTTGGAAAGACAGAATAGCTTAGGAATAAGACTGGACTAAGACAGGGGAGTGTGCTGTCACCACTTTTGTTTATTCTGTTCATGGACAAAATTGTGAAGGAAACAAAGGAAGCCTATGGAGATAAAGAGATGAAGATACTGCTATTAGCAGATGATGTGATCTGGGGAGAGAACAGCAGAGAAGTGCAACAACAACTAAATTTACAGAACGAAAAAATTGAGAGGTATGGCATGAAGATCAGTACAGAGAAAAGCAAGACTATGGTGATGTTGAGAGGGGAGAGGCAGGGAAAGGGAACTGTAAAAATTGGAAGTCAGAGGTTGGATATTGTGGACAGCTTTAAATACCTAGGAAGCAAATTAATGCAAAATGCTAGGGTGGACATGGAGATTAGCAGGAGGGTACAGCAGAGTAATGCATTCTATCAAAGTGTAAGTAAACTTATTTGGAGAAAAGCAATACCAAGGAAAAGTAAAGAGATAATATACAAAATGTACTATGTAGCCATTCTGACTTATGCAGCTGACACTTGGACTTTGACTTGCAGGCAAGAGAGTACTATAGAATTCAAGCCAGTGAGATGAAATTACTGAGAAGTATGATTGGAAAGACAAAGAAAGACAGAGTGAGAAATGAAGATGTTAGGAAGGAAGTTGGGATAGGGAAGCTAAATGAGAGAGTTGAAAAGAATAAACTAAGGTGGTTTGGACGTGTAAAGAGGATGGAGGAAAATAGAATTCCAAGGCAGAGGCTGGAAACAAAGTGCGAGGATTAGACAGCAAGGTGGATTGAATCAGTGAAGAGAGGCATCAGAAGATGAAATTTAAACTGGGACAAGATCATGGAAGAGGAATGGTGGACGGGAAGAGGAAGATGGAGAAGTGCCATAAATACCCTGACCCGGCAGGAGCTGGATAAGGGGAAATGATGATGATGATTGGTTTGGACATGTTATGAGGATGGACAGAACAAGAACAGCAAGGAATTACTTTGACAGAGGAGTGAAAGGGGAGAGGCCAGTTTGGAGACCAAGGAATAGATGGATAGACACGTGAAATCGAAGGTCAGCAAGAGGAATGCCAAGTGGGAGGACATAGAGGAACAGAAACTATACTTCGATAGGAAGAAGTGGCAAGCACTTGTACATCACACCCGGAAAACTGGAGCTGGAAGATGATGATGGTCATGAAGCTGAAGGGAAAGAGAGGGAGAAGGAGATCTAGAACAAGATGGATCAATTCGATAAAGAGGAGTGCAAGAAGAAGAAACCTGGACTGGTAAGAAATGATGGAAGAGGAATGGTGGAAGGAGGAGGAGGAGGAGGACGACGACGATGAGGACGACCTCTGGCCCTGCCTATCATCTTTGGAATTTCTTTTGGTTTGAACAGCAAGGAATTCAGAAAAACTGTACATATTTTATACATAAAACATGTACAGTAAATAGATTAGAATAAATGGGCATCATCATTTACAGTAAAATGTGTTTGTTTCATTTTCAGAAAGAATTTGCTAATCTGCCTAACACTTCAGTGAATGTTACTTCCTTGATAATGATGTCTACTTTCCAGCTCGGTGTGGCATTTTTGTTCATGTATGGTGGGATTTGACTTGTTCACAGAAAGTGAAGGAGAGTCTAGCTGCTCTAAAGCCCAGCGTTGACGAGGTGGAATACGATCGCGACAGCGTGATGAAACGTGCAAGACGAGAGCAAGGCGACCAAGTGCGACGTGTAGTGGACAAACTACGCGAGGAGTGGTCCCAAGTCAACAGAGGATTCACGGAACGACACAAGTAAGGATTCCTTTCATTTCTTTGTATTACGTCTTGGTCATATGATTAAGGGTTATAAATTTCATGTTGTTGGTCCGTATTGAACTGAGAATAACATATGAGTAAACAACACAGTAAAGGTTTCCACCTATTCAATACAAAATATATTCACAATATTTTAAAGTTACGTGGAACTAGTTTCGACCCATCTAGGGGTCATCATCAGCCACATCAAAGCAAAGATCACTCTTGACGAAATCCTAAGAACATGTTAATTTTAACAGTAAGATTATTCTTAGGATTTCGTCAAGAGTGATCTTTGCTTTGATGTGGCTGATGATGACCCCTAGATGGGTCGAAACTAGTTCCATGTAACTTTAAAATATTGTGAATATATTTTGTATTGAATAGGTGGAAACCTTTACTGTGTTGTTTACTCATATGTTATTGGTCATATGATGAAATGACAATTGATGAATTTTTGGTTCTGTATTGACTTTGAGTAACAAATTAATTTATTCCTATAAATGTATTTCTCCACCTTTCATTACTTAATTCATCACATGTTATACTTTTATATCATCTAATGGCCTGGTAGGTATCAACTTTTGCACAAGAGACCAAGTCTCTCATAGTGCATCGGCACTGCCTGTGGCTCCAAGTAGCCTACGCAGTGGCCTCCACTATATGCCCTAGTCATGCGTCTTGGTAGGTGTGCTAGTTACCAACTGATGAGCCCAAATTGGCACACTGGGGTGAAACTCTGGCAACCGAGAACAAGTTAGCTGGAAAATGTATAATTTCCAACAACAGGCAATTCGTATTGTAATCATTAATTATGTGCATGATTTGAAATAAATGAAAAAATAAAAAAGAGTTAAAAAATGCAATAAACACATTAGCACTCTTTGATATTTCACCGATGAAAAAAAAAAAGTGATTTCAGTGCTGAGACAGATAAATATAGTTTAGGATGCAAAGAGAATAATTAATTTAGTTCAAAGAATGTTGAAGTTATAAAGGCTCATAATATGGCTGAAATGATCAGTAGACAGCAGTTAACACTTTATAAATATGCCTGTGTTCAAAGTGTTAGGTATTGAAAGGCAGAAGAAAATAATATGTTATTCCATTTGAATAGATGTATGCAAAAATGGGCTAACCATGAAATTTGTAAAAATTGAGTTAGATGCTGCCACCTACTGTTAATGATACAAACTGCATTTACTGAACTGGGCTATCTAAATCTTGACAGAATTGCAAAATCAGACTAACTGATAGTTACTAAATGTTTGCATATAATGGTGCCACAGTACTGGCCCATGATGTGTGTCCGTTTTGGTATGATGTTAGTTTAAATTTTTTTTTAAATAGTTGCTTTATTAATGGTTATGAATTTCATGTTTTTGGTCCGTATTGAACTGAGAATAATATATAAGTAATAATAATAACAACGTAAACGTTTCCACCTTTTCAGTACTAAATTTAATCAAAGGTACTTTTCCAAGACAATTACACTTTCTCCCGCACCGTTCAGCCCCACCTTAAGCCCTCTTCCTAAGCCATATATAATTTTATATATGTCATTTCAATACAAGAACTTACTGATTTCCATGATAATAATTTTTACAATTTTTTTCTTTGTTAAAAACCTCTTAGTATGTATATTCCTTGTATTATTAACTATTACCATAATAACATCTCATTTAACTTGTTATTCTTTAAAATAACATTTTCTTAGGATTTCGCCAAAAGTGATCTTTGCTCCAATACGGCTGATGATGACCCCTAGATGGGTCGAAACTTGTACCGTGTAATTTATAATTTTGTGAATATATTTTAGTATTGAAAAGGTGGAAACGTTTACGTTGTTATTATTATTACTTATATATTAGTTGTTTTATGTCGCACTGGCACAGATAGGACTTATGGCGACAATGGGACAGGAAAGTACTAGGAGTGGGAAGGAAGCGGCCGTGGCCTTAATGAAGGTACAGCCTGGTGTGAAAATGGGAAACCACGGAAAACCATTTTCAGGGCTGCCGGCAGTGGGGTTCGAACCTACTATCTCCCGAATACTGGATACTGGCCGCACTTAAGCGACTGCAGCTATCAAGCTCGGTATGATGTTAGTTAAAAATGGAATAAAAATGCAGATATTATTTTCATTTTAATAATTCATTGCCATAGAAGAGTATTCAGTGCAATAAATTAATGTAAATTATCAAGTGTTATACAGACATTTATTGTTTCTTACTGGCCATGTATACAAAGCAAGTAAAGATGGCTTCTGCTTTTGAAAGTGATGGTGTTTGCAGATGGCTTGTTATTCTGGGGAGAAAGGAAGAGGAGTTGAAACAATATGGAATGACATTTAATGTCAAAAAGAGTGATGTGGTGATCAGAACTAGAAAGAGGGATAATGCTTGGAGGTGAGCAGCTTTGGAAGGTAGAGAGTTTCAAGTACCTGGGAATTATCATAGAGGAAAGTGGAAGAAATGATAAGGAAATAATTGAGCATGGAAGACAAGCAGGAGGAGCATTCCTGAAAAGTGTCAGAAGCTTGGTTTGGAGCAAGGATGTCCCTCAGAGAAGCAAAAGAGTGATATACAGGACGTACCATGTACCTATTCTGATGTATGCAGTAGAAACTTGGAGAGCTGTGACTAGGATACAGGCAAGTGAAATTAAATTTCTGAGAAGCAGGATAGGAGTGACAAGAGTGGATAAGATGAGAAACGAGAAGGTTAGAGATATAGTAAAAGAAGAGTCTCTACAGAACAGGAGAGAGGCATCTAGACTTAGATGGTATGGACACATGAAGAGAATGACAGAGGGAAGGATTCCGAGGAGGATGCATGAAATGGAGATAATAGGAAAACGAACAAGAGGAAGACTAAGAGACAGGAGGATGAAAGGAGTGGAAGAGTGTGTACAGAGAAGAGGAGAGGACTGGACAAGAGTGACGAGGGAGAAGAGGTGGGGAGACAAGAGGAGATGGAGAGGTTTATGTTCCAAGCACACCTGGTCAACAGCTGGAAACTGCATGTGATGGTGATGGTGATGGTCATGATGATCATGATGATGATACGAACATTTATTGTTTCTTATTGGTCATATTTTCTGGTTACAAACCAAGTAAAGATAGCTTCTGCTTTTGAAGGTGGTGATAATTTATGTGGACATAATCAGAGTCTTATCAGTGTTAGTTACAGAAAACGTAAAAAGCATCTCAGAAACTGGGAAATGAAAAAGCAGAAAAGGAAAAGGGCTAGTAGTGATTACTTCATTACGTGCTGAGGAGAACAGAGGGAGAAGAAAAGCTTGGGCAGAGACTGCTGTAAATGTGTGCGAAAGTTCATACTCTCCCTGAAAAATGGTAAAAGCATTTTGTGTTTTCACGTTCTGGCCCAGTATTTTGTGTTACGAGAGGACTCAGGAGCTGCGACGTTCGGAGATCCGAGGTTTGAATCCCGGTGCCACCAACGGCTACTCTGAATGAGGTTTTACTTTGAGTTTTTTCCGCATTCCCTCCAGACAAATGCTGGGATAGTACCTTATTTCAAGTCCCCTGGCACCTACCCCATGACACCAACCAGCTATCATTTTAGGAACCTTTCTTCAGTGGTCTGGATTATGATTAAGTGGCTGCATCTGATCATAATTTCTCCTACCCCTGTTGTGATTATCAATAAAACAGCTAAAGTTGTATGCCAGTGTTAAAAATAAAGCAACTTCTTTCAGATGAAAACAAAAAAAATATTTTTTATCCTCCAAAATTTTTTTCTTTTACATCATTGAGAAATTGGTTAACCCATTTTTGTAAAGTCATATGTTAATAATATACAAGACATACTGATCTGTTTTGTATGAGGTACTTTTGCATATTTCAGTGCATTAGTGTTCATTCTATCCCACTGTTGCTATAAAAACTATCTATATCGGTGCAACGTAAAGCAACTTGAAAAAAGTACTTGGGGACAATTTCAAGCATAATTGGCTCTTTGTGAACATTTAAGCATATTCTTCTGTTTTTTCCACATGTATTTGTCACTCCAATATATTGGTGTTCACAGTCGCTGGCTGAAGTGCAGAGACACTTGGTCAGGATTGCATAGCAGTTGCCAAGCTTTTGGAGACTGGCTCAATTCAGCGGAAGGTATGATCGCTGAATGGCAGACCAAAGAACTGCCTCTGGCAGAAGCCAAAGCTAAACAGAAGGATTTGGAGAAGCAAGTAACGATGAGACATCGGTAAGTAAGGTCATTAATATACAGCTTCTGATTTAAATTGTGTAGTCAATACATTGTCATTTCTATAAATGGAGATTAGGCTTCCTAACTGCATTACTGTTTGTGTTACTTGTTGTTTTTCCCCTGCAAGTTGTTCCATTTTGTTGTTTTGTAAGACAGGATGTGTTGTTGTCTTAAGTGTATTCATCCTTGAGAGCTACTTTTATTGTGGTGTACAGTGCGGTAGATTCTTGTCTAGAAACAAGATGATAATGGCGGATTATTGTTTATATAGAGTGGGGAAGGAACACTGAGTTAATATCATGAGTTACGTTAAATTGGCTGTTAAAACGTTAAAGCTTGTACAGGAAATTTGTTCAAGATAGAAAGCATGACTGCTCTGGGTCAAGTGCTTTTGAGCCTGTAATGTCTGTAACTTATGAATGGCATTCATCTTGTATGGGCACAGATTCTTTACCTTGGTTGCTCTTTGACATATGAAATACGAATACCCCGCCTCATAAGACAAACGACATAACGATTTCCTAGGAGACCAAAGCATTTATTTATTTATTTATTTATTTATTTATTTTAGTGCTAGGAGTGTCCGAGGACAAGTTTGGTTTGCCTGGTACAGGTCTTTCTATTTGACTCCCATAGGCGACCTGCACATCTGGATGTGGGATGATGATGATGATGATGATGATGATAATGAGGTAGGGAGGGGTTGAAACCTGGTGTCGGCATGTAGCCTACTCCTGTTGAATAACACCAAGGGGTCTGTTCAGAGCTTTACATCCCCACCCGATGGATGAATTGCCATCAACAATGCCATATGCCCGCACTTCATACGAACATAGTGAATTTAATCCAGCCTTTTGGTATGCAATCTAGTGATCAGAAATTGTATACCACCACCTCCTCTACCCTGCTGGCCAACATTCTGATGGTGAATTTTTTTCGATCAGTGGGTCTTGAACTGATCTACCGTGGTGTCAGACCGTATGGACTTCAACACCTTAACGATCGTGGCTACCAGGCTGGCTAGACCGAAACAAATGAGTCTGAACATCATCTGCCATGTCGGCCAAACCAGATGTGTGATGCTTTCCTCACTCCCTCAACAAAGACCCAGTTGTTTCCAATTCTCTCGCTGTAGCCAGTATCGTGTCTCTGTTAGGAGGATTGCGCACACCATACTATCTCCTAAACACATCCAGTAATTTTCCACTGAAAACACACGCTGAGGTAATGTGTAATTGTGTACTTCATCTTGAATGAATGTACAGTAAAACAACAAGCAAGCCAGCAACATGTAAAATTGATGCCTACTCCCAGAGTTTCTTCACATTTAGAAAGCAATCACATCTTCCTTCCTGCTGTAAGACAGAAATGGGGTTGTTCTGAAAACTGTTCGTTTTATGTAACCCTCTACTATCAAGTTGATAGGTTGTGGAGAGTAATCTGTTATGGTAGACAACTGAAATGGGTTTTGTAAACCAGGAATCACAGGTAATAAGGGAATTTAAATAGCAAATTTTGTTTAATTGTGTACTTCCTGTAAGCTTAGTGTGTACTGTCTTTGTTGCTGAATTGGTAAAGCACCAGTTGTCTTTGAGATAATATTACATTACTCAAGCTACTGTACTAAATGCAGTAATTCAACACAAAGAATGTATCATCATTATCATCTTCAGTGTCCCACTCCAGTCGCCCGTGTGTGGTTAACAAGCCTCCTCCACTCCTTTCTGTCCTTCCACTTTTCCTGATCCATTACTTCCGCCACGTCCAATCCGGCTTCTCTAATGTCCTTCCAAATCTGATCCATTCACCTTCTTCTCGGTCTTCCAACTGGTCTCTTTCCCTTAACCTCTCTTTCCAATTTCCTTCTTGCTACCTGTTCCTTTCCCATTCTTTTTACATGTCCAAACCATCTCAATCTTGCTTTCTGTATTTTCTGTACTAACGATTCTTTTCTCTGATTTTAATATTTGAATTCTATCTCTTTTTGTCTTTATAACCTATGCTCTTAAAAATTTCATTTCTACTGCTTGGATCTTACTAACTTGTCTCTTATTAGTTCCCAGCGTTTCTAGTCCGTATGTTACAACTGGTATGAAATACTGTTTGTATAATGTTAATTTCGTTCTCTTGGGTACTTTGTCATCCCATAAAAGCTCTCTGACTTGATGATAAAATGTTGTACCTTTACTTAGTATATTATTAAATTCAGTTTTGATTTCATTACTTCCATTAATAATGCTACCCAGATATGTAAACTGTTCTAAATTCTCTAACCATTCTACATCTATGTTCACTTGGCTTCTCTTCTCTTTTTCTCTTTTCTACAGTGCATGACTACAGTTTTCTTCTTACTAATTACCATTCCAAACGCCTTCAGATTTTACAAAGAATGTATACATTACGAAAATAAGTCATTAATATCTGAAGTACAATGGAACCTCACTTAGCTATTCACTCCTGCAGTTTTTGCAATTTTACAATAATTTTTTTAAACATTACTCCAAAAAAAATTAGCTCAGTTATATTTTCTTATTTATGTATCCAGTCCTTAACTGCAAAATATATTCACTTTTAGATTATAATTTTAATTTGGATTTACTTTTAGCCAGGACTCTTTGTAGTGACTGCTCTGCTGTTTAGAAAATGAAAAAGGAATAAGTTTAATGTTGTTCTGTTTTAGTGAATATTGTTGCTATTTTATACGAAGGTAATTTTTCAACATCATCATCTGCCACACCATTGATTTATAATTGATTATGGGAAGGAAGATAATTACAGTCCTTGTAATTTCTCTCCTTTCATTTCAGCATGATGTCAAATATGAGTGTTGCGTGCCGTGAGATCGTGGGCCGCTCTCAGCCGCCAGAGAGTATTGCTGTTCAGGAAATGGTGAACAAACTCCGTGTGAGGTGGCAGGTGGTACTTGCTGAACTTACCACAAGGAGAGATAAGTGAGTATGAGTCGTACTTCTGAGCGAGTGATGTTATAATTTAGAGAAGAATGTTAGGGACCACTTTATGAGGGAATGTACTGTTCTTTTGTTTTAAATATCTGATCACACATTAAAATTGTTGGGTCAGTAGAACAAACTCAGAAACTACACTTACCCTCCTGCTGTGTGTAATTTTATTAACACATACCTGCCAACTTTTAGAAATCAAAAATAGGAAGATTTTTTAATTCTTGGATTTTATCACATATATGGTGCTGTGGTTTAGGTGAAAGGAGGACAGGATAAAAGGCATACACATCTACAGTTACAGTGAGAATTGACCATTAAATTTAAAATCTTAAACTAAGAAAACATAAAAATGGTTACAAGAAAATGTACCTAATCATTCTTATTTATGACACATACAAATAATATTTATATCACACTGACACACGAAACGAAATGTATAATAGTTTCATTTACTGTATTAGACTGTAAAATGAATGGAAATTTTATTTGATAAGTATCTCTGAACACTTGGAGGTAACATCTGTTACGTCTTTTGGCCATAACATGAAGAGAAAATACCAGAAACTGTCACTGATACAACTCCCTGAAATACATGCAACTCATTGAAATTATGAAGTAAGAATGAACACAAATGCACTGAAATATGCAAAAGTACCTCGTACAAAACAGATCCGTATGTTTTGCATATTATTAACATACGACTTCGACAGGGGGTGGGGGTGAAGCACAGAACCGCAAGAAAAAACACGTGGCAACACGTGGCCTACAACTCCAACAAAAGTACGCACAGAAACAATCTTAAGAGCATGCAAACACACAATAACAAATTCATTCTTCTTTCGTCCCGACTAACTGAGTTGCTAGTGTGTTCTAGCTTTTCTCGCTTGTAGGATGATTGCCATCTCGAATCTTCAGCTGTAAAGCACACAAGCTGCAGTGGTGAGCGGGAAACACGTTATGTGAAGGCGACGGATGGTGCACTACCAAAATAAAGCATCAAATAAACATGCTTGAAAATGAGGTTGTGTAAATTACACAAGCACATAAGAATTTATCCTAGGGGAAGAGTATTGACTGTAGTGGAGGTTATATTGGTCAAAAATAGGAAGAAGTAAAAATAAATCGGAAAATCGGAAGACGAGTTAAAATTATTATTTATAAGTTTCATATTCCGTATTGATTGGATTCAATGTAATAGATAAGAAAAATGTTCCACCTATCAATACATTTATTGTGGATGAATTATTACACTAGTACCGGTTTCGACCTATCTTGGCCATCATCAGCTAGCACACAAATTTACAGTCATGGGATAAATTACAAAGAAGTTACTTAAGAGCATCCGGATGTCTGATAAAAAATGGAAGTAAAATATATTGCAGTATGTTGCGTTAAAATAGCTCTGATTAAAAGTAGTGATGGTTAGGATCAACTAAAACCTATTGATTGAGTATGGACATGAGTACGTAAACACATTAAAATATATATGCCACATCATAAGACACTAAAAATATATAGCACATTAAACACATTAAAATATGGTATTTTAAAAACGTCTATTAAAATTTGAGTTCATGTTGCGTTGCATTCATTCTTCAATCCTCTTGTAGTTCTTGTGTCGATTAAGTTGAATATCGAGAATGTTCTATGGTTGATATACTTTGTATTGGTATGTTATAAGAACTCTTGTCAGTAAAATTTGAAAATTAAGTTGATGTAGCAAGATAGGTTTTAATATCAGAGTAGTTGGTGGTGACACTTCTCTCGTCTATGCCTGTTATATGGTCGTTGTCTGTAAAGAAGAGCTAATATGAGTATAGCGTATGTATGAAGGAATGCCTGGATGTATGTGTGAAATGAAAAAAGTACTTACTGTTGTTGCTGTGGAGGTTGTGTACCGATATGTTTGGATATTTGTTGTGCTCTGCTGCGAGTATGTCTGGGCCTCATGTGAGCTGTGTGGATGGATGTTGGTGGAGGGGATGGAGGAGTGGCTATTGTGAAGGTAGGGGCGGGGTTAGGTTTGTGATTCGTCGGTTTGTTATGACGTGTGTTTACTAATTTGAGATAGTCGTTTTTTTATTGCAGGAATGACTTTGTCAAAAATGATACTGGTTTTCTCTGTAATGTCGTTAATGTTATGATTGGGGTTAGCGTATTGATCCAAAGTAATATAGAAATCTTCGGTTATACTCATATTAGCTTTTCTTTACAGACAACGACCATATAATGGGCATAGACGAGAGAAGTGTCACCACCAACTACTCTGATATTAAAACCTATCTTGCTACATCAACTTAATTTTCAAATTTTACTGACAAGAGTTCTTATAACATACCAATACAAAGTATATCAACCATAGAACATTCTCGATATTCAACTTAATCAACACAAGAACTACAAGAGGATTGAAGAATGAATGCAACGCAACATGAACTCAAATTTTAATAGACGTTTTTAAAATACCATATTTTAATGTGTTTAATGTGCTATATATTTTTAGTGTCTTATGATGTGGCATATATATTTTAATGTGTTTATGTACTCATGTCCATGCTCAATCAATAGGTTTTAGTTGATTCTAACCAGCGCTACTTTTAATCAGAGCTATTTTAACGCAACATACTGCAATATATTTTACTTCCATTTTTTATCAGACATCCGGATGCTCTTAAGTAACTTCTTTGTAATTTATCCCATGACTGTAAATTTGTGTGCTAGCTGATGATGGCCAAGATAGGTTGAAACCGGTACTAGTGTAATAATTCATCCACAATAAATGTATTGATAGGTGGAACATTTTTCTTATCTATTACAGACAAGTTTAAAAGCGGAAAGTTTCCGGGTAAATCGGAAGGGTTGGCAGAGGGTATGTTAATACAGGGTGAGTGGCTGCATGGTTAGAGGTGCATAGCTGTGAGCGTGCATTTGGTGATGATGGGTTCAAACACTACAGTTGACAGCCCTGAAGATGGTTTTCTGTGGTTTCCCTTTTTCACATCAGGCAAAATCCCTGCGGTAGTGAATTTTGATGACTTGATTTTACATTGTATCAGCTGACTGGTGACCCGATGCTGCTTTTAATTATTATCGGTTCGGGTCACTGGTGACTGGATGAATTTGACTTTGTTTAGTCCCTACTGTGAAATCCAGAACAGTGCTGGTGCACTTGTTGTGTGTGTTATTGTTCAGAAAACATTCCAATGTATTTACCCCTGCGGCAAATTTCCGATTCAACAAGTGCATGACCCAGAAATGACCCCGGAAGTAAATGTTAGTTTCTCGTTCATTGATCTGTTTTAATGGGAATATAGATGGGCTATGTTAATTATTTTTATATTGTGCTTGGTAACAAAATAATATCACAAAAAGACGAGGAATATAAATTTAGAACAATATTTACTCCTAATCATCTTATTAGTACATCCCAGCTCTTCCTTGTTTAATATCTTCCTTATTTTTATTTTTTCTGTTTTTCTTCCATTTTATTGCTTATTACATACTTGTAGCCCTAAGACTGAAGATGTGTATCTACCGGCCGAGTTGGCCGTGTAGTTAGGAGTGCGCTGCTGTGAGCTTGCATCTGGGAGATAGTGGGTTTGAACCCCACTGTCAACAGCCCTGATGATGATTTTCCATTGTTTCCCATTTTCACACCAGGCAAATGCTGGGGCTGTACCTTAATGAAGGCCATGACCACTTCCTCCCCACTCTTAGGCCTTTCTTATCCCATCGTCGCTGTAAGACCTATCTGTGTCAGTGCAACGTAAAGCATATTGTAATAGAATATCTGTATCTAGAAATTCCCACCCTTGCCCCCTCGTCATATCTCCTTCTTATCCATACCTCTTTTCCATTCTAATAAAATGTGAAATGGAGGCCAATTGGAAATGGAGGGAGAAGGACTTTGATTGTTGAGAACAGAGTCCATTGGTGGAGATTCAATTTTCAGACATGCGTACGTGAATTCTTTCTGTAGCTCCTGCCCAATGTGACCTGCTATTATGTTCATCTTTGTGGGTGTTTGTTCCTGTCTTCCTCTCCAGCTCTCTGCCTTCAGACTTGTTGACTTATCAGCAATGGCCTGGTAAGAAAGCTAGCAGGAGCAAAATATATGTATGACTAGGAAATAGATGGAGAGCAGCGACTTACCATGTAAGACTCCATGGATATAGTGATAGGCTATCACTCACTGACGAGTATGATTGTCTTCCTCAGATGTTCCTGGTGAGTCTGAGTTCTTAGGACACTGTGGAGGCCAATCCTTGAGCCACAAATTCTTCCACAGTGGTGGCAAACATTGCCAGCATTGAGATCCAGTTGTTGAGGGTTATTCATCCTGAGGAATGCCCTCTCTTTCTGAGCAATTCTCTTCTCAGTTTCAAGTCTCCGGTGTTGTTGTTCAGAGCTTTTAGAACTTTCATGGTTAAGACAGTGCCATACCAGGTGGTTAGCTGCTTTTGTTTCCCAGTTAGTGGTGTTCATGTCTGACTTTAGTATGTCCCTGATTTTGTTGTTGTTGTTGTTGTTGTTGTTGTTGTCCACAGTGGTATCGATGGCCACCTTTCAGTTAGGCATACATAATTTCCTTTGTCAGCCTGTTGCCATTTCTTGATGGATGCAGTATTTTTGTATCCGTCTCTTGGCACAGGCCAGAGCAAAGTGTAGCTTCCACCAAAGTCCCAGTCTCATCCATGGCTGTGACAATATGGAAGCTGCTGGGGTATGAGTGGTGCTGAGTAATGACATTTGGAGCACAAATAGTATCTGAATGTTATGAAAGGTGTTGCTCATAGGATCAGTCGTGCTGCAGTAGTGCCTTCTGGTCCAGTGAGGAAAGTAATGCCAAACTACCTCACTCCTCATCTTGCTTAGTACGCCTCATTTGGGCTCTGCCATTGGTTTTTGTGGTTTTCCTCTAACTGCACATCCTTTGGTGGTGCTATTTGAGGATCCAACCAGCCTCTGGGATGATGACCTAACAGACAGACAGACAATTTCCTTTGAGAGGTAAAAATCAGACATACGAATGACATGACCTGTCCAACAAAGTCGATGTTTCATGATCATAGCCTCACAGCTTCTTCCAAGATACTGATCTTAGTTCGGTGATCTTGCCATTTAACCCTAAGGATCCTTCTCAGACAGCGCTGATGATATTTCTTCAGGCACTTTATGTGCCTCCTGTAAGTGGTCCAAGTTTCACAGCCATAAAGGAGTCTTGGTGTATAGTACACACAAAACAAAAACATAGGTCCAAGGACGAAGGCGGCAGCCGTAAATTTTTGGCCCAGGTTTTTATTTTGTGTGTACTCGACAGGAAATGAGAGGTATGTAGATTTCACTACAAGACAAGGAGTCTGGCAAGGCTGTAGTTCTAGTCCTCTTCTTTTCATCGTATACCTCGACTAAATTAAGAACTTGCTTCATGAGAGGACCAAGAAGATGTCAGTTGGAAATTACCTTATTTACGCGAATAATCCCCACACCCTAACTTTAGAAAGGCTGATTTTGGAAAAGAAAAAAAAAGAGCGAACATTGGCGCAAAAAACCCGCACCCCAATTTCGTGCCTTAAAATTTTAACAAAATGTGCGGGTATTATTTGCATAAATACGGTATCTCACGTGGCCAGTAAGACTTCCTGACCTAGCATTCACTGATGACTTGATTGCTGTTGCCTCCAGTGAACAAAACCTACAGCTCAACATCAACGTATGGGTGGAATAGTTGAAGAAATAAGGCGAATAAGGTGAATGTGGACAAGATGAAGGCGAAGACCATGGTCATCTGTAGAAATGAGGAGGCTCTCACAGTTATGGTCGATGGTAAACTATTGGAGCAAGTCCCCAAGTTCAAGTATCCTGGATCAGTAGTCAGCTCAGATGGGAAGATGGAGGAGGATATATAAGAGAGAAAAGGAACAGTAGGGCGCTTGTTGAATGCCATCCGAACAAACTTCCTCAACAAGGAGATCTCCAAGGACACAAAGTTAGCTGTGTACAAATCTACCTTTGTACCCACACTGACCTATGGCTGGGTACTAACGGTATGCACGAAGAGCAGAATCCAGGCGGCAGAGAAGAGATACCTGCGGAAAGTAGAGACTAAAGAAACCCGGGAAGGACAAGATCTAGAATACAGTCATCCAGGGAGTACTGAATATAAAACCTCTAAAGAAAACCATCCAAGAATACCAGTTGGGATGGTTTGGCGACGTTCAGTAGATGGATTAAGTAAGTGTTCTCTATCATTGCGGTCTTACATTGTAAGATGCTGCTCTCCATCTGTTTCCTAGACAAATATATATTTCATTTCTGCTAGCTTCCTTACTTGAGCATTCATGATTCGACTTCCTTTCCTGTACTCTCATAATTTTTTTGTCTTCCCATTGGCTAACACCACTTTTGTCTATTGTCTCTCATTCTTTTCTTTTCGGACACATTTTCTCTTCCACTGCATATCCCATCTTAGACATGCTGCAGTTACTTAAGTGGGGCCAGTATCCAGTATTTGGGAGATAGTGGGTTCAAACCTCATCGTCGGCATCCCTGAGTTGGTTTTCCATGGTTTCCCATTTTCACACCAGGCAAATGCTGGGGCTTAATTAAGACCACGGCTGCTTCCTTCCCATTTCTAGCCCTTTGCCATCCCATCGTCACCATAAGACCTAACTGTGTCGCTGCAACATAAAACAACTTGAACAAAAATAAAAAGACAGACGTCATTCCTGTCTGTAAAACAGGGTCTAGTCCACGTGCGTGACACTAACCTGTCATCATGCGGGAAAAGTAGCAAAAGGGGAAGGGGGAAAAAGATGCAATGCATTTTACTTACCGGAGGACAGCAAGAACATACACAAAATTCACTTTGAGCTGTTCTCTTTGCTAGTCTCCATAGATACTGAAGAACTATTAGGAAGTTGATTGTATTGTTGATTAATACATGTCAGCCTAGTTAAAATGAACATGGTGCCTGAAATCCAATGCGGAGGAAAGAGAACAGAACTTTTTTTTATTTCTTTTTAGTGCATAGCTGTTATCTGATCCTTTAAATTAGTGTCTTACTCATGCCAGAGAAAATAAAACAAGGAGAAGAAGGTTGGGTTTGTTTTTATGGGCTTGTGTACTCCTGTCCCCTCTGGTGGTGACAGACACAGCTGCAGTGACATGCCACCCACATGAGGTCACCATACGGATGACATAATAATTAGTTAAAATGTCCTGAGTGCTGCTGCTTTCATTGAGTTTGTTTTAGTGGCCTGCTGTCCTCAACATAAGGTGTTAGTGAAGTGTGTGTGAGATTGGATACCTTGCGATGGCTCTTGGTTGGATATATAACCAGTTTGGAAGGTACCGTACAGTGTTTGATTTAAAGGGGTGCTTACCGCCTTGAGACTGTTGTTATTTTCTATCTATAAGGATAATTGAAGTATGGGCCACGGAATTCGTGGAAAATAATATTTTACGAAAAGTTTTAGAACTTTTAGTTGAATCGATATTTTATAACACAAAGTTTCGAAATGCACAAAATTAACTATTTAAGGCCTGTATATAAAGGAATAAGAAACAAAGCCCCTAACTAAGGGTTAGAGAATATTAATGCTAGTGTTCTCTTATGAAAACAAAATACATGTTTTCAATACTCTGACTTAAGTTCAGGTTCTTGCTACTGTGACAGGTGTTGTTTTTCCAAACTAATGGGAAATTACTTTTTATTTTTCACACAATAATTTACTCTAGTCCACTAATTTACATTGTCTGACCTAAAATTACTTCACTCTCTTCCCCTCTTCTCTTCTCTCCTCTCCTCTTTTGTAGCAGTAGGGCAGTTGAGAATCTCACTGTAAAAATCACAGCGTTATGCTGAAATGCATTATCCTTATGTCTTGCAATTCCTTTTGATCAGTCGATACTGGTCGTTCTGGATATGCAAGCTGTGTAGGTAGATATAGGATATTTGAATTACTAGTTACAAGTTTGAAAGTATGTACCAACATACTACCTGTGAAGAATAAAACCACATTCAGCATTAAGGGAAGGCATCATAAGTTATAATTTTCATTTCCATGTTGAAGTATAACTTAATATAATGGGAATTAATTCCTATTATATAGGAAGGCCTGTCAGAAATACACTGGCATGTGTACTTTCATCTGGAAATGACAGCTCCGCACTTAATAAGAGTGTTCCTGACCATAACTCCATTGTGCGAAACATGCGACATTTGCATTTTCAGAAGAAAATGATTCAGTTACACTGTTTTTTTACATAATACACTGACTGACAGAGCAAATGCAACACCAAGAAGGAGTGGTCAGAACTTTATGCCAATTGCAGGGTAGACTGACGTCACTGAGGTATGCTCATGATGTGAAATGCGCCGCTGTGCTGCGCACGTAGCGAACGATAAATGGGACACGGCGTTGGCGAATGGCCCACTTCGTACCGTGATTTCTCAGCCGACAGTCATTGTAGAACGTGTTGTCGTGTGCTACAGGACACGTGTATAGCTAAGAATGTCAGGCCGCCGTCAACGGAGGCATTTCCAGCAGACAGACGACTTTACGAGGGGTATGGTGATCGGGCTGAGAAGGGCAGGTTGGTCGCTTCGTCAAATCGCAGCCGATACCCATAGGGATGTGTCCACGGTGCAGCGCCTGTGGCGAAGATGGTTGGCGCAGGGACATGTGGCATGTGCGAGGGGTCCAGGCGCAGCCCGAGTGACGTCAGCACGCGAGGATCGGCGCATCCGCCGCCCAGGGGGTGGCAGCCCCGCACGCCACGTCAACCGCCATTCTTCAGCATGTGCAAGACACCGTGGCTGTTCCAATATCGACCAGAAGAATTTCCCGTCGATTGGTTGAAGGAGGCCTGCACTCCCGGCGTCCGCTCAGAAGACTACCATTGACTCCACAGCATAGACGTGCACGCCTGGCATGGTGCCGGGCTAGAGCGACTTGGATGAGGGAATGGCGGAACGTTGTGTTCTCCGATGAGTCACGCTTCTGTTCTGTCAGTGATAGTCACCGCAGACGAGTGTGGCGTCGGCGTGGAGAAAGGTCAAATCCGGCAGTAACTGTGGAGCGCCCTACCGCTAGACAACGCGGCATCATGGTTTGGGGCGCTATTGCGTATGATTCCACGTCACCTGTAGTGCGTATTCAAGGCACGTTAAATGCCCACCGCTACGTGCAGCATGTGCTGCGGCCGGTGGCACTCCTGTACCTTCAGGGGCTGCCCAATGCTCTGTTTCAGCAGGATAATGCCCGCCCACACACTGCTCGCATCTCCCAACAGGCTCTACGAGGTGTACAGATGCTTCCGTGGCCAGCGTACTCTCCGGATCTCTCACTAATCGAACACGTGTGGGATCTCATTGGACGCCGTTTGCAAACTCTGCCCCAGCCTCGTACGGACGACCAACTGTGGCAAATGGTTGACAGAGAATGGAGAACCATCCCTCAGGACACCATCCGCACTGTTATTGACTCTGTACCTTGACGTGTTTCTGCGTGCATCGCCGCTCGCGGTGGTCCTACATCCTACTGAGTCGATGCCGTGCGCATTGTGTAACCTGCATATCGGTTTGAAATAAACATCAATTATTCGTCCGTGCCGTCTCTGTTTTTTCCCCAACTTTCATCCCTTTCGAACCACTCCTTCTTGGTGTTGCATTTGCTCTGTCAGTCAGTGTATTTATTTTGCTGCTTTTCTTAGTCTTTTCAAAATCCCGGTTACTCTGAGATTTGTACAGGATAAAGCGGAGGCGGGACAGATTTTCCTCCTGGTACTCTGGTTTTCCTTGTCAACTTTCATTCCACACTGCAATATCTTATCGTTTCATCTGTCAGTGATTAATCACTTAATCATTGCCCCAGAGGGGTGCGAAATGCCTCGGCAGCTGGAACAATTCTTATTTCATTCCTGAACTGGTCGAATTACTGGAAACAGGCTGTGGATTTTCATTTCTAAGACTTCTTAAAAATGATCAAGATTTCCAAAACACTAGATTTTATTTTTTGCAGCTTCTTGTCCGACTTAATGTTGAATGTCAAACTGTGATGGAAAAACAAAAACAAAAAAAAACAAAACATAAAAACGGACGGACAGATGGGACCTAACAACCGCCAGTTGCTCAGTAACTAACAACTAAGCATTGCATTTATGATTAAAAAATGAAACCCCTGGTAAAAGCTATTGTAAGTGAATATGAATCCTGTAAGTAAAGTCATCCAGATATTTGGGAAGTTTGTTAACATGGAATGGAAACTGTACAGAAGAAGTAAGAAGCAGAATATCCATGGGAAAAGCTTTTGGAAAGGTGAGAGGACTTTTGAGATCTAAGGCAATCTCTATTGATATAAGAAAGAGGTTTGAAAAGTGTTTTGTGTCGAGTGGAGTGTAGTGTCATATGGAGCTAAAAGGTAGACAATTAGAAAGAAAGAAAGAAAGAAAGAAAGAAAGAAAGAAAGAAAGAAAGAAAGTATTTTGAAAGTTTTGAAATATGGTTGTGTTGAAGAATGGAAAAAGTGAAGTGGACAGATAAAGTACTAAGAAGAGTAGAAGAGAAGACACACCTGATGAAATCGTTAAGGAAGAGGTTTGTATCCTTGTTGGGTCATGTATTAGGGCTATGTAGAAATTGTCAACAGAATGTGATAGAGAGAAAAATAGGTAGAAGAAAAAGAATAAGAAGAAGGTTTAGAATGTTAACAGATGTCAAACAAGGGCAAAGCTATGAACAACTGAAACAGGAAACACGTTGCTCAGGACAGAGAATCATGGAGGATGTCCAGTTGATACCTGTCTCAAGACAAATTCGAAGAAGAAGAAGAAGTAGTAGTAGTAGTAGTAGTAGTAGTAGTAGTAGTAGTAGTAGTAGTAGTAGTAGTAGTAGTAGTCTGTGTCATCTTTTGTCGTGAATTATACAATGATTTACTGAAACAAATGACAAGTCTTCTTGGCTTGTACTATCACGAATATATAGGTCTTACATGCTTGGATTTGTCTGCGCAGACCATATTCGCAACAAGCGTCTGCATGTCTGGTCTGCAATGTTCATGCTGCATTCACAAATACAGCTTTCACATGGCCCTGAATTCGTACAGTAGTCCGACAGTCGGGCTCCTTGGCTGAATGATCAGCGCACTCGCCTTCGGTTCAGAGGGCCCTGGGTTCAAATTCTGACTGGGTCTGAGATTTTAACCATAAGTGGTTATTTCCGCTTGCTCGAGGATTGGGTGTTTGTACTGTCCCCAACATTCTTGCAAAAAAATACAAAAAACACACACCCACATTCACAATCACTCTCTCTCTCTCTCTCTCTCTCTCTTCTCCACTACAATAATGTGCAGTTACCATACACAGCAGATGTCGCTCACTGTCGTTGGAGGGTCTGCCTTACAAGCGCTGCATCAGGTGAGCCGAACATGTCTCAGGCACTCCCACACTAAAAGCTATACAAGAAACAAACAAATCTGATAATGTTTCAAAAATGGTTTTCACAGCCACAGATCGTAAAATCTCAGGAATCTTTCGGGTGTTTAGGCCATGTGCGTTTGCAGAGTTTCACTCAGATGTGCTATTTGGGCCCATCAGTTGGATTGTCACGCCCCTCCAGATGCACTCAGCTTAACTGCCCTAAAGCTGGTTCTATTCCAGAGATTTTAAAATGTGACAATGTAGAATATTTTCTTTTCATAGCCAAATTAAATAAATTAGCATATCAGATGATTCTTCTGCTTAGTGCTAATGGACAAAAGACTGGCTTCGAAAACGCACAACTCTCTCGCATGTTAATTATTTGAGGAACTAAAATTTAAAAAATATGACTAGTTTAACAATCTGAAAATAGATGGACAGATTCTTAGTGCTATTGCAGACTGTCACACTGTATTTAAGGAAGCAGGATAGTGTCATAGTTAAATTTATAAGTGTGCAGTTTGTGTTCCAACATGTACAATTATGTGAATCCTGTGATAGCCATACTTCAATTGAAAATTAAACACTACATTGCCAAAAGCCAAAGAACTGAGCCAAAGAACATGGACTATAGTTCCTCTGATGGCAGTTTATTTACACAAGACCACTCTCTGACTTGTCTGCACGAATTCAGTCCCTACGGACAAATCTGGGTAAATGTGTGAGTGGAGGTGGGTGGGTTAATTTGACAGTGACGTAGCGTGTAACGAGTCGCTGTCAGTCTTATCAGTTCTTTATATTAGTTTAGTCTCAAGTTATATGCTAGATAATAGCCACTTAGAGCCCAGCCTTAAGTTAAGAAGAAGCAAACACATTGTGAAGTGCAGTGCTTTGTTTCTGTTCCAGGATTCAAGCAATGGAAGCTGCCAGCGGTGGAAAGGGAGATCCTTCCAATCTTGTTGACAGTATCCAGTCATGTTTGGACCAGGTGAAAGCACTTCTGGCTTCCACTGCAAACCCATCAGATGACACTTCGCTGGCTGTCAGACTTAGTATGGTCAAGGTAAGGACCACTTGTGAAAATGCAGGTTTTAATTTTAAGAATATTCGGTTATGATATGTGTGTATTATCCCTAGTTGCAGTTTGAGGATTGTGTAGGCAGTAGGCGCTTTGTTAATTTATACAGACTTCGAAGAATAGTGTCTTCCTGAACAGAGTTCAGCTAGATCAATCATCATCATTATTATCATCATCATCATCATTATTAATTCCCCTTTTCTAGATGACACCTGATGGGGGCCAATATGGTTCCTCTCCACTTTGTCCTGTCTCTCCACTATTACTCATCCAACACTGTGTTCCAGACCAGGCTCCGTTGTCCTATGCTGTTCTTCACGGAGTCCATCCATCGTAATCTTGGTCTTCCTCTTCCTCTCTTCCCTGTCATCTCTCTTTCCAGTGCTCGTCTCTGCAGGCTTTCTTCTTTCATTTACCGGGCGAGTTGGCCGTGCGTGTAGAGGCGCGCGGCTGTGAGCTTGCATCCGGGAGATAGTAGGTTCGAATCCCACTATCGGCAGCCCTGAAAATGGTTTTCCGTGGTTTCCCATTTTCACACCAGGCAAATGCTGGGGCTGTACCTTAATTAAGGCCACGGCCGCTTCCTTCCAACTCCTAGGCCTTTCCTATCCCATCGTCGCCATAAGACCTATCTGTGTCGGTGCGACGTAAAGCCCCTAGCAAAAAAAAAAAATATATCTTCTTTCATCCTCTTGACATGTCTAAACCATCTCAGTCTGTTCTGTTCCTGTTTGTCATTTAGTTTTTGCACATTTATCTCTTCTTTTCTCACTCTATCCCTCCTTGTCTTCTGTTCCATACTCCTCAGGAATTTTATTTTAGCTCCCTGTACTCTACTCTCATCTTTCCGAGTTACTGTCCAGGTTTGTGCTTTATAGGACATTATGGGTAGGCCTTTAGTCTTTATTGATACATCTTTATTCCATATTAATCTCCGTACTTGGTGGTAAAAAGCACTCCCCAGTTGTATCCTTATACTTATTTCCATACCCAGTCTTCCATTTTCTGTCTCTTCACTTCTACTATTTCCATTTCCTTTTCTCCAGTTATGATAGCTCCTTTTCTTTCTTCACGTCCTATACTCATTACAGTTGCCTTGCTCTTCTCCACATTGATCCTCAATCCTCATTGTTCAATCCTTCTATTCGGTACATAAGCTGTGGTTGTACCTCATCTTCTTCCCAGATTGCAGCTACATCCACAAACATCATTACATTCATTCTTTCCCTTATATAATCTTCCACTGCTGCCTTTATGATGTCATCCTTCACCATTATGAACAGTAAAGGTGACAACACACTCTCTTGCTTGAGAGTTAGATCAATAATACCTCATGAAATGAAACGTTACATGCTGTACTTTAGGAAGTTGATAATAAAGATCTGAATTACGTAAACAGAGTGATGAGTATGTTAAGCTTTCTTTGGTAGACCAATGAATAGTTACGGTACCTGATTTGATGACACCAATATTCTCATTAAGTGGTGATAATTGTTTTAGGAGGAAGTACAGTTTTGCTAGAAAGTTTAGGGACACGTTATTGTTTGAACACTTGCAGCCCCTGTTCCTATATTATTAGGTGTCATAATATCTCTAACGATTAATTAATATTAGGAAACAAGTATTTTGGCACAAACTAGGCATTTCAATGATCATCTTTACCCTTTCTAGAAATCTGTATAGATTTTTAAGCAAAAGAAAAATGTACTTTTTTGACAATAAATTGTAAAATAACTGAGTAACTAACGGTGATACAATTTTGACTTGTTACTGGACTGTTTATAACATATTATATTTTAAATTAGCAAGGATGAAGTGTCACTTTAAATATTATTTTGCAAATATCCAACCACTTTCCGAGTTTCGCTTTTTCTATACAATGTTGGGAGAAAGCGTGGAATAAGTTTTTTGTTGTTGTTATGACTTCATAACTTCCGACTGGAAGCACTTAGTGCGTTGTCGTTTCCACAACAGCATACTTTGCGTTCCGCTCTGTAGTCGAGACAGGTTAAGTGCGCGCTAGGTGCTTCAATTTGGAAGTTATATCAAACAACTTATACCATGATTTCCCTCACCCTTGTCTAGAAAAACCAAAACTCGGATAATGCTCGGACTTGTACAAAGTAATATCTTCAAGAGACATTTCATCCTTAATGATTTAAAATATATTACGTTAGAAACAATCCAGCAATAAATAACAACTGTATCACAGTTTGTTACTCTCTTTTTTTTTTTCATTTTATTGTCAAAAAATAATTTTTTTTTTGTTTGCTTAAAATATTATACAATACTCTAGAAGGACTAACCATAGTTGTAGAAATGCTTACCGGTAGTTTGCGCCAAAGATCACTTGTCACCCAATGTTTAATTAGGGTCAGTTAAGAACATTGTTGTGCCACCTAATAATGTAGGTACAGTGTCGCGAATGTTGAAATCATAGTGTGTCCCTAAACTTTCTGGCAAAACTATACAACTGGGCGACCATCCTCTGTTGACACTAATCAGAGGGAAAATTGGAAGAGGTCAGAAACTTCGAAGAATGAAGATATCGGCAAACTGAGCAAGTTCGCCGTGCGGTTAGGGTTGCGCAGTTGTGAGCTTGCGTTCAGGAGATAATGGGTTCAAACGTCACTATCAGCAGCCCTAAAGATGATTTTCTATGGTTTCCCATTTTCACACCAGGCAAATGCTGGGGCTGTACCTTAATTAAGGCCATAGCTACTACTTTTCCACTCCTAGCCCTTTCCCATCCCATTGTCACCATAAGACCTATCTATGTCGGTGGGATAAGACATACGCACATACATCATGATTATAGACAGTTATGTCTTTCAGCGTTCAACCTGCAAGCCTCTGTGAATTTACTGAACGTCTCTACAATCCTCTATTTACAACTAGTGCCGTGGCCTCATTTAGTTCTATACCTCTTACCTTTCATATCATTAGAAACTGAGTCTAGCCATCATCACCTTGGTCTCCCTCTACTTCTCTTACCCTTCATAATGGAGTCCATTATTCTTCTAGGTAACCTATCCTCCTCCATTCGCCTCACGTGACCCCACCATCGAAGCCGGTTTATTTGTGCAGCTTCATCAATTGAGTTCATTCCTAACGTAGCCTTTATCTCCTCATTCCAAGTACCCTCCTGCCATTGTTCCCACCTGTTTGTACCAGCAATCATTCTCTCTACTTTCATGTCTGTTACTTCTAACTTATGAATAAGATATCCTTAATCCACCCAGCTTCAACTCCCGTAAAGTAAAGTTGGTCTGAAAACAGACCGATGTAAATTGTACCAAAAAAAGGAAAATATCGGCAAAAGAAAGGGATAGGCCTCGAAGGGTGTTAAGATGAAGGACTCCCTAGGCTTCAGAAACCTAATACTTCTGGGTCAGAAAAGAACAAGAGTTGACCAAGGGAAGACGGATAAGAAAGATGAAAGCGAGCAGCTTGACCCAAGACTGAACTAGGGGACCTGTAGTTTCTGACTCACGCTCCCAAGATAAAAGTCCCTAGGACCCTTTTTAGACAGGCAGGGGATACCATGGATGTATTCTTCCAGTCCCCCCACCCACAGCAGGTTGTTGTTATTTGTTAAATAGGAGTCTTTTTTTATCCATAACTTGTTGGAACTGAATGAAGTGGCTTGTAAGGAATTGCTTTCTTTTTTTCAAATGAATGAATAAAGCTGTCTGTGAGGGTTCAGTGTTATGTTGTGTCACGTGGTGCAGGTAGCACTCCATGCGGTCACAGTTCACGGTCTGGGTGGTTGGACTTGGCCGAGTTAACCACAACACGGTAGAACACAGGAGCAGTGTGCCAGGAGGTGTGGTGTATAAATAGCCATGCAAGCTCAATGGCACTTGTTTTTTGTTTGTGGCCGGCATGTCTGAGCGTGGAACTGTTTTGTTATGTTGATGTCTCACTTGTGTTTGGATTAGGTTACACCTCTGGTAAGTGATCTCTCTGTGGGATGCCTCTTTATTACTTCCTTGGTTTCCTTTTCTTCTTAAGTGCACTTCTGTTTGTTTTGACTCCCATTACCTCTCTTCTTCTGTCATTGTCTTTCTGGACCGGTTTCTTTATATTTCCTTTGTTCCATAGGAGTTGCAAACTCTGTAAGAGAAGCTCATGAAAGAATTATTTCATAAAATTCCACTTTTTTCAGTACACGTTGAGATTTATTAAAAATCAAAATCGATGTAACATGTTAAAATAACGGGAGATGTTTCACCTGTAATATAATAGACATCATCAGCTGTATTGTCCTTAACATTAAAATTAAAATGAAAGTGGTAGACTAGACATAAGGCTAAACTTAAGATGCTACATAAAACGGCTTATTACACTAAAAGAACTAATACAAAAACACACTTATTTACATAAAATGAGCACCTGAGTGCACTTGACATATGTGTTACGTCATTAAAACTTCACAGTGGGTAAAATAACGTGTTTGTTGGTCGTGATTGACATTTAACATTGGTAAGCACTCAGTTACACTTGTGTATGTATGTATTAAACTTTTATCTTCGTAGGATTAAAAAAAAAAAATGCTACTCTTGATCTACTGATTACCAAGCTCAATAGCTGCAGTCGCTTAATTGCGGCCAGTATCCAGTATTTGGGAGATAGTAGGTTCGAACCCCACTGTTGGCAGCCCTGAAAATGGTTTTCCGTGGTTTCCCATTTTCACACCAGGCAAATGCTGGGGCTGTACCTTAATTAAGGCCATGGACGCTTCCTTCCCACTCCTAGCCCTTTCCTATCCCGTCGTCGCCGTAAGACCTATCTGTGTCGGTGCGACGTAAAACAACTAGCAAAAAAAAAAAAAAAAAAAAAAAACCAACTCCTGATTAAGTTTGTGATTGTGACAGTTTAAGATCGTGACCTTGTGATGAAATTTATAACTTTCAACATCTGTAAGAGAAGACACTAGGTATCTTTCCCAGTTCATTCCCATATTAATCTTGAACTGTGTTGCCCATTTGTTAAACTTATGTCTGTGCAAACAGAATTTTGGGAAATAAAGAAAAATATATTCCAAGCTTTACACTGTAGACAGATATGTGATTCCTGTTCTGTAGTGTTCATAAACTTGTCTTAAAATAAAGTGAGAGGACAAGTGGACATAAAAACAGGAAATTGTTTGGACATAATACATTTTGTGCTGTTAACAACTGTTCATAAACTGAGACTCAAAACAATCACTTACCCAAACAGGTTGCTGTGAAACTGTAACAGAATCATAACATAACGAATGAAGATACAAGCAATAAAGAGAAGAGTACGAGAAAAAGTAATTAGGTGGAATTACACTCACCTGAGAATATTTTACTCAGTTATAATTACAAATTATTTTATAATGATCACAAATATAAAGATAGGAACTTTCCACCTAATCAATACATTTATTTATTATACATACATATCCCACGTCGTTCCATCTTAAGCGATGGGTCGGCGAACAAGGCTTCTCCACCAGTTCCGGTCTCTGAACTTCTCTCCTTCTTTGACGCTTTCCAAAGTATGTTCTCGCTGTTCAATGTCAATCTTCACTATGTCCTTATACCTGAGTCATGGTCGCTCTCTTGGTGTTTTGTCTTAAGGTACTTAAAATATTCTTACATAACAGTATCGGTTTTGACCCTATGTATGGCTCATCTTTAGCTGCTGAAGAACCTTCATCTTAATAAAAACAATATATAATATTAAAACACTACTTATGCTAATTATAAATGACTAATGCTAAATTACAATGATATGTTGTGGTAATAAAATATGCTTGAAAAAGTAGTTTGAAAGTCTAAAATTTTCACCAGTTTGTTATGCATTGCTTTATGTTAGTTAAGTCTTAGTTGCCACTAAGAAGTAAGCTGGAAAGTAATTCAATTACTTGTCATGGATCTTCCTCTTAGGATGCCGTTCCATTACCACATGGCAGTTTTACTTTTGTTGACTGCAGTCTGAAGTAATTCTGTCAAAGAAGTATTGATCCAAATCTCCAAATTTTTTAGCCATTTCATCTGAGGTTCTCCATGCTAATGATGGCCAAACCTCTCAGGAGGTTTCACTGTGTGTCTCAGATATTAACTTTTTCTTTTCTTCACGGTTTCAATAATTTCTACGTCATTCTCGAGTCTTTGTTATGTCGTTTGTCCAGAGGATTCTTAATATGTGCCTGTAGACCCACATCTCATATACTTCAAATTTTTTTGGTAGTGGTTGTGGTCAGTGTACATGTTTCTACACCATATGGCAAGATTGAAGACATAGCATTTCACCATTCAAAGTTTAGCCATACAAAGTTCATCCACTCCTGATGCTTTTCCCACTTTAATTTGTTTTACAGCAGTTTCCACTTCTACCACTGTGATTTCACTCTTAGATTCTATCTCCTCACACTCTACCTCTATCTTCTCATCTATTCCTCTTCCCACATTCAGGGGTTCATCAAAGTAATCCTTCCATCTTTTCAGACATACGGCTTTTTGCTGATGATGTTATTCTGTATAGTGTAATAAATACATTACAAGATAGTGAGCAACTGCAAAATGACCTCGATCATGTTGTGAGATGGACAGCAGGCAATGGTATGGTGATAAACAGGATTAAAAGTAAAGTTGTGAGTTTCGCAAATAGGAAAAGTCCTCTCAGTTTTAATTACTGCATTGATGGGGTGAAAGTTCCTTATTGGGGCCACTGTAAGTACCTACGTGTTAATATAAGGAAAGATCTTCATTGGGGTAGACACATAAATGGCATTGTAAATAAAGGGTACAGATCTCTGCACATGGTTATGAGGGTGTTCCGGGGTTGTAGTAAGGATGTAAAGGAGAGAGCATGTAGGTCTCTGGTAAGACCCCAACTACAGTATAATTCCAGTGTATGGGACCCTCACCAGGATTACATGATTCAAGAACTGGGAAAAATCCAAAGAAAAGCAGTTTGATTTGTTCTGAGTGATTTCAGACAAAAGAGTAGCATTACAAAAATGTTGCACAGTTTGGGCTGGGAAGACTTGGGAGAAAGGAGACGAGCTGCTCTTCTGGATGGTATGTTACATGTTATAAATCTCATGATTAATCCATATTGAAAGTTGTTATGACTTAAAAACCAATGAAGGTATTTATTAATCCACCTATTCAATTGAATAGTATTGAATAGGTGGATTAATAAATACCTTTATTAGTTTTTAAGTCATAAGTGGTATGTTCCGAGCTGTCAGCAGAGAGAGGGCGTGGAATAACATTACTAGACACATAAGTTTGAGTGGTGTCTTTAAAAGTAGGAAAGATCACAATATGAAGATAAAGTTGGAATTCAAGAGGACAAATTGGATCAAATATTCGTTTATAAGAAGAGGAGTTAGGGATTGGAATAATTTGCCGAGGTAGATGTTCAGTTAATTTCCAGTTTCTTTGCAATCACTTAAGAAAAGGCTAGGAAAACAACATGTAGTGAATCTGCCACCTGGGTGATTGCTCTAAATGCAGATCAGTATTGACTGATTGATTCTCTTCTGTTGTTATTATGTCTCCTCTTCTCCCTTTCACTTGCTTTGTGTAGACTCTTCCTTTTCTCTCCCTTCTTAAAAGTCCACATAGCGACCTTTTACCACTGTACACATCCTCTTCCAGCACCAGAATATCACACAGAATTCTTGTTCTGATCCCTTTTAGTCTATCAAGTGTTAGAGGAACCAGAAGTCCATTGGACAACCTGTTGCAGAATTTTTATTAATTGTGCCATAAGCTCTGAATTTGTTAGCAGAGATGTTCAGCATGCTGATACTGTACCATACAAGTTTTTTCTTCATAGTTTTTAGGTGTTCCAAAAACCTTTCTCATGGTATCAATCTTTCAATTACTAATTGTTCTTTACTTTCTTGCAGGCTCGAGACGAGGAATTGTCTTCCAAGAGGCGAGATCTTGAAGCTCTGAGGAGGACAAAATCAACAGTGACTCCAGAACAAGTCAAGGAGTTGGTTTCTGCCATGGATAAGGTAACATGAGATTAATAAAGTCGTGTATAAAAAGATAGGGACATTTAAAATTGTAATGAGTTTGTGGGGTAGTAGAATGAATACAGAAGCTGGTAGTGTTCAACTTATAAAATTTATTATCCAATTACTTATTCTACACGTTAACACTTGCAGGCATACCGAGACCACAACTTACTCCCTTAGAACAGGACACATAATTTCACAGTTTGCGCTCTCTCTTAGTTCTCATTGTTCATTCACACGAATTCACTCAGACTTTGGCTGCTAGCCCTATAGTCTTGCTCGGTTACTTCGTTGCTGCTGTCACAGTCCACAGTTCACAGCCTGCACATGTCAGTCTGGAAGTTCAGGATGGTGTCTGCTGTGCACACTCTCTGATAGAACTCTGTTCACAGTCCCATGCTGATAACTAGTCTTTTCTTCCACGCAGCACCAGGACTCGTGATGTCCTTACACAGCAGCCGGCCCAAGAGAGACATACATACGATGACAGGCATACAGAACGAGGCCTCGGCTCCAACAGACTGGTTCACTCAGCTCAGGCTTAGCTCACACTCGACCACTGACTGACGGAGCTCAAACTGCGCTCTTTTGCTCGGTGGCTGAGCTCAAATTGAACTAAACCAACCTTGCAGGTCACTGTTGCCTTATATACGTATGGGCCAACATACCAGAACAGTCCAGAGGCTGGATGCATCCAGAAACCTCACGTCATAAAAGACTCCAGGTTAATCGTCTCATAATTCCATTTGACTGCTGTGCCACCACGAGCAGATAGAGTGTGGAGAGTGCTTGGATCTAAGCTTGACCCTGGGTGGTGCGGCTTGAAGGGGTGGACAGGCCCAATGGTGACGTCATGACTTAACCGTGCTGCTCTCCCCCCCCCCCCCCCCCCCAAAGTTGGGGGTTGAAATGACAGGCATAGATGCTGTGTGCCCTGCAATGTGATGAACACAATGCTTGCTCACTGTGGAAAGGAGGAGGTGTGAATAAACATTCAATCCTAGTTCTTGTATATCAGTTTCTTTTCATCCCTTGACGAGCTTGTTTCTGCTTGTAAGCTTCATCAGAAGAGCAAACATCAACATTTGGTGTTGGGCCACCTTTGGTCTTCATGAGGAAAGTGTGCTAGCTGTGAGCCTTGGGAAAACTGCAACAGAAAAATTTCACAAGGACCTAGAGGTGGCACTAGAGATGATCTGGATTTAAAAAAAATCTAGATAATCAAGAAATATATTAATACAAGCTACATATTCTATACAAATGAGAATTTAAAAAAACCCACTTTTTAGGTGTTTAGATTGATGCTTTCACAGGCTTTAATACTAGGCATGATGATAAACTTTCGAGCTTTTTGTGTGTTTAGGAAACAGTTTTCTTTATGTTTTGCAGAGAACTTAGCTCCATGTCATCAGAAGAAAAGCTTGTCTTCACAAGGAAGACTACTCTAATAATGAAGGTTTGAATTTTAAGAACGCTTTACCGTTGGTCTATAGTAAGTGGTACTGGCTCACTGTGCGCTAGCCTTGCGAATGGGAGGTGAGGACACTATCTTAGCTCCTATTAAGATGTTCCTTGTTCAGTCGTATGATAGTATAAGGGACGATCAAAAATCGCTGTGAACATTGAGGCATCAGGTTGAAGATCCTCACGTGGTAAAACACAGTATCCTGCTGTGTGAAGAAGTCCGTAACTGCCTGCTGCACTTCCTCGTCCGACAGCAAGCGTCAACCCTTCAGGGCCTTTTTGAACGGACTGAAGGCGTGATAATCACATGCGGGAGAGATCAGGACTGTAAAGTGGGTGCTTGAGTGTCTCTCACTTGAGTTGTCTGTACTGAATCAGGCTGGCCTCACAGATCCACCGGCGTCTTGTGTCGAAACGTGACCCGCACGAAACTTGGTGCACCATTCCACAACGGTGGTCTTCAACAGACATTCTGTTCCATACACAGTCTTCATTCTCCAACGGATGTCTACTAATGTTTGTCCTTTGGCAGCCAAGAACAGAATAACAGCACGTTGGTCCTGTTTGTACACATTTGGTAATAACGTCGCCATAGTTCATGTGGCCGCATTTAACGCACGCACGTCGGCACAACACGACTATCACAATAATCCCCTTGCCTACATGTCCGTGCTTATATACCCGCATCGCAGTCGTGCTACATTGCATGTCCGCTGCAGCAACGCCCTCAAACGGAAACTTTTCGATCACGCCATATAGCTTGACTGATGGGTCTGGCGATTTCTACTTTACTTGCAGCAAAAATATAGCAGTGGAACATTTTCGTACCTATTATTTGAAGGATGAGCATCTTCACTTTGGGAAAAATGAAACTGTGTGGATGATAAAATGGAAATCCAAAAAAATGAGGGCTGAATGAACGTGGTTTTTGTATGTTATTGTGTGTCATTCTTATTTCATTTAAGCACTGCAATAAGGGTCATCCATGCAAATAATCAATGTTTATAATTATAATTTATAATTATATATTTATAATTTAAAATTTACTCATTCGGAACAAATATTTCAGGTTCCCTATGGGAATCAACATCTTTATCATCTGATGGTGAGGCAGGCATCAATTTTTGAAAATGAGACAAAGTCTCTTATAGTGCATTGGCACTGCCGGTGGTTCCAAATAGCCTATGCAGTGGCCTCCACGGTATGCACTAGCCATGCGTCTTGGTGAGTGTGCCATTTACCAACTGAGGAGCCCAACTTGGCACACTGGGGCGAAACGCTGGCAGTCAGGAATGAGTTTGCTGGAAAATTGATAATGTCCAATAATGGAACAACTGTATTGGTATTACAAGCTCAGCCTGCCGAAGATTTGAAAAAAAATAATCAAGGGTCTCAAATCGAAGCCACATGCATGCACACCGGTTACACAGATTGGTATCACTTTCCGTTCTCACGTATAGAACAAAAACACACAAAATTAATGAAACGTAAACCACAATTGAGCAAAATACATAAAAGTCTGCAGAATAGAAAATCAAAACACAAGATCAGAATAACTATGACCGACCACAAAGTGTAATAAATATCTTATATTTTGAAGAGCTGAACCCGTAGGCTGTATATAATAATTAATGTTGTCTCAAGGCAGGGAGTCCAGTAGGGCGGACAGTAATTCCATGTAAAAGACCATTTAAATTCATACATTTTCACGCTGCGGTTGAACGTCTCAATTCTTACCACACCAGACATTGTTACCTCTTTAAGAGAGAGCAATCTAGAGAGAGAAATGCTTTGACAATTTCAGATGATCAGAGAGCGCCATCTGTCAAAGGGAAGTGAATATTACGTCACATTAGGGAACATTGTACAGACTGGTTGTCACTGACATCGCCAAAGAATGTGATAACCGAATGGTGCGACCCAAGGAGACCTTGATATAGATGTTGATTCCCATAGGGAATCTGAAATATTTGTCCTGAGTAAATGGTGTGGCACAACTTGTCATTTGACTTTGCTGGCCAAGGAGGATTACTTGCGACTTAGTAGGATTCAATTTCATGAACTTCAGGGCATTTTATTGATCATTTTCAGTGATTAATTATAATAAAGTTAATTGATTGTTTCCTCACCACAGGCCTCGTCTGGTTTAGCCGAGCACAGAGAGTACATAGAGTGCAAACTGTCTTCCCTCAAGAAATACACCATCAACCTGGATGCTGTAATAGCCTGGGTAATGGAGACAAAGACGAGGATAAACATCAGCAAAGAACTTCCAGAGAAGGAGAAGAAGAGGGTCATAGACAACATAATGGTGAGTACAAAGTGGATCTGTTTACACGGAGCTTCAGTAATAAGTCGGTTGCAAGATAGTGGGCAACCGCAAGAAAGCCTCTACAGTGTTGAGAGGTGGACAGCAAACAATGGTATGATGATAAATGGGCTGAAAAGTCAGGTTGTAAGTTTTACAAAGAGGAAAAATTCCTCTCAGATCTAATTGCTGTGTTGATGGGGTGAATGTTCCTTGTTGGGATTGCTGTATGTTCCTAGGTGTTAATATAAAGAATCACACTAATGGGATTGGAAATAAAGGTACCTAACAGACCTCTTCACATGGTTATGAGGGTATTTAGGGGTTGTTAGTAAGGATGTATAGAAGAGGGGATTCAAGTCTCTGTTAAGGCCACAATTAGAGTATTGTTCTAATGTATGGGACCCTCACCAAGATTACTTCATTCAAAAACTGAAAAAATCCAAAGGAAAGGAGCTCAATTTGTTCTGAGTGATTTCTGACAAAGGAGTAGCTCTATGAAAATGTTGCAAAGTGTGGGCTGGGAAGACTTGGGAGAAAGGAGACAAGCTTATCAACTAAGCGGTATGTTCCAGAGATGGCATGGAATGACATTGGTAGACAAGTAAGTTTGAGTGGAGCTTTCAGAAACAGGGAAGATCACAATATGAAGATAAAGTTGAAATTCAAGGGGATAAATTAGGGCAAATATTTATTTATAGGAATGGGAGTTATGGATTGGATTAAGTTACCTAAGGAGATTTTCAATAAACTTCCTATCTCTTTAAAATTATTTAAGAAAAGACGAGGTAAACATTAGATAAGGAATCTGCCACCTGGGCGACTGCCATAAATGCAGATCAATAAGCGAGTGAGTGATCACCTCTCAGCCATTAAACTGCTGGTATGTGAATCCTCCTTATCTTTCCATCATATACATTAGCCATGTGTCTTGTTAGGTGTGCTAGTTGCTAACTGACGAGCCCAAATTTGCACACTGGGGCAAAATGCGGGCAACTAGAATGAGTTAGTGGGAAAATTTATCATTTATATGGGAATTATTTTTGGGTAATCATTCCAGTTATAACCATTAAGCAAATTTAAGTGCTAAACGCATCCCTACCACAAATCGTAGCATAGGATGTGGTACACAAAGTTTGACACGGATTTTTCCACGATAATATCTCTCTCTCTCTCCTGGGGCAGTAACCGTGGTTTTGGCAACATTTTTTTCTCTGTCATTTTTTGTTGTTGTCAGGAGTTGAAGTAGGGAAACTACAAAAGACAGATCCGGGTTCCTAGGCACTGTACTGCATTGACCAGTGGTTGAGAATGGTTCATACAACAATGGAACCATTTCAAAGTACAAATGTGTGTTCTCCTGGAAGTGATGAATGTTTTCTTCTGAATTATGTTCAGACTTTTGGTGTTAATTGAATGTATATTATAAAAGTCTCTCTTTTCTCTTCGTTTCAGAACTCAGTGTATGACAGAGAGACAGAAGTGAAGGAAGTACTCGAGAACTTCACCAATTTGGAGAAGGAATGTGAAGGTGCCAAACAGCCTGTGTCTGTCGAACTCTTGGTAAGATATATCTTTTTATTTGTCGCTTCTTTTCCCTTGTGGCAGAACAAGGGGTAATTATTTTAGAAAAGGTGTTGTATTTTTGTAGTAGAGTCAAATTGAAGATTTGTTGTTTTTGATAGTTTTAAGAGGAAGTACAACTTGGCAACTAGAGATGGGGAATCTGATTCATTTATAAAAATCGATTCATTTGAAATGATTCACCAAAATGGTTTGAATCATTCGTTTGATTCGTTCATTCGACTACCACATGGCTGAGAGCTGGTAGTGAAACCATGGACTCAGATGAACCATTCGGTTACGTTCTTTATAACTGCTACTGCTTCACAAGTTTACAAGTTACAAGAAGTGAAATGTTGAGTAATATCCTTTTTAGAGTCGAAAAATGCTACGCCACCCTCTGACTAATCCTTTCCAAACTTAAGTAGCTTAGGAACTGTCGGTGGTTAACTGTGATTTTAAGAAAGTAACGTACATTCTTCAAAGCTACCATTCGAAACTATACAACAATCAAATTTGAAATTTATAGTAGTTATGAACATTTTTGTGGCAATTTGAAAGTGAATATTGACAGCAGTTCACCAGTTCTTTACTTTTAATTCTTTTTTAGTGAAGAAATATTTTTAAAATATCTGAAACCAAATGTAAACATGATCACCTGACTGTGAAATAATCAACCGTGACAAAGTAACTGCTACATTACGGTTTTTTGAACTTCGAGTTTTCTTGACAACATTCCTTGCGTTTTTCATTAAATTCACAAGATAGCAAATTCAGGCAAGTCACAAACTCTCTGTAGTAGGCAGTACAATAATAGGAAACAAATCTGTGCTAGGGCTGAGAACGAGAACGGGGAAGCTTCCATGTTCCACACGTTAGTTCATAGTACTTCAGGAGACGGGGACCTTTGAAGTAAACTTTACCTAATATTTCACAACGAGATGGAAGTTTAGTGTATATTACAGTTCTGTGAAGTGTGTGACTTGAAAGGACATGATAATTTCTTATTTTAAAAAGTTTTTTTTTTCCCTGTAAGGTTCAGATTAAATAAAAAATAAGTCATTGTTTACAAGTTGTCGTTGATTCAAAAATGGTGGATGCCTGATTTGGTGATATGAATCAGAACAAATGAGTAATGAAGGAACGAGTTGCGGCTGCCATCTCTTGATTCAGCTTTTGATTCAGAAATGAGTCGATTCATTTAGTACACTTAATAATGATTCAGTTATTCAGTGCAATGATTTGTTCATTATGAATCACTTGTTTAGAATCTCCCCATCTCTATTGGCAGCCATACTTTATTCTGGGGAGTGAGGGTGTCAGTAAGAAGAAAGGGAAGAACCTTGAAGAGTATGAAAGTGAGAAACTCACCCCCCACTCCCACCCAAACCCCCAGGTCACACAATTCTAATAACATTGGGGTGAGAACAGAACGAGTTGACGAAACAAAGTCATGCAGGAGATATTAAAGCAAAGATACTGGGACAAGTAAGTTGGAGTGATGCCAGTTTCAGGTACAGGCCCTGTAGTTGCCAACCCAAATTCCAAACCCGAGGGTCCCTAATGGGGCCATCAGAGTGTTGGCCAGCAGGGTAGGAGAGATGATGGTATACAATTACTTTTAATCACTAGATTGCATGCAAAAATTGAGGCGCTCTCTGACGATGAGATGGCAGGCCCGATCTAGGAAGCCAAGAATAACGGCCAAGAAGATTTGCTGCGCCGATCACGCATCACCTCGTAATCTGCAGGTTTGCGCTCGGTTTGCCACCTCCTTTGTGGCTAGTGTATCTCGAGATGTTATACGACGAAACTATAGTAAGCGGTACTCAAGGTTTAGTAACACGAGCCACCGCAATGTGGCGCACGCCAGTTCACTGTCGCACTATGGCCTCGAGGTGCAAAAATACCTTAAACCTAATAAATGACCTTCATTTCTCACGCCGTGACCCTTTTAAACTTCCCTGGCTGCTTCATAAAGTTTTTCTTATGCAATGGTTGGTTACAAATTCTCGGCCTCATCCTAGGTGTCAGTGACGTCATCCTCTTCCGTACGTGAACCAATCACCGATATAAGCAATGGAGTACAGCGTCTAAAACAGTATTTTTGGTTATAAAAGTAAATGTACTTCTAGGGGTGGGCAGGATGGTCCCTGGCAAGCGTATTGCACACATCTCTCTTCCATGATCAATTTAAAGTAAAGTTTGGAAGCATTTAAAGTAACATTCTTTGTAATAATCCGTGAGTACCGGTTGCTATATTTTTACCTGTTACACTGCCAAGGAATGTAAAAAAAAAAATGCAGAATGTAACTTTTTGCTCTGGTCAGTATCTTGACAAAGCATGTATCGACAGCTGCATTAAAGTTCTACCCCTAGGATTAATAGTTTCTGAGAATAGTGCAGTCAAATTTTGTCAGTCTAACACTGCCAGTGTAGGACTTACAACCTCCCCTTGATTGCTTGTTTTGCTTCAGCTCATAAGGAAGGAACCACATCACAGCAAGCTGAAATTCTGGAGAGTAGCTATGAAATCACACAGGAGTCCTCCATTGCGTGTAAACATGCTATGTGCGCGTGCGAGTCAATAAATCACATGTTGTGCTACCATATTCAAAGCTGAAAGCACTCGTAGCTAGGATGTTGATGTAAAAATGCCAAAGAAGTGTGTTACAGAACTGTGACAGTAGCTGTAGACCATTCTCTTGTGCTAGACCATCCAGAGGCAGCAAAACTATTGGATTCTTCTATAAATTTGAGGATTATTCAAGTCATTTTCCTGACAGCGTGCTTAATATTGCTGCCCAGGCTTACAGTATGCTACAGTTTCGATGCAGCTTTTGGTGGGGGACACTCAACAGTAACTCATGGAGAAGGTTTAGCTCAATACGCTTTCATTTTCGAAAAACTTGCGGTCAAATGTCATGACCCAGGATCTGCTTCGGACAAAGTGGAGGTGATAGAACTCTAAAAGGTGAACAAATTTTACTTAAACATGTCAGATCTGTAAACTAAGCATTTCCGAAAAATTGATGAATGCAGCCCGTATATGCTTGGAGAGTTACATCGCAGGCAACCGGAATGGTGGCCTAGTGGTCACTGTACTTGTCTGTGAACCTTAAAGCCATGAGTTTGAGTCTCGTCGCAGCTATCTTTGTGGATTTTCACTGTTGTCCCCATCATCTTTGGATTCCTTCCTAGAACTCTGGAACTTTAATGCCCCGCCCTCTTTGCCAGCTGTTCTGCATCTAAATCAACATTAGCATGCAACATTCTGTCAAAATCTGGTAGCATCTTCAATGCATTCCTTAGAAATTGAATTTCTAGCCATTGCAGCACTTGAATAAACCCCACATTTCACTCATTGAATGCCCAATACGGCATTATTAACACTTAGAATCGGTGTCTGATACCCCACAAATACTCTTTTTGGAACTGTCCTTTCCAGTTCTTGAAAATTCTTGTTGGTCTGGACATGATAATGTGTTACATACAAATCACACAACCATGAGGATAAAAACCAGGACATGTAACCGCCAAATAGCAACAGTGTGCAAGATGGTATCAGTTTATCACGCTGGCCACCACACGAAACTCCCTTAGAACATACGAATCTTCCAAAGAAAAAGGATGTAATCTAGAAAAATAGAAAATACTGCAGTGCTCAGGCCTGAAGGAACAGATCTAGAAATGAGGCGTGGCTCTCTTGCGTCATTGGCATTTAAATGGATGTTAAATGGTGTTTGGGGTAGATTTTCAGCAAGAAAACACATGCATATTATGAAATGGACTTCCAGCTATCAAAATAAATATCTAAAAATTGGTATTTTCAGCCCAAAATGGCTTACAACATCCTCTTAAGAGATCTCCATCAGTTTCTTTGATAAAACAGCACGTAGAACAAAAATAATAAACATTTTGTTCTGTTGACATATTAGAAATGAGCGCCATTGCTCTGCCCGTCGAGTTAATTCTTAACTTTTCATTGCCAGTGCTCTCCTGCCATTTATTCCACCTGTTTGTACAAGAAATAATTTTTAGCAAGCCTCTCTTACATACTGGAAGACTAATTATTGTTCTCTTCTTTCAGGAGAAAATCAAGAAGTTGAGGGAAGACTGGCAATATGTGAAAAACCGAGGCGAAGGTGTACCTGTGCAAGATGTCTTAGTCTCCGCTGTTGCAGCACCTGCTGCTGGATCATCGGCATCACCAGCACAGCCAGCTGTAACCAGCCAGTCCACCAAGCCGCTCTCGTCCCTGAAGGTTCGAACAGGTAGGACTGAAATAACTTCCTTAAAATGACATTTTTGAATATTTACATGCTTCTGATATGGGAATATAATGAACTGGGTTATAAGCTTGTCTGTCCATGGAGCTAGCTTACCTACCTTGGAGGGCCATGTTGAAGTGTACAGATGGTCCACACCATTCTTAATATTGGTCCAGACTTGTTAAACATATAAATACTGTCTGTACCTAGTGTAAAGAAAATTAACATTTGTATAAATTCTAAGGGCTGTGCAGAAAAAGGTAAATAATAATCATGCTTCCAAGGTGCTCGGGCAAAACTGCAGTTGTGATGTATGTTCTGCTGTCCCCTATCGGGCATGACAGTATATTAAATTTTATTATAGTCGCCAGCAGTTACTTGTTTCCGAGTTTACAGATTTCCTGGCTAATAGCTCACTTCAATTCACAGCATTTTGTGTTTAAACTTCCGGTGACTGTATAGGACAATTCTTGTGTAGAACATATGTCCACATATCACGCAGCTGAGGGACGGGGGAGATCTTGGCTGGGTTTCGCGAAGTTTGCGTTCCTGTCGCTTAATATCTTCATGTCTGTGGCATTCTTGTTCGAAGGGTTGAACTGAAGCACAGACACTTTGCCGCCAAAGTAAACGGTTTGTAGGTTTCTTTCTGCCATCTTTAAGGTTTGTTTCAGTTGGTCTTTGAAACATGTCAGGGAAGCACTCCATGGTCTTGAAATGGAGCCTAGTTCACCATAGAGGATCTGGCACAGTAGTCTGGTGTCATTCATACGGCGCATATGTCATGCCCATCTGAGGTGATGGCCACCAGCCAGTGCTTCTACACTCTTAGCACATGCTTTCTCGAGAACTTCAACATTAGAGACATAGTTTTCCCACTTGATGTTCATGATGGAGCGTAGCTTTTGCTGGTGAAATTGCTCCAGCTTTTTGATGTCACAGCGTTATAAGGTCCATGTTTTGCAGCCATAGAGAAGTGTAGAGATGACTACAGCCTGGTACACGATTGTAAGGTTTTTATTCCTGAAGACTCTGTGTGATAGTCGGCCAAAGGCCTCATGGGCAGAACGAAGCCTGTTTTCCACGTCCTGTTCTGGAGTGCAGGTCTTTGACAAGATACTCCCAAGGTAAGTGGAGTGGTCTACTATTAAATTTTATATAGCAAAGGTAGCTCTGCATGCTTGTATCAACAGAGCTTCAATCCACAGCTTTTACCATCTTAACAGTATGCTAACACCTTACTCCTTGTTGAAACTGGTGATTCCTGTACGATGGTTCTAGTAGCGAAGATTGCAGCTGCCACACTGTATCTGGCAGAAGACCTTGGAGCTACTTGAAGAAAGTTACAAAATTATGTAGGAAAATTGGTAATGCAGAATAATTTTTTTTCCTAAACATTGTCAGATCGTATGCTTTTAATACATTGCAGGCAGGTCCCAAGAACTCTCCTGTGTACCTGGCTGAGCATTGTGAATGGATCCCGAGTTTTCTTGTGTTAGCGTTTGCTGAGAAATATTTCAAGCGTCAAAGTTCAACTTGCATTCAGCAACTTAGATTTACCAATAATTCTTAACTGGAACTAATACTTTACCATAATGGACTGTACTGAGGTAGGTCAAATATAAACGGGATTTTTGTTCCTGAACATCGACAGTTGGTAGAACTGGCCCCGTGCTTCTGCTATGGTTAGGTGGGACCGTTAGGAGTGGAGAGAGCGTGCTGTTATATATTTCCTGCCGTTTTATCAGTAACGCTCACGATGTCAGAGCAACAGATGCACCCCTCGACTGCGCAACGCATAATTATAAAATTTCTTGCTCGTGAAGGAGTTACAGCAGCGGAAATTTTCCAGAGATTGACAGCACAGTTCGGCGATCAAACATTGTCAAGGATCCGTGTATTTGGCTTGCATAAAGAGTTCAAGGAAGGAGGAGAATGTGTGGAAAATCAGCAACACGATCGCCGTCCTTGGCCCAGCATTACAGACGAAAATATTCTTGCAGTTAAAGACATTATTGACGACTGTCGACAGGTGACAGTATAAAAAATTGCAGAACAAGTCGGAATCAGTTATGGGAGCTGTCAAGCAATCATCACAAATGACCTACAGTTGCATAAAGTGTGTTCCAGATGGGTAAGTTGAGACATTTGGAGGTCTGTCAGAGGCTTACAGTCAGATCATCACCTGCAACGAAACATGGGTCCACCACTATGCTCCCGAATCCAAAGAAGCCAGTAAAGATTGGCGGAGGAAAGGGGAGGCAGCACCAGTGAAAGCCAAGGCTCGACTGTCAGCTGGCAAGTTTCTTGCAACAGTTTTTTTTTTTTGATCGGCGTGGCATTTTGCTGATTGATATTTTTGCATGAGCAATGCACAATTAATGTTGCTTACTACTGCGAGCTGTTGAACAAGGCGAGGGTTGCATATCGCCGCAGAAGATGAGACCAACCAATTTGACAGGTCTTCCTCCTCCATGACAATGCGCGGCCCCATACTGCAGCTCTAACTGTCTCCAAGCTACAGGAAATGCACTGGACTACACTTGATCATCCTCCCTAGAACCTGGACTAATCATCCTGTGATTTCCATTTGTTCGGACCACTTAAAGACGCTCTAGGAGGGCAACGAGTTGAAGGTGATGAGAGTGTGGAAGACTTTGTGCGTAACTGGCTGGTGACATGCCCCTGTTCTTTTTACGATGAAGGCATGAAAAATCTGCCCATACGCTGGGACAAATACATTTCCAAAGCAGGAAACTATGTGGAAAAATAAATTGTAATTGCCTTGTGGTTTTCAATAAATGAATTTAAATTAAAAAAATTAAAATCCTGTTTATATTTGATTCTCCCTTGTATAAATGAATTAAGTGAATATTATTCTAAGCTTTTAACATTCAAAGATAGATCATTACTGCCTACTGGGTAAAGGCAGGTACACTTGCTGAATTGGAGATACTCCTGAAGCCTGTGGTAACTGGACGGGGAGGTTGCACAGAAAATAAAGGGTAGTTGGTACGCGCGGATGTTGCGATCAACAGTATTCTGTAAGAAAAAACTCACCTCCAAAATGAAACTATCTTTACACCAGTCTCTTTACAGAACAAATTTGTTGTATGGGAGGGAAAACTGGATGGGCTCAGGATATTGTAAGTTAGAAGTTAAAGACTTGAAAGTAGCAAGGATAATAGTTGGTACAAACGGGTGGGAACAATGGATTGAGGAGGTAAAGGCTGGGGTGGAAAGAGTATTTTGGAATGTACAGCTGTATATATAGTTGAGACTGGTTTATACATAACTCAATTCTACGTAATTCTTTTTTATATCTAAATTCCTGCACATACCGGCAAAATACAACTGAAAATCATAATAATTTAACCTCATTTTTATGTAATTCCATTATACGTGCACATTTTTATTAAATGCTGTTTATTTGTATCGAGCAAAGTTAAAGTAATGTCGCCGACATGTACATTTCCGCTGATCAAAAACGGACGCAAGTTAGAAATGTGATACATTAGAAACATGTACGATGGTAGTATGAATTACCATAAGTAGTAAGCAGTATATACTAATTGTATACATCATCATTACCCCTTATCCAGCTCCTGCTACGTCGGGGTATTTATGGCACTTCTCCATCTTCCTCTTTCCTTCCACCATTCCTCTTTCACGATCTTGTCCCAGTCTAAATTTCATCTTCTTACGCCGCTCTTCACTGATTCAATCCACCTGGTTCTAGGTCTTCCTCTTGCTCTCTTGCCCTCGCACTTCGTCTCCAGAATCTGTCTTGAAATTCTATTCTGCTCCATCTTCTTTACATGTCCAAACCACCTTAGTTTGTTCTTTTCAACTCTCTCATTTAGCTTTCCTATCCCAACTTCCTTCCTAACATCTGCATTTCTCACTCTGTCTTTTCTTGTCTTACATAGTACATTTTGTACATTATCTCTTTACTTTTCCTTGGTACTTCTTTGCTCCAAACAAGTTTTCTTACACTTTGGTAGAATGCATTACTCCGCTGTACCCTCCTGCTAAACTCCATGTCCACCCTAGCATTTTGCATTAATTCACTTCCCAGGTATTTAAACCTGTCCATAATTTCCGGACTCATGACTTCCAATTTTCACAGTGCCCTTTCCTTGCCTTTCCCCTCTCGACATCACCATAGTCTTGCTTTTCTCTGTACTGATTTTCATGCCATACTTCTCAATTTTTTCGTTCTGTAAATTTAGTTGTTGTTGCACTTCTTTGTTGTTCTCTCCCCAGATCACATCATCTGCAAATAGCAGTATCTTCATCTCTTTATCTCCATAGGCTTCCTTTGTTTCCTTTACCATTTTGTCCATGACCATAATAAACAAGAGAGGTGACAGCATACTCCGCTGTCTAAGTCCAGTCTTATTCCTAAGCTGTTCTGTCTTTCCAACTGGGGTCAGAACTCCGCTAACACAGTTGTTGTACATTTCTTGCACCATTTCTAACATTTCTCTTCCAAGTCTCTTTTCAACCATGGTTTCCCAAACCTTCTCTCTGGGGACTCTTATCAGATAGGGCCTACCTAATTGTATAATCAGTTGTATTGACAGGCAGACCAGTATTAGTCCAGTTTCTTACAGGATGATGAATATTAAGTCGATATAGATTTAGTAAGAACCATCATTGGTCACGTTTATTAATACTATTAAAATAAGAGGTCTCTTGTTGAAATATGTTCAGTCATTTTCTCATAATTTCCATTTCATCATTATCATCATCACCATTACTTCATCATCATGATTACCTAATGGCAATGCAACCATTCTTCTCTGTTTACAGCCCCTCATTTCATTTCTTAATAAGAACTACAATGAAGACTCTCTGCCAAGGCTTCAATGAATTTTTTTCCTTTGTCGTCCTCGGCCTTCCCTCCCCCATGATTTTCCCTTCCAGCAGATTGGTAAGAAAGGTATTGTATCTCAAGATGTGGCCAGTGAATTTAACTCTTCTTCTCTGTATCGTTAGCATCAGTTCTCTCTTCCCTTGAATTTCTTGCAGAATGCTTCTGTTTGTTCTCTTTTCAATCCCTTTAATCTTTAGCATTAGTCTCCAGACCAACATCTCAATCGCTTCCAGTCGTTTCCAATCCTGATAATGTGTGATGAATATCTATCCAAGACGGGCAGCGAAGGGGTAGGGTAGGTACATACACACGGAATGAAACGGTACAACTCTAGGAAACAACACCAGACATTAGAGATCAGACTCAGCGCAGAGTGTTGCTGTTTTCTTCTTTCGTGATGAGAGTGGCGATGCAAGGGATGCTCTTTTTTTGTTAATTCACTGGAATGCGGATAGGAGCGGCATTAGCTGCTACGCACTCTTGTGGGATGGAGCTGACGATCACTTACTTTAGCAATGGTTTTGAGTGTGTGTTGGGGCTGCGAGTTGACAATATTAGTTTTACTAGATTTGTGAGTTTAGTTTTAAGTGGCTTGTATTACAAGGTATTGATCAAGCGGACCAATACAAATATATCCTTCTAAAGAACTGTATAAAAAATTTCCAGAATAATTTTTTCGGTGTGCATTTGCTTTTTTGTTTCGCACACGTCCTTGCTAATGACAAAATAAGATCGGTCTAATGCGTTAAGGTGTTGGCAAAATGCGTCTCAAAGGGCTATGCAGGCCCTTGTGCCCTGCGTTCCTGGATTGTGAAGACCAAGGGGAGCATCTCCTTCATTGGTTTGCGCAGGTCCTAGTTTATTATTCCCCAGGGTGACAGCAGAGCACTTTAGATTCCATAGCGGCAGAAAGCTTAATGAAGTATGCTGCCAAAGTTAAATTGATGAATTATGCTGGATACATTTCATAGCTAAATATTCTTGTTCTTTATTCCACATTGTTTCCTTCACAGCTTTTATTTACTTGTGTTTTGATTCTTCATGGGTTTCTAGTGATTATGTGTGTATGCTCCTCAAGTAATGGACAACACCACATGCAATATTTCATTAGATTATAAAAATAAATGGACATATTGGATGGACTGATGAGTCCATGGCAATCATAATGAACACATCTCTCCTCTAGAAGAAGCATTTTAACGTAAAATTTATGTATTTAAAGTGACAAAGTTATGTGTTATATGCTGGTGTCTGTATCCTAGAGTTCTATTGATGAACGTATTAATAGGTCAGTATGGGTATACTCCAGGCCACCTTTTGAACAGACTAAAGTAGAAGTAACATCATTGCCTTGTCACACTCGCCTTGATTGCCAAATGAATCGGCGTGTGGTTGAAAGTTGCACTCCATATCTATAACACAGCAGAGCTCACCGATTGTAACTTGATCACATATGAAAGAAAGCATGCATTAACGTATTCATATTAATATTAATGGAGTCCCATACCGCCACTGCTGTGTTAAACGTAATATGATAGTAATTGCACCCACGTGGTCAAGACATCTACTGATTAAGTATGGTAGTTCCGCATTGTGTAAGCATTGCCGTAACTCGTGCTGACAGAAGGCATGAAATGCGCGCCCCCTTGCCCCTCTCACCCATGTCTTCCTCTGGCCTATACCCTCTCTTCTGCTTTAGTCTGCTTAAAAGATGGCCTGGAGAATAGAAAGAGAGGTAACCAGCAAAATATACAACCTATGACAATAAAGTTCGGTGAATGAAGTCATAACGGTCGATCCGACAACACTGGCGACACACAACGCTGCATCTGCGTAGCAGCAGGTCTTGACCACCTGCTCCCAACGTTGTTCAGTTGAGCATTGTGTGTGTGTGCTGTGTAAGACCTGTTTGACACAGTGCGTGTTTAGTGCGTTGGTTCCGAACCGCGAAGAGGAACATGAACGACCAAACGATCAATGTACAGTTTTGTTTTAAGCTTGGCAAGACACCGAAAGAAACGCATGCGATGCTGGTACGTGTTTATGAAGATCAAGCACTGTCCTTGAAGTGTGTGTATGAGTGGTTCGCCCGTTTTTGAGCAAGGCCGGGAAAGTGTTTTTGACAACCCCCGTTGCGGAAAACCGGCGACTTGCACATCTTGAACATCCCCCATACTCGCCAAATCTCAATTCTCCAGACTTCTTCTTATTCCTACGACTCAAACTCGCTTTGAAGGAAAGAGATTTGACGATATTCCTGACTTCGTGTGCCATGTCTTGAAGGAAATTACGCGGCGATGTTGCTATATCTGCACGAGGCTTTTGAACACCATCCCAAAGGAAGCCTTCTTGCAAAGTTTCCAGGACATGTATCGCCGATCTCAGCAGTGCATAGTTATGGGAAGGGACTATTTCGAAGGACAGTAAGGTCACTATCGTGCATTGTCACAGGTTGTAAAAAAGGAGGATGACATACTAAACTTCTTGTGTCAATAAAACACCATGTCATGCCAATCGTGTGTTAATTATTACCTCTCTCTCGCCAATATTCCGTGAAGAATTGCCTCGTCAAATGTTAACAGACTTTTGGGTCATTCTGTATATGAGTCAAGTAAAGAAAAAAGACGCATTAAAATACACATAACAAATCAAACTCTGGTCTTGGAAGCAAAGAATAACGGCTGAGAGGATTTGTCGTGCTGACCACACGACACCTCATGATCTGCAGGCCTTCATGCTGAGCAACGGTCGCTTGGTAGGCCATGGCCCTTCGGGGCTGTTGCGCCATGGGGTTTGGTGTGGTAACAAAAATAAATCGGAATCAACAGAATAAATCGTACTTAATAATTAAATAAAATTAAAAGCAGATTAAAAACTCACTTATACACGATAAAATAGGCCTCTAACCCCGAATAAAACGGATGGCGAGGTCAGCTGACTGCTTATCATCTCGCGAATGTCTTTTCTTAAAGCATTAAAATTAATTTCAATTCCAAGTAGGAAAACGGCCTGATCTTAACCCGAGAACACTCTGTGTTTATTGTTGATATATTCTCGTAGCCACAATAAGTTTCTCAAGTGCTTAATCACCCGGCGCTTAGCGCCAGCGACTGTGTTTCATGTGTTAATTTAATTCAAGAAGTAAACCTTGACATTTATTTCCTCCCTCCTTGTGTTTGTGGGACTGCGAAGACAAGTCATTACCATCCTTAAGTGCCTTCCGCTCTCCGCGACAAGAATTTAATTTTGATGGCAACTCATAAAAAGACATTATGCGCTCTTCGGAATTATGGTATACGTAGATGGTTCACCTCACTGTTAATTGTAATACATCGCTTTATTTTATTCTCAACTAACTATATTATCCAGCGCTGCCTGGGCACTTTTATTGATTATTTACTTTTAAGTACTTCATTTCCTGTTAATTATGTGTGAAGCGAATTTTTGTAGATTTCATTGTTCTGACGTTCACTGATATTTCATCCGCTTTTCTCCCCCACCCAGAGGGTGTCGCACCGACACACATATATCCATAATCTGGGCCATTTTGGACTTTCTCACCCCTTCTCCCATGCGATGTAGGCTGAATTTGGACTTAACCGACACGCGGAGTGTCGCTGTTCATCTCAGCGACCCTGAAATCTATGGATTCGACAATATTTTAGATTTTTTTATATGTCACCCCCTCTCAATCTCCACCCATAGGGGTGGCTCACCCTCACAGTGCTTTATTCCAGACAGTCATATGTGTAGCAGAATCTCTCCTTGGTCTAGCCCAGGCATCGTCAATCGAGAGCGAAATGCCTTCTGAGCCAGTTTGCTCCCCGCTCTTGAGGAACGAGAGCAGCTTAGCGAGCAAATAGGGGAAGTGCACGACGTAGTACGTACTGCAGGCCAGTGGCGCAATGGTATAGCGCATGCTTCTGGATATGTTAGACTGCGACACGATACGCGTGAACTCATGTGAGGTGACAGTAGTGTCTAGTCGGTTAATGTTGCATTTACTATGGAAGTGAGTTCAGCACAACGTAGGCCATCGATGCCAACAAGTTTCAAACCTTCTTGGGAAGAAGAGTATTTGATACTTCAAGAAAATAGCACACAAAATGTTTAATGTAGTAAAATATTGAATCACATTAAAAAATTTAATCTGCAGTGCCGTTGTTCCTTATGTCACGCCAACAAGTATGATAAACATGAAGGCCGAGAAAGGATAGCGTTACAAGAGAAACTTAAAAACAACGCACTTGAGGATGGAAGTACATTTCATATTACCCTACTCAACTCTGTTTATATTATAATGTTTGATCATTCCTCAGAAATGATTTATTTATGTACCGGTATGTATTTCATTGCTGTTGTTCATATGGTAACATTTCCGAGCGGCAAGTACAGTACTGCCACTGCCACGGTATGCAACCCGCCTGTCCGATGCTCTCCTGTCACGTGACCGCCAGCCGTCCCAAGCGGAGCAAGTAACACCGGTTCCCTAGAGCAACTGCGTGATGACGTCTGGTCTAGCCTACATTTATGCACGCGCCTTCTTTGAACACCAGGCCTGTATTCTACTGTAGAATCCTTCAGCTGACGTTGCCATGGTTGCGGCTGGTCATTTCTTCATCCGATTCCTAGAGCGGGGTAGTGTGATGGCAATATCTCCATATCGGTTGGTTTTAGGCCCTTAAATAATGGTTTTCGGGTCACGACCGAGTTTTGTTCTTCGCGTCGTAACGCTTAAAATGAGCTTGTCTCGTCCTTGTGCGACAAATTCGAAATTTCGCTTATATTGGCCTATGTTACTCTAGAGAATGGAGAGGGCTGTTAACATTTCTTGTAGATCGGGTTACCCGCAGGGTCCTAAACGGTAAATATACAAAATTTGATTCAGATTGGTAGAACGGTATGGATTTGTATAAGGGACGGATAGACGAACAGACGGACATTCTGCTTTATATACAGCAAGTATATATAGATAGCTGGCCCCGTGGTGTAGGGGTAGCGTGCCTGCCTCTTACCCGGAGGCCGCTGGTTCGACTCTCGGCCAGGTCAGGGATTTTTAATTGGACCTGAGGGCTGGTTCGATGTCCACTCAGCCTTCGTGATAAGAATTGAGGAGCTATCTGACTGTGAGATAGCGGCCCCGGTCTCGAAAGCCAAGAATAACGGTCGAGAGGATTCGTCGTGCTGACCACACGACACCTCGTAATCTGTAGGCCTTCGAGCTGAGCAGCGGTCGCTTGGTAGTCCAAGGCCCTTCAAGGGCTGTAGTCCCATGGGGTTTTATATATATAGATAGATTTGTGTGCTGTGGAACAAAATCAAATCTCAAACATTATTTGCAAGTTGCCCAACACTAACACGTACAATTTTCGCGCATGTCTATATCTGCGCTAAAAGAATAAGCGAAGTCCACATTGTTGTCAGAGTAATATATTATTTGAATTACGAAATTTAGTTTGCATTATGTTGTTAGTAAAGAATAATTCGAACACCTAAGTGGATCAGCGCCTACATTCGGTGCAGATCCTGGTCGAATATGAATTGTGTCTCTTTTGGGGCACTTCCTGTGTTAGAATCAGTTGTTTTCCATATATGCCCCTCCTTACCAAAGATCTTCTTCACGCCACAGCCAACAAAAAGCTGTCCTACAGGTTTTTACAAGTTGTGCGTCGCACCGACACAGATAGGTCTTATGGCGACGATGCGAGAGAAAAGGGCTAGGAGTGGGAAGGAATCGGCCGTGGCATTAATTAAGGTATTTCCCCAGCATTTGCCTTGTGTGAAAATGGGAAACCACAGAAAACCATTTCAAGGCTGACGACATAGAGGTTCGAAACCACTATCTCCCGAATAGTAGATACTGGCCGCACTTAAGCGATTGTAGCTATCGAGCTATCGGTGTCCTAGAGGTTGAGAGGCTGAAGCTGAGCTCAGAAGGTTGGTCATACTGCTAATTAAAGCCCGGATTTTCATGCCGTAACAGGTTAGATTGCAAACTAAATTTGGTTAATGGGAAGTGTCGGCAACACGCTCTTCCATTATGTGGCAAGAGTAACATAAATTGTAGGAGTTGTGATGGGCCGCACACCTAATGTTTATGCAAACCCCATAGCAAAATCATTGTGGAGGTAGACTATACTTGCTGCCTGCTTCAGAAACTTTTCATTCTAACCTATTAATGCATAAAAATCCGGGCTCTACTGATAATATGAAAATAATAATAATTCAATATCTTGTGTCGTCATTTTATCAGCTGCTGAAATTAGCCAATCAGATCACTTCGTGGGCGAATTGAAATGGGTTTTACCCGGCGATGTTGCTATAACTGCACGTGGTTAAGGCCGTCCTGAGAGCCATGTCGAGGAATGAGCATCGAACACAAACACACCGTGGATTCCACCCGGTATCACGGTAGCGTACTTGCTAAGGTGTGGTCCTGCCAACTTGGAAGTCAGTGTTCAAATCTCTCCCATGGCGAAGTGGTTTTCTTCGATTGCCGATAAAGACATTATGAGCTTTTCGGAATAATATTTTGTGTTACACAGGGCAGTGGGGATTTCCCTTCATGATCTTATCTGTAACACAACCAATATACAGCGCTGCGGACTGGCGCCAGTTCAAGAAAAGATGCACGAGTTCTTATTGAAGCGAGTATGCAACATTTCTGTTCTTTGATATTCACGTTCTCTCATACACAAATACACACAGAATAGCAGAGTTACCCTTCCATTACCCGTTGACACTTCCCATCTCTCTATCTAGCGGTTTGGAGCACATGATTTATTCCATTTTTTTACTCGCAAATTCAGCTATTGCGGCAAGCGAAGGAGAGCACATGGGCAAATAGTGGGTGGGGGCGAGGAACAAATGTTTCTCACTTCAACCAGATACACTACAGACAATCCTGGACTTTTCCGTACTAAACTGAGAGACATGTTGACATTGGCGCATTTGGCGGCAAGACTGAAACTGCAAAAGTTGCATGTTAAAATTGATAGAAATAATGATTTAGTTTTGTCCGAATCCGAATCCTTGGCTGAATGATCAACGTTGGGGCGTTCGGTTCTGAAGGTCCCCGATTTGATTTCCGGCCGGATTGGGGATTTTAATCGCGTCTAATTAATTCTTCTGGCTTGGGGACTGGGTGTTTGTGTTTGTTCCAGCACGTTTCTCTTCATATTCAGACAACACACTACACTTCCAACCACCACAGAAACATGCAATAGTGATTAGGTACTAGATCTCGGATATTTAGATGCTTAAATGTTATTTTAGCTGCCTAAAATGGACTCTCAAGTTTTAAAATATTTTACGTATTTTAATACGCATCAATTAAAATACCATGTTTATGTTACAAAATTGATAATGACTCGTTAGGGGGAACTGTAAAACAAGTTTCACTCACCTTTTTGTTGCAAACGTCACAGAATGTGATCTTACCGTCCTATGTGAAAATGGGTAAACTCCTGTTACTACCTTTTAATTAAAGGTGACTTGGAATCTGGCACTTCCCGCATAATTGATAGTGTATAGCAGGGCCTCTCAAACGCCCCAAATCTTACGCGTGCAAACTAAGGCGCAGAGTTTCTGTGCACCGTTATCGGTGCGACTCGGCTCGGTTCGGACCAGCGTTTTGTCTCGGGGCGACTCGGCTAAGCTCGTCTCTACTTTGCTGGGATGATGGAGCGCTGCAGAGCAGATGAGGAAGGGGGAGACAGGCGGAGAGAGTGAGACAGGGGAGGCAAAGGGAGAGACAACGCTATTGTTCAAAATGTAGGACTGGGGAGTCTGCACTGTGGTCAACCTAGCAAAGTCGTCTTTTGCACCTTGCGCCGCGCATTGCACCTGGTGTATAGCGTTTTAAAGCCGTTCCGCTAAGTGCACTGGCAATCAATGTCTTGCGATATCTCGCAAAGTGGCACGTATTCTCTATAGTGTGTTTGCTTTAACACATCTTTCACTCCTCTGGCCTGGTCTAGCAAATGCGAGTAATTCACCTCAGTCAGGGTGAATGAGTTATATTAGGGTTTTCAGGAAATGCTGTGCAGAGCGAGTTGGCCGTGCGATTAGGGGCGCGTAGCTGTGAGCTTTCATTCGGGAGGTAGTGGGTTCGAACCCCCACTATCGGCAGGCCTGAAGATGATGAGTTTTCGCGGTTTCCCCTTTATACACTAAGCAAATGCTGGTGGTGTACCTTAATCAAGGTCACGGCCGTTTCCTTCCCACTCCTGTTTCTTTCCTACCCCCCATCGTCACCATAAGACCTATCTGTGTCGGTGCGACGTAAATAGTAAGAAAAGAGACCCCGGATTTTTTTAAATCTCACGTCTCCCTTTACTGTTCCTTCCTTCCTTCGTTCCTGCTGGGCTGAGTGGCTCAGACGGTTAAGGCGCTGGCCTTCTAACCCCAACTTGCCAGGTTCGATCCTGGCTCAGTCCGGTGGTATTTGAAGGTGCTCAAATACGACAGCCCCGTATCGGTAGATTTACTGGCACGTAAAAGAACTCCTGCGGGACTAAATTCCGGCACCTCGGCGTCTCCGAAGACCTTAAAAAGTATTTAGTTGGACGTAAAACGAATAACATTATTATTATTATCCTTCCTTCCTTCCTTCCTTCCTTCCTTCTCGCTTCTCATCATGCGTGTAGTTATTAGATTGCACAAAATCCGATTCTAGTGAACTTCTGTTAATAATCAGTGACCTGTGACAGCGGATAATGATATTTGAAACCTCTAAGGATGCTCTTAGTACTTTCTCGGAAACTGTAGCATGCTTGTCTAGGAATTTGACATTTATTTTAAATTGTTGCTCGTGACGCTTAAAAAAAGTCGACAGATTTGCTCATAAGCTCTGGATATTTTATCTGGAAGAGTCTTGTAAGTTTTACAGGTTTCAGACAAACGTTGGCTTAAATATCCAAGCAAAGAACACACTGTGGACTTCCCTGGCTATTCACAAGGATGTTAGTTAAATCTAGTTTTAGGTATTCTTCTTGATATTTTCACACTTTTACTTTTGTCGAATGATTATCCTTACCGGCGAGAGCTGAAGGAGACATGGAAAATGAACATAAGTTGTTTGTTCGTATTCTTTTTTTTATTACATATTTTCCTGGTAGAACAGCAACTCGACTAAACACTTTCACGGGTTCGCTTTCTTTACCACTGTGAATCAGCCACTTGTCCATGATTACGACTAGGGAAAATAATTTTTAGCCACTGATAATAGGTTAGAATGCAACCGTATTTGAACAAGGCGCAAATGTATTCTATCCGCTGTACGGTTGTGTAAGGGGAGTTGCATTCACATTAGGGGTTCTGATAGTTCAGATCGCTAATATTTATGCAAACCTCACTACAGAACCGTTGTGCGGGTAGAAAACACTTCCCCCTTGGCCACATTCTAACCTATGAGTGCCTAAAATCCTTTCTCTAATTATGGCGATACATTTTCTACCATAAATAATGTTAACTGCCCCTACTCAGAACCATGCATATATACAGTGTTATTTGCTTGGTTAAGGGTGGTTTGATAGAATCTGAGGATGTTCTTATAGAACGAAACAGTTCATTCCGTTTATAATTCTCCACTTTTTACAGGTATGTTATAGTATTCTAAGTATTGCATTTCATGATTCGAGTGACTGTAAAGCTCACAATGTCTGTTATCGGTTAACAAAAATGCAAGTATGCAGTTGAAATGCAATGTCCCCAGTATTATTTTAACAGTTTACAGTATTTGTGATGCCAGTCGTTGGTATGTTTTTGCCTTCCCTCCGTTTTCCCAGTGTTTCATTTGTTGCATTGGTATTTGCCCTCGCGGTTCTATTAAATATTAAATTTTGTCCTGCCGTCTACGTCGAGGGAGAGATACGGTCCGGAAAGATTCGTTAAACTTTTCTCCCCTCTCGTGTTGTTTATGGTGTTCATTCTCCCTCTTCCCTATCAGCTATAGAACATGCACTATTCAACCTCCTCGACTTTATTGTCTCAGGGTCTTCGTGTTGTCACGGTAGCACATCTGTCAACTGCAGTCATTACGAGTCACCGGATTTTTATGCATTAATAAGTTAGAATGCAAACTAATTCGGTTATTAGGAAGTGTCGACTAGCCCGTTCTTCCATTGTGAAACGAGAGTAAGATAACTTCTAGGGGTTCTGATGGACCGTACCCTTAATGTTTATGCAAACCTCATAGCATAACAGTTGTGCAGGATAGCCTATACTTGTTACCCCCTTCAGTAATTTTGCATTCTAACCTATTAAGGCCGCCACACAAAGCTAAGATAAGCTACGCTGAGCTAAGCAATGCCAAGCTATGTTGTGCTATGTCACGAATAAAATGCTAAGCTGGACTATGTTAGGCAGCTGTTTAATTGAAGAGGAAGCATTTTTATTAACCGCTGTTGTGGAATACGAAGAAAGAAAAAGAAAGATGAGAAGATTCCGTATACGTGAAATTCGCTGCGAATTCCAGCATTTGATTCAAGCATTCTATGGAAATGATGATGAATTACAAATTACTGTCGTCTAAATCAGGAACAGCTTCATGAACTTCTCTCAATTCCTGAGGATGATATTAGAAAAAATGAAAGTAAAGTAAGGTAAATATGTATGGGAAAGCAATCAGTCAATTTCCAGAGTTTCATTTATTTCTGTCAACAGTTGCCTTTCATGGTTATATCTCTTTAATAATTTGCCACACAAGTATATTTTTGTACCTCTTCAATCAGTCTTTTATACGAGGAATGTTTTTTAAATACGTACTGCTTTGACATAGAAAAAATGCAACTTTTTAAACGATTATTTTTTTACGTGTAATCCTGTACCTTAAACTAATTTTCAGCATAAGTTGGGAGCATATTAAGGCACTTGTCATATCCTGAAACAAACTTCTGAATTCCATCCTCATAGAAATCTGCCGCCTGATGTATCAGCCACTGCAGCTGTTTTTAGGGCACTATCATTGTCGTGGCGCGGACCTCCTAAATGCTTTATCAAGTGCTGGAACAAGAGGTAGTCACAAAGTCTTCAGTAATGACTAGAGTCCGGATTATTAGGTGCTGATAGGTTAGAATGCAAACTTACTTAAGCCAGTAACGAGTACACCCTACGCTGTACAACGGTTATGCTATGAGATTTGCATAGATATTAGGGGTACAGCCTATAGAACACCTTGAATTTATGCCACTCTTCCTATATTATGGTACAACGGGTTGCATGACACTTCCTACAAACCAAATTACTTTGCATTCTGACCTATTACCACCTACAAATCCCAGGTATAGTAATGACAGACGGTCGCCCACTACGTTTTTCGTCGTGAAAATAGTACGGCCTTCTTTAAATGCTGTAACCCATTTTCTTGCCATTCCTTGGCTCATAGTGTGTTATCCATACACTTCACTAATCTGCCGATGCAATTCAACAGCTTTCACGTCTTTTTCACTTAGAAAACGAATCACAGCGCTTACTTCACACTCGTGGGACCGTTTATTTTCAATATGCACAAACAAACGTAAATACGGGTGAATGCTTCCGTAATGGCGTTTATGTACATACTGAGCGCGCATGCTTTGAACGACGCCCGAAGATAAAAACGGTACTTACTTAAAAAACACGCTTTGTAGTTTGGTCTTCCTGCCATGATTTAACAAACACAGAACCAATTAAGCAATATAATAAATAGCTACTATAGTGAGCTAGTTCACGAAAGTGACGCACATGAAACGACTGTTTTGCTAGACGCCGGCCAAAAAAAAAAAATGATTGTGAGCATGCGCGAAACCATGCACAGCTATGAAAATTGCCTCCTTGACGATCTGTAAAATTTAGCTTGGCATTGCTGAGGTTAACGTTTCTTTGCTTGGCTGTCTGTGTGTGATGACTAGAGCCCGGATTTTTAAGTGCTGATAGGTTAGACTGCAGACTTATTTAAGCCAATAAGAAGTGTACCCTACCGTGTACAACATTTATGCTATGAGGTTTGCTTAGACATTAGGAGTACGGCCTATAGAACTCCTAGAATTTATGTTACTCTTTCTACAGTATGGAAGAGCGGGTTGTGCGACACTTCTTATTAACCAAATCCGTTTGAATTCTAACCTATTACCACCTAAAAATCCGAAGTCTAGTGATGCCCTTTACTGCATAAATATCCGGGCTCTTGTTATTAAAATCAAGAACTGTAAACAAGAAACAACGATCCAGAAAGGAGTGAGGCAAGACTGCAGTTTAACCCATTGCAGTTTGTACGCGTGTATCTCCCGTTTACACGGGCTCTGGATTTTATCCGTCGTCAGTAATCCACCGGAATCAAATCCAGATCTTGAGATAAAGTAGTTAGCTCGCTAAACACTCGATCACAGCGTCTGTGCGAGAGAGGGATAATGACCATTATTTCCATGACCACTAGAATGAATCAAGATTTAAAAAATACAGAGGGTGTATTAAATTTTTGCCTGTGCTGTCTCATTACGGAACTGTGTATAAAAGTTTTGCAGCCCGCTGGCAATGGTATCTCAATCGATGAGGACAGACATCGATCTCCTATAATTACTCTTGCTACGCCTAGTCTGTGGTTAGAGGCAGGGCGGCGGGAGGAGGAAGAGCAGCCTCATTATCAGGGGGCCCATGTTCGAGAGCGAACAGTGCTATTCTTGTAATGTGAACATCGATATTAAGATTGCTGTACTTCAAGTAGGTCAGCTCATTCAAATTCTCTTTCATTCTACAGCAAAAAAAAAAAAAAAAAAAAAAAAAAAAAAATGAAAGGTATATTTCTATGTTGTGGCTTGGTAGAGTAAATGAAGTATGATTTTTATATGGCATGCTAATTTTATAGCGATTTTTGCTGGTTACATTTATGTTGTTCTAAGCCAGGCGAGGAATATATATTCGGGCAATGTGAAGCGACGGAAATCTGTAGAAAGGAGATCTTTACATTTGAAAAAAAGATAAATGGTAAGGCAGTTAAGGGAGGGGGAACGTACACAAAAATTAATTCTGATTTTCTAAAGTCTCCGTAACTTGTACATTATTTGAGTTAGAATCGTGAAAGCACACTTATTTAAAATACATTGTTGTTAGGTATAAACATTAAACGGTTAATTTAAGTAGAATGTTCTTGAAAAATTTTTAATTTGAATTTTGGTCATGTTGATGTACTCGTACCTTTTTCTCAGCAACGCCAAGGTCCTGCACCATGTCAGTTTCTGTAGTGATTTCTAAGAAATAGATGATTTAATGCCTGCAGGCGTTTTTAATTTCAGGCCTATTTCGATTTTTAAAAATAAATTAAACTTTGTTTGAAAACAATACACAAATTCATATATATTAAATTTTAAAGTTCATAAGATGATATTTTGTAATTTCCTTCCACGAAAATGTGTGAAATTATTTAGCGTGCCTGTCTATCAAGTTTCAGATTGATGGCTTTAGTAGTTCCAGAGAAAAAGGCACTTTTGCCACGGAGAAAGGAAGTCTAGGAAATGATGGTTCAATTTCACAGCACAAAATCTCGCTTTGTAACTCTCAGATCAAAACAAAGCGCAGTGATAGCCATACTTGGCCAATTAAAAATGAAACTTCACAGCCTTCTTGAACACTCCTAAGTGTGATACCGTCAACTGCCTGACAAAACAGGCGTAAAGAGTTCAAAAGCAACGCATGAATTCAACTAAATTATTTTGGGCTAGATTCTCTACATGAAAAGGTAGCAATCTCAATAAGAAGAAAAAATCACAGTTTTGAAGAATTACCTGCACGTGTCCCTGTGCAGCGACGGAGATCTGTGATAAGAACATGAATGAAAAGAAATGATGATAATGACAGTAACAATACTTGCGATTTACTATGACCTAGATTGCCGAAACTTTGACGTAGGTGCATCTGAAGGTTCAGGTGGTGGTGGTGATTGTTGTTTTAAGAGGAAATACAACGAGGAAACCATCCTCTCGTAATACCAGTCTGAGAAAAAAAATTCTCCGCTACACGGTAAATACAAAAATCGTGATCTCCTTCCAACAGTATGGCAGCTGATTCAGCACACAGCATTCCCATGCCATGTCACAAAATAGATGCACCTATCAACATCTACCTACGTCCAACAAAGTGATTGTTGATTTAGCACGCAAATTTATCGCGGAGAACATCCACAAGATACGTAATATGAAAAGTATAAATACAATATAACCTGTATAAATCGGACTCTGAATAAATAGGAAACCTACCTTAAACGGACTTTGTTTTCTGTGGTCCCACGAAGCTGCAGGGTCTCTCTTGTAAACCCAGACCTAAGCAGCTGTAGGGGAGGCGCGCGCACGTGTTCGACCTAGCACCAGTAGCCAGTCTGAATCTCAGTTGTTAACAAAGGTGAGACAGTTATTATTTCAACACCGTATTTTTATGTGTAAAAGTTATTTTAAGAGCGAATTGGCTCGACGGGTACGCATTGCATTTGTTCAGCAATTTCCTGGTGAGCACAGATTCACATAATTGTAAATAAATTTGAAACTACTGGCTCAGTGCTCAATAAGGAACCTGCGAGCACACGAACAGTTTCAAGAGACGAAAAGCTAGATGACGTTGGTGCGAATCACCGTATACATCACTCACAAAATTAGCACAAAAGTTGGAGTTTCGGTATCTTCTGCACACAGAGCTACAAAGCTACAGGTCTGCACGGTCCCATTATTTAAAATTTACTGATCCAGCTACAAAAGTGAGATATTGCGAGTGGTGTTTTGCATCATTGTTTAAGAAAAATGGACGACGGTTCGAAGAAAGAAAGTGAAGATCCGTGAACGACGTTAAGTAAGACGCCCTAGGCATAGCTTCCGCCGCTATAGGAGGAAAACAGGTGGTGGTCAAGGAAGTTTCGTAGTGGAAATATGAAAGTGAGAAGCCTGGCACAAGTACATCGAAGCACTGTCGTACACAGCTAGGAGAAGAGTTGTTGTCATCCCATACTTCCAATTTGAGAGTCCGTGAGTCCCTTCTGTTCGCTTCTTAACACAGGCTGGAGGTTCTATGTATGTATTCAACACGACAGGATGCAGGGAAAGTAAAACTGCATACCCCTCTTTAATCCGAAGGTAGCAACGGGTGATGTGGTGGTGATCATGGTTTTAAGGGTAAGTACCACTGGGCAACTATCTTGTTTTAAAGAAAAATGAAGTGAGGATTAGGTATATTCCCCACCATGTGAGCGTAGTCACTATGCGAACAACTGTACTCTTTCTCCCCTACTAATACTGAAGGCAGTGATTTATAGTTAATGTCTAACTATTGGGTTCGATTCAGTGTCTCTAACCATACGGTTTAGGGACCCTACTTGCCGATACGATGACGCAAGTGCGATCAACAGATATAACTTGAAAACAGCATTCTCTCACCCATGGCTAACTAATGCAGATATCGAACTCGAATAATAATAATAATAATAATAATAATAATAATAATAATAATAATAATAATAATAATAATTTTACGATTATTGTTTACATCCATTCCGTATTATTTACGTAGTTAAGTTATATGTACGGTCGATATGGTGGAGGATAGTGTTATGTGTGGTGTGTGAGTTGCAGGGATGTTGGGGACAGCACAAATAACCAACCCCCGAGCCATTGGAATCAACCAATGAAGGTTAAAATACCCGACCCGGCCGGGAATCGAACGCGCTACCCTCTGAATCGAAGTCCAGTACGCTGAACATTCAGCCAACGAGTCGGACTATATCTTGACTAATCATTTATTACTACTACTTCTACTACGGTTTTCGGAGACGCCGATGTGTCGGAATTTAATCCCGCAGGAGTTCTTTTACGTGCCAGTAAATATACCGAGACGAGGCTGACGTATTCGAGCACCTTCAAATACCACCGGACTGAGCCAGGATCGAACGGCCGCGTTGGGGTCAGAAGGCCAGCGCCTCAACCGCCTGAGCCACTCAGAAGGGAACGTTCATTATTGATGCTTACATTGAGGTTAGTTTCTTGATGTTTATGTTTCGTGATTTCAATATGTTACTACTCAAGTTGGCAGGAGTGTTGACCCATTAAAAAAAAACTAGACTAGGGCGGAGATATTTGCTTTTTAGTGTAAGCTTTATTTTGCAGAATGCTATACCGAGACGTTGTTGCACTTCGCCGTGCGTTTGTAGGCAGCAATGTTTGCTACAGCGCTGCGTGGCGTGTTGCATGCTCTCGTTATTGCAGGCGATGTCTATAAAAATCGATGGCAGTGCTACACATAGCTTAGTTCTCCTGCATGTATGCATGTGTCGTTAAAGGCTTCCTTTTTTGTTTTTTATCTGGACTGGATACATGCCTGGCATGGCTTGTACTTCATACAGTATATTTAACGTCAACTCGTATTGTATTCATTGGCGTCGCTCCTCGCAGTCCGTCAACATTCACAGCGGAAACATGACTTTGATGGATATCTGACAGAGCATTCATTTCATGGCTGCCAAAGGAAAATATAATACATTGACCGGAGTGAAGATACTTATTCGAATTATGACATCATTTTATAGATAGCTTTACCAAAACAATTAAATTTACAACATCCATTCACTATCTTCGAGGGAGTATATTTTAAAATTATAACAACGACCAAAATTGTCGGACTGTTTGGCTGAATGGTCAATGTTGAGGCCTTCGGTTCAGAGGGTCCCGGGTTCGATTCCCGGCCGGGTCGGGGATTTTAACCGTGATTAATTATTCTGGCGCGGGGACTGGGTGTTTGTCTCAACACTCTCGTCTGTGTCGCACATGTGAATTTGGACCTGTTTTGCGGCCGATGCCCTTCCTGACGCCAACCTTATGTGGAGGGATGTAATCAGTATTGCGTATTTCTGTGGTGGTTGGTAGTGTGGCGCGTTGTCTGAATGTGAAGAGGGAAGTGTTGGGACAAGCACAAACACCTAGTCCTCGAGCCGGAAGAATTAATCACACGATATTAAAATCCCCGACTCGACTGGAATCGAACCTAGGACCCTCTACGCGGAAGGCCTCAACGCTGACCATTCGGCCAATGAGTTGGATAGTTGCCGCTCAATAATAATAGATATTAAACTTTTTATCGTTTTGCTATTTCCCATGTGTTATTAACGAACGCAAACATACATGCTCTTATAGTAGGACCCACGGGTGTTGGTGTGAGTTTTTCCAACTTGCTTTACGTCGCACCGACACAAATATGTCTTATGGCGATGGTGGGATAGGAAAGGCCTATGAGTGGGAAGGAATCGGCCGTGGCCTTAATTAAGGTACAGCCCAAGCAGTTGCCTTATGTGAAAGTGGGAAACCCCGGAAAACTGTCTTCAGGGCTGTCGATAGTGGGGCTTGAACCCATTATCTCCCGGATGCAAGCTCACGGCCAACTCGCCCGGTGGCTGAGTGTTTAATAAAACATGTAGACCTAATGCAGTTAAGTAAACTTTGACCCCTTCCTAAGCTCGTGCTAACAATTCCAGCATTTAGGACAGAACACGCCACTGCCGATAAAAATGAGGTTTCGTAATCACGAAACTGATAACCTCGACAAATGTACATGTTAAATACAGAATAGAACTTACAACATAATAAACTAACAACGAAAATAACATTCAGAAAATAAACACGTAAATAAATACCTAAGGGAACAGTAACTAACACAGTTCATACAGTACCACTCCGAATAATATCACAGAAGCGGCTGAGAGCAAGCCAACGCACGCGGCGATAGCTTTCTTAAATGTGGCATCGCTGTTCTCGTTGCCATAGCAACATATCATTTAGCGTTAGTCAACTTTTTCTCGACGGTGGCGCTAAACGTCAGACTGCAACTCTCGCGGACCTTAGTATACCGTCCATTATCACCAGAAGACCAGAGTTGGCTGGGCTGGGTAGCTCAAGTTGACGGGTTCGATCCCGGCTCTGTCAGTGTTATTTGAAGGTACTCAAGTAAGTCAGCCTCGTGTCGGTAGATTTACTGGCTCCTAATAGAACTCCGGTGAACAAAATTCCGGTACCTTGGCGAATCCAAAAGCCATAGAAGTATTTAGTAGGACGTAAAACTATTATTATTATTATTATTATTATTATTATTATTATTATTATTATTATTATTATTATTATTATTATTATTATTATTTTCAAATAACCGAATTAGTTTGCGTTGTAACCCATACTTCCTAAAAATCCTGGGTCTAGTTAGTATGAAGTATAGACTAGCCCGTTCTTCCTTAATGTAGCTGGAGTAACATAAATTCTAGGGGTTCTGATGAGCCGAACCCCAAATGTTTATGCAAAAGTTATAGCATACCCGTTGTGCAGGATACTAGTTACTTGCTTCAGTATGTGTGCATTCTAACTTATTACTGCCTGCACATCCGGATTCTGTCTGACTCGTTGCCTGAATGGTCAGCGTACTGGCTTTCGGTTCACAGGGTCCCGGGTTCGATTCCCGGCCGGGTGAGGGATTTTAACCTTCATTGGTTAATTCCAGTGGCTCGGGGGCTGGGTGTTTGTGCTGTCACAAACATCCCTGCAACTCACACACCACACACAACACTATCCTCCACCACAATAACACGCAGTTACCTACACATGGCAGATGCCGCTCAACCTCATCGGAGGGTCTGCCTTACAAGGGCTGCACCCGGCTAGAAATAGCCACACGAAATTAATTATCCGGATTCTATTTATAACACACGGGCATGTTTTGTGGTTTAAAAGATAATTTTCTTTAAGTACGGTCAAAACGTAATTTTTATTTATAGAAATGCGCTGCTTAGGGCACTTTTTTTTTTTTTTTTGCATGCCTGACATTGCTGTTGTATTTTGGAGAAAGCTGGATTCTCTCCTCTATTATTGGATCGTGCGCCCTTCGGCTAGCAGGTTATTTACTGGTCGGAGCTGTGTACAGCGCCACGCCCCCTCTCAACATTACATGGTGTAATTACACATTAACTGGTGTAATGCATGCTCGCTTTGAACCGTACTCGGCCTCTAAAACACCTGGTTGAAGCCATAAATCTGGAGAGCGATACAATTTATGGTTTTATCATGTTATGGCACCGCCGCCGCTTCTGTTCGTTTAATACGTCATCTAAATTGTAGTTCCTTTCACGGATCTTCTGTACGGAAGCTGGAGCCGCAGCTCAACAATCCACAATGGATGGCAGTCTATTGTTTCGTTGCTACGATACCAGACAAGAGCTGGGAATTTTTATGAGACACATGCGCTCTATACGGAAGCGAAGATAACAGCAAAAGTGACTGACATTGTGCAGGGTGTTTCAAAATGAATACAGAGGTTTTAAGGCTCTGTAGTGTTTATAACATTGAACTTAGCAATATAAATAATTCGTCAAACGAAAGAGCAATTCAAACAGTTTGTTCTACAAGTATTTGTTCATGTGCGCACGCACTGGTTCCTCTGTCTTTCCACACTGACGTCACCGGAGCTGCTAATTCACGCCTAGCCCTCCGAACTGATTTCATGCAGCTACGCATGAAGGATTGACTCACTTGTTCAACACTTGCTTTCTTTGTTAGTCGTCTAGTACTCTTCCCTTTGCAAAGACAGTGTGTGTCTTCTGACTTATGATAGCGTCTACTTGAAGGATTACAATCGAACTTAATACAGAACGTACGGTGCATTGTAACTATAGATTCAGTCGTTGCAAACTGTAAAACAAAACAAAAAACTCTTTCTGTGTCTTCTGGGGCTGCTAGCTACTACACACAGGTAAAAATGGTCGATAAATTACAGCCTGTCACTTTGTCACCGATATTTTTCTGTCAGATACGCTGTCACGGAAGCATCTGTGACAAAATACTGTATCGTTTAAGTTGTGTACTTGGATCACGCTCACGGGGCTGTGTTATCCACTGTAGTCAAGTTTAAAAACTTCATGTTAATTCCGTATTGAACCGAGAATCTAATGGGAACAAGAGAGGTCCACCTATTCAATACCATATAATGTTATAAGATAAATTATAACATTTTATTGTACTTAGTACCGGTTTCAATGTGGTGTGTGCATAGAAGTGTTTCCAAACTGGCCGTGACGATAATCATCTGCTCGTGCTTTCTGTGACTGAATGACAGATATTCTGAAATATCATTTAAGTTCATCTCTAACCGATCTATTTTTCTGTTTACTTGTAAATATTATTGAAAACTCCGTACATAAGACTTGCTTAAAGATATATTTGAGAAACAAGCTCTATTATTGTGCTGTTTTTTTCTGTTTGCGAATAATGTTATTATATAGGAATGTTTGAATTTCACATGCGTATGTTCATGTTCATTATACTCCCCTAATAATTGCGCGCAGATACGAAAGCGCTTTCTGACGGAAGAGAGAGGAACTAATGCATGCGCACAGGAAAGAACACTTATAGAACAAATTGTTTTGAGTTACTCTTTCGTTTGATGAGTTATTCATAATTACAAGTTCAATGTAATAAATACTACAGAGCCTTTTAAAGCCCGATATTCATTTTGAAATGCGCTGTAGATTCAGTGTTTTGCCTAACGCTCAGGTGAGCGAAGCAGGAGGCCAAGGATCATGGAAAGAATACAGTAGAAAGCGATAGTTGAGAAAACAGCTCACGGAAATACCTCAGAGTACGTGTTACTTAGCTTGGCCGTCACACTTACTCCCACCGAGCTCGATAGCTGCAGTCGTTAAAGTGTGGCCAGTATCCAGTAATCGGGAGATAATGGGTTCGAGCCCCACTGTCGGCAGCCCTGAAGATGGTTTTCCGTGGTTTCCCATTTTCATATCAGGCAAATGCCGGGGCTGTACCTTAATTAATGCCACGGCCGCTTCCTTGCAATTCTTAGGCCTTTCCTATCCCATCGTCGCCATAAGACCTATCTGTGTCGGTGCGTCGTAAAGCAAATAGGAAAAAAAGTAGTGGGCTTGGAAGTAAATATTTCTGTTTAATAATTATATTTGTCACACATTTACTCCACTTTTGTTACGATGATTAATTGTGTATGCTAATTGTAACAATATTGCAAAATACTACTTATAATTATTATATAAAGAGCGTGATTTAGCCGGAAAATTAATGTCCACGTGTTTGCTGCACGGTGTGCTCCTAGATAATTCGGAAAATTGAATTTCTCCCAATACTTCTCTGCTACTTGACGCCACATTTCAGTTGCAGGGTTTGGAAGGTCAAAGGCATTTTTTGTCATTCTTAAGTAATCATAACATTTATCGCGATAAAGTCTTGCATCTCTGTTCAAACGATGGAATTCTCTGAAAGTAATTCGTTCTTCATTAAATTCATGAACCCACTTTCGATTCTTTTTCCTAATTTTCAATTTTAGGTAAATGTTATCCATCAGTAAACTGTTTCTAGTGCACTTGGGTAACGGCATTAGTTTGTGACCACCTCAAAACGCCTCGCACCAAACTAAGCTGAGAGCACGGCGTAGGGTATTTTCGGTGTGAACAGCAAGCACGCCTTGCGCTATGCTACACGCGACACACTATGCGAAGCGCGCTCGGTGTGCACGCGGCCTTACTCCTGATGTGGTAGGGCGGATTGATGGCTTTACCCGGGAAAGCCGACGATTCACGGAGGAAGAAGACGTTCGTGGACATCGGCTTCATTCGGACGAGGAAGTGTAAGAGTAGGTGCGGCTGTGGATCCGTCAGCGAGCCACCTCGTTTGTCTTTACACAACTATAATTGATCTTCCCGTCTCCCAGTGGGATAAATGTATTAGCGCTTTTGGTAAATACTTTTGAATAAAGAGTCCGCCTCCCGGTATCGGGTTTCCAACGTAGTTCATGTATCACACTGCGACTGATGTGTTTTTCTTCTCTTCCAGCATTTAATATAAATACCACGAACCTTCTCGAGGCTCAACTTTTCTATTACCTCGATGAATATTTTGTTACTCTTTTAATTATAAATTTATAATTACATATTTCTCTGCTTCCTGGCGTAGACGCCCTGACAAACCGAACGAGCTTTTGATGTTTATTTCTGAATATGTGCTGTATTTAATATAATACGAGAATAACGTCAAAGGTATTTTGTGAGGTTAAAAATATTGTGTTATGAAGTAATTAATATTGTTACCCCTCACATTTGTTCTTAACTTGTATTCCGGAGCGTGTTTCAGAGCTTATACTCTATCGTCAGGTGGTGAATGGTGACATTAAATTGTTGCTCTGTTTGGTACACACGTGTTTTCAAGGATTATTTTTCATTTAAGAGTAGGAGCTATGTGCATTATGATAGAGCCCGGATTTTTATGCATTAATAGGTTATAATGCAAAGTTTCTGAAGCGGGCACCAAGTATAGTTTACCTTCACAACGATTATGATATGGGGTTTGCATAAACATTAGGGGTACGGCCCATCAGAACTCCTATAATTTGTTGCTTTTGCTACATTACGGAAGAGCGGGTTGCCGACACTTCCTATTAACCAAATTTAGTTTGCAATCTTATCTGTTACGACATGAAAATCCGGGCTTTAATTATGAATTTTACATTTGTGATTTTCTTTCGGTACTCGAGATTCGCTATATTGATCTGTTGTAGCTCCCTCTGAACCTCTTTCAGCCATTCCGTACCGCGTTTACTCTTTGTTACGATGTTGAGTAGTTTCTTTGCCGTTCTGGAGTTGTCCATTCTGTAAATGTGTCTGTAGAACTTTGCTCGGGGTTTTCTAATTTCATCCGTGATGGTGTTTATCTTTTCATAGAGGTCGTTCTGCGGTCTCTTCATCCAGATGCCATTTGTCTTGACTGCCCCCTAAATCTTCCCAAGAATTTTTCATTCCTGTTTTTCTATGTCCTTAATTTTAGAATGACCGTCGATCACCATTGTTTCAGCTGCATAGGTTGCTTCTGGAACAATTAATGTTTTATAGTGCCGTAATTTTGCATGTATCGAAATGCTTTTCTTGTAGTGAGCTCACGTTAGCTTTGAGGCCTTCTTTAGCTTGGTGATTCTTTGTTCATTGGCGATCCGGTTTAGTCCCGATGGCTGTGTAGTTTCACCAAGGTATTTAAAATGACTGTCTTGTGCGATTTTACCGTATTGTTTGATTAAAGGGGATTTATTTTCTGGCGTCTTTCCCTATACTGGATTTTCTCATAAGAGTTTGTAGTCCCATTTTATGCGCAATTTCATGTAGTTTTTCAGTTGCTTGTATCGCTTCAATTCTGTTGTCTGTAATAATTGCAATGTCGTCTGCGAAACCGAGACACTTGACTGTAATTCGGTTCTCTATCTTGATACCTAGTTGGATGCCCTTTACATGACGTTCCCATTGTTTTTAAATATTAATTAAATATTACTTTTCAGTTTTATCATTGAGTATGTGTCGAGGATCTATTAATTAATATCTATACATTTCTAGAGTTTTTTTGGAAAACTGTGAGAAAGCGCGGCTCTGAGCTTGCATCCGGGAGATAGTGTGTTCGAATCCCACTGTCGGCAGCCTTGAAGGTTGTTTTCCGTGGTTTCCCATTTTAACACCAGGCAAATGATGGGGTTGTATCTTAATTAAGGCCACGACCGCTTCCTTCCCATTCCTAGCTCTTTCCTATCGTATCGTCGCCATAAGACCTATCTGTGTCGGTGCTACGTAAAACAAATAGCAAAAAAACAACAACAACAACAACAACAACATCAACTTCAACAACATCATCAACAACAACAACAACAACAACAACAACTTACAAGAAATATTACTAGTTTAACATTCTAAGTCCATCATCCTGCACGGCTGTTATGCTGTGAGTTTTGCCTAAACGTTATTTATTTCTCTGTTTTCTCCGCAACCTTCAGTTTGGGAAGCGGGTGCTTAACCAAATTTTCTACCATCCAGCTTTTCACCATCTTTTAATCTTTCTTAATCCAATGTGCGATGAGTATGGTATGAAAATTAGCCTTTCGAAGTCTAAATTGATGTCAGTTGGTAAGAAATTCAACAGAACTGAATGTCTAATTCGTGATACAAAGCTGGAACACGTAGATTATTTCAAGTATTTAGGATGTGTATGCTCCCAGGATGGTAATATAGTAAGTGAGATTGAATCAAGATGCAGTAAAGCCAATGCAGTGAGCTCACAGTTGCGATCAACAGTATTCTGTAACAAGAAAGTCAGCTCTCGGACGAAACTATCTTTACATCGGTCTGTTTTCAGACCAACTTTGCATTACGGGCTAAATAATGGTTAGCTTGCTGGCTTTTGGTCACAGGGATTCCGAGTTCGATTCCCGGCAGGGTCGGGAATTTTAACCATCATTGGTTAATTTCTCTGGTACAGGGGCTAGGTGTATATGTCGTCTTCATCATCATTTCATCCACATCATGACGCGCAGGTCGCCTACGGGTGTCAAATCAAAAAGACCTGCACCTGGCGAGCCGAACATGTCCTCGGACACTCCCGGCACTAAATCCTTACGCCATTTCATTTCAGGATATCTTATTCAAAAGTTAGATGTAACAGACATTACGGCAGCAAGAATGATTGCTGGTACAAACGGCTGGGAACAATGGCAGGAGGGTACTCGGAATGAGGAGATAAAGGCTAAGTTAGGAATAAACTCTATGGATGAAGCTGTACGCATAACCCGGCTTCAGTGGGGAGGTCATATGAGGCGAATGGAGGAGAATAACGGACGATGTTATGGAGATTAAGAGAAATAGAGGGAGACCAAGACGACGATGGTTAGACTCAGTTCCTAACGGTTTAAAGATAAGCGGTATAGAAGTAAATTAGGCCATAGCACTACTTGAAAATGGAGGATTGTGGTGAGAATTGCAGACTGATCGTTGAAAGGCATAACGGTCTATAATGATGATGGATGTATGTATGTTAATCTTCCCTTCTTATTCCTAGTCTTTTCTTCGTAATTTCTTTCCTTACGCTCTTCTTCTTGCACGGAGGCAAGCGCACGTATATGGCGCAGCTGTCGCGAGAGATTGTGATGGAGTGTGCCATAAGTCGTGCTATTAAAGGCCAACTCGTATATTATACCTATATGTCTCGTTTTCCGTCTGGAGGGCTCGCTAGCTGCTCCGTATATATCACCTGCCACTGTACTGTCCTCTACTTGCCGACACACAACACAGGGACTTCCGGACGAAGGATAAGACGGTACAAGGTGCATGAGGTGTTTGAGGACGCATTAGAGACAGTACAGAAAACAACAATATCGGACGAATAAAAACATGTATTTATATACAACTGGGGTGACCAACTGTTGAAGGAAAGAATGAGGGAAAGGACGGTCAAAAAAACGATGGGGAGGGGGGAGGGGGAGGTGGAATTCCACAATTTTGGGAGACAGCTACAGTTTTAGCAGTAATTTTAAAGCGACAACAATTTTAACATTTTCAATAGCATTGTATTGCCACTTTTCCTCTTTTTTTTGACCTAGCTTACTCTGACTGAAGTAATAAAAAATACGTCTTAATTGCACAGTTTCTTTTCCAGTCTCTGGCAGACCTGCCATCTCCCCCGATTTGAGCTGGAGACTCCCCATTTTTGTTCGTTACTTGCTATCTCCTGATTTATTGTTACTGTATTTTTTTTAAAACTCCCAGGTTTTTCCTCGTTCCTTAAGCAGCTGGAGAGAATTGATGTTTAGTGGTCTCTGGCAAGGCAGATGCAATCAGCTGATGGTGTTCTCAAATATGACAGAATCTCTAACGTCATGCTTTTTATTTCATCATTGCCACATAACAATGCCGACTGTCAGACTATTTTTAAGCATAATTACAAGGAAAAAACTCAATTTTCGTGTGTCAGCCCAAGAGGTGCACTGCCAGATTTTCGGCAGACGTTTTGAAGCATTAGAATGTGTCATTAGTGATTTAAAGGAATTACATGTTTGTCTATCAAGAAATATTTATCTATAAAATACTGACTTTAAAACATTGCTGTGTTTTTTAATTGTCCCCTGTGGTGGGGGACGCAGATGATACACCATTGAATCGCTTGTCTGTTGTAAGAGGCGACTAAAAGGGACTGCCAAGGGATAGTGATATTAGAACCATGAGAATGTTTGTGATTAGTACCATTACTGCGGAACACCATGGGTCGACGTTACTTGCGACTAGTACCACCTTGCGAGGAAAACCATGGATCTACGTTATTTAGGGGAAGTACCATTGCGCGAGAAAATCTACGGGTCTGGGCGTTGTTTGTGATAATTGTCATCGTGTGCATTTCACCGGTCGGTTCCACTGTGTTCGGAATGGGTCTGCGTTACCCATGAGTAGCATCACTTTCTAAGGAACGCCATGGGTCTACGTTGCCTGTGGGTTGGTACCACTTTGTGAGAAAAATCACGGGTTTCACTGGCGCCCGTGATAAGTACTTCTGTGATGAAAACCATAAACCATGGGTCTGCGTTGCCTGAAAGTGTAATACCATTATGTGACGAACACCATGGGTTTGTGTTGCCCGAGGGCGTTACCATAATGTGTGATACACCGTGGGTCTAAATTGCCTATTATTAGTAGCACTATGTGAGCAACACCTGTGAGTGGTGCCATTGTGTGTGACATACCATGGGTCTGCTTTACTTGAAATCAGTACCACTATACGAGGAAGACCGTGGTTATGCTGTACCCGTGATTAGTACCATTATGAGGGGCAGGTGACCTGGATTTTGGACTCCTTTAAATAAGTATCATCCCAGTACAGTACTTAAGGCATTGTGAATAGGATCCACTGGTTGTTTTTGTTTTGCGATAATTTTGTCATCGTCGTTCGTTTTAGTCTATAGTCAAGTGGATACAGTTTGAAGTTTTAGTTTTCATTTCGTTCACCTCGTGCCATTAGGGGCCGAAGACCTAGCTGTTAGACCCCTTTTAAACAACAAATATAATCATCATCATCATCATCGTCATTTTTTAGAATTCTTCTGAGAAACATTCATCACTAAAATGAATAAATTATTTTCATTAAGATATGCATTTTTTATTTACCTTAGACACAGATCAGCATCAAACACAAACACACAGTGTGTTTCAACAGGTTTCACCGTAGCATACTTGTGGCGCAATCCTGTCATCTCGAACGTTCTGTTTCAAATTCACCCGCTGGCTTAAGCCGGGCTTAAGCTACGTGAAGATTTAACACCACCACCTCACAAAGCTAATTTGAATTCGCCCGCGAAGCGATTTGATTGCCTATACTCTGCACGACTTTACTTATAAATCAGGGCCTCTCAAACGCCCAAAATCTCGCGCGTGCAAACAGCGGCGCAGAGTTCCTGTGCACAGTGCATCGGTTCCACTCGGCTCGGCTTGGACCAACGGTTCGTTTCTGGGCTACTCGGCTAAGATCGGCTCAACTCGGCTCGGATTTGGAGCAAGTGAGGAACAGGAAGACAGGGGGAGCGAGCGAGACAGGCTTGGGGAAAGAGAGAGACAGCGCTATTGCTCCAAATCGAGGATTGGTGGGGGGGGGTCTGCACTCTGGGCAACCAAGCGAAGTCGTCTTTTGTACCGTGCACAGTGCATGCACCCTGAGAGGCCCTGTTCTAAATTAACGTTTCGCAAAAGAAACAAGCATCGCCTTACCCGTGTATCCAGCGCGCTACTGCCGTGAGAACAGCTGATGCATTACGACAGCGGTAAAGAGCCCTCGTAAAATGTAATACCGTACTCGGAAAAGCCAATGAATTGGGATTGAAAACAAATTCACAAAGACTACACATACTATGACACCAAAAGCAGGATATTATTAAGAATAAAAGAGAATGAGGAAATAACACATCACTCACCGCTAATGGCTAGCACAGGAAGGAGGTTATGACTTACAGAGAGAACACTCTATTGATTTCAGAGCCACTATCTTGCCACTTGTCTTTCCCAAATTTCACTGTGACGTGCTAAACAACTTATAAATCTCATCTTTGTCCCGTATTGGCATCAACTCAACTAAGGTTAGGTTGAAAGGAGAATCCCACCTTCCAGTACTTGTTTCTTTTTTACTGTTAGTCTATGTAACTATGTAACATAATCCAGCTTAAAATCTAATTACATTATTTAAACAAGTAAATGTTTCATTCCTAATGTGGGAGATCTTCAGCTAAAAATGATGCAAAAATTGACATAAAAAATAAAAACACTTATGATGATGATGATGATGATGATGATGATGATGTTTATTATGATAAAAAAATAATCGTATGGCCTCAGCTACCGTGTGCAGACATTTCGATTTGACGCCATCTGGCTGTCTGCTCGTCAATTTCGACGTTCCGTTTTACTCTAGGCCCACTAGATGGCAGACAGAGTAAACCGGATCTCTCTTGGGCGTCTATGGCTGAGATTTAATGAATTTTGTCGGGTAAATACCAAATCTATCACCAGAGATCTTTTACATGCCGACATTGTACGACATGGAGTATCGAATGGACTTTTTTCCGTCCTTCAAAAATCCGACTACCTCTGCCGGGTTTGAACCCGCTATCTTGGGATCCGGAGGCCGACACTCTGCCACGGATCCACGGTGGCAGCTGTTTATTATGATAATAAAATAGAATGTTCCTTCATAATGGATTCAGTGTACAAGTTGGAGATTTAAAAAATCTGATTTAAGGGATCTTTTCTTCTTCAAAAGCTGGAGAAGTATGTACTTTCAATATCTTGCAGATGGACTTAAAATGTAAAATTTAAAATACGATGATCGGGGGAAACTCTTAAAGAATTACCGAAGTTGAGGTTAAGTCTTTTGTTATGAAGTTAAAATGCTGAAGGGAGTTAGCTACGAAAGAAATGAAAATTGTTTTAAAAAAGGAAATAAAGAAAAATAATCTCGTTGTGGTGAAGTGTCTAAGGCAGGGCCTCTCAGATTGCATGCGCCTGGTTGCTCTTTCCTCACGCCTATCTCGCTCGCTCCCTCCCCCTATCCCCCTCTTCCACACTTGCTACGTAGCGCTCCGAATCCGAGCTGAGTTGCGCCGAATAGAGCCGAGCTTAGGCGAGCTTAGCCGAGTAGCCCAGAGACGAAGCGTTGGTTCGAGTCGAGCCGAGCGGGGACGATGCACAGTGCACGGAGCTCCTCCGCCTCGATTTGCACGCGTGAGATTTTGGGCGTTTGAGAGGCCCTGGTCTAAGGAATAATGAAAATGCTTACCTCCCTGCCGGTCCCGTTATGTTTACTCACAAACTAGGTACACTAACCATTACACGGACGTAAATAAAACTATTTTTTTGCTAGGGGCTTTACGTCGCACCGACACAGATAGGATTTATGGCGACGATGGGATAGGAAAGGCCTAGGAGTTGAAAGGAAGCGGCCGTGGCCTTAATTAAGGTACAGCCCCAGCATTTGCCTGGTGTGAAAATGGGAAACCACGGAAAACCATCTTCAGGGCTGCCGATAGTGGGATTCGAACCTACTATCTCCCGGATGCAAGCTCACAGCCGCGCGCCTCTACGCGCACGTTTAACTCGCCAGGTAATAAAACTATTAAACCAGTATTGTATTAACTTATACTGTGCTAAACTGTGAACTACCCTATGCTGTACTATACTACAGAGGTAAAGACTAATATGAAAAACACTAATTAGTGAAGAAAATGCAAAAGACTCCATACACGCTGTGCGAGATACCTAGGTTAACCACGTGGTGAATGTAAATATTAGAGTTGGCAACTAGATTTCAAGATCGCACTCTGCGTATATAAGTCGATATTAATGGCAGCTTGCGATTGGTTGGATGTCTAAGTTTCAGCGTATAACCACCACCAGGCAGAGCCAAAATCGGCCGATAGCTGCAGTCGCTTACGTGCGGCCAGTATCCAGTATTCGGGAGATCGTGGGTTCGAGCCCCACTGTCGGCAGCCCTGAAGATGGTTTTCCGTGGTTTCCCATTTTCACACCAGGCAAATGCTGGGGCTGTACCTTAATTAAGGCCACGGCCGCTTCCTTCCTACTCCTAGCCCCTTCCTGCCTTATTGTCGCCATAAGACCTCTCTGTGTCGGCGCGACGTAAAGCAAATAACAATAAATAAATAAAATCGGCCGAAACGTCAATTTAGAAGTAAAGCAGTGCGGACTATAACTTCAGTTTTATTTTTTTTGAAATATTTATCAGTATGACCAACTCTCTTACGTTCAAATACCCAGTTCACATTGTTTCCGACCGCCATGTTTGTATGACTCGGCGATATTTACGATTATTTGATTTTTATTTAATAAAATCTGACTGCTGACACTTTTCCTACCGGTTGCTTGCTCCCCGTTTTTATCGTAACGCGAGTGTACCCTGATCCCTCTATTATCATATATCATCCCGTCTACTTCTGCTTTGTATTCCGACTTCACACCCAGTTGCGTCTTCTCTCTTTCCTCTTTGTTTCTCGAGCGCGTAACATACAAGGTTTAAAGATAACTCTGTTGTTGTGTCGAGAACACGACCAAATGTATGTATGTATGTATGTGCTGCACCGGCCACTTGCTGAACCGAAATAAATAACTAGAAACACTTGTTCAACACCACTTGCTGTTAAATCATGATGAGATAAAACTGAGACGTTTGCAAATATCTGTTAGGGTTAGCATTTACCATCCCGTCTTTGGTGTCTCTTTTAACATGGATGTGTTTTTGGGCTGGGGGTCTGTCTGGAATTAGCGGCACCAATTTTGGGTGGACAGAACTCAGACTAGGTCACAACAAAGCCTCTTATAACGTCACAAAAGTCAGCAGAATTTTTCTTATAATAGGTTCATGTGAATATAAAAATTGTGTGCTAAACACCGACCACTTTGTTGGACGTATATCTTGTTAGGTGGAGCTATCTTGTGATATGATACTACATATTTCTTTCGATTTATAAGAAGTCTTTTATCTCTCTGATGCAAGTGTAACGGACTAGAATAACTTGGAAACAATTCTCTAAACCCGTGGGTGAATAGTAAAAATATAGAGCTCGATTAGTAGTTATTATTATTATTATTATTATTATTATTATTAGTATTAGTATTATTATTTACATCTTATGTTCGCCCTTTATTTGGTATAAATCGTGGTCGTAACAAAACATGAGAGGTTATGTCACGACACGTCTGCTGTATGCGTATTAATATGAGTTTATTTAATGTAAGAATACGTAATTAAAAGTATATAATTTATTATTACCTGTAAATATCATGTACAAATCCAGCGTAAAGTTGTGCAACACACTGTCATAGTCCAGAACAACGCATCTTGTCACTAGAATGGTATAGAAAATTCCTTTCATTGTAAATAGGCCATTAGAGATACTAGAAATTACGAGAAAACATGTTGTGTCATATTCTTCTAGAAGCCTGGACAGGCAGTTTATATAAAGAAGCAGTCTTGGGAGTCGAAGTTAGAGTTGTGAGTGAGTGCAAGTCTTTAATAGAGTACGTGAATTCATTTTGTGATTTTGTTGCGTTGGTAATTTGTTGAAATCCTATTGTGGCAGTCTTCTTCTTCTTCTTCTTCTTCTTCTTAGCAGTGTTTTGTTCAAGACAGCAGTTTATTAGTGTGAGTGTGTGTGTATAATGTGTATATGATTTGTAAGAAAACAGTGTATACAATTGATAGCATTTCGTGTGTGCGTCTTTGTGGTTACAACTTCCCCTGTAGATGGAGTCAAGGGATGCATTATCTGAACCCCTGCATGTCGTAAGAGGCTACTAAGAGGGGAACAGCCAAGGAATCTGTACTCGCGCTCTATTCTTCTACGCCCAAAAACATATCCAGGATTCCTACGGTTTTCCGTGTAGCAGAGAAATTTACATGTCTTTTTTAGTGTTGATGATGGGACCCGGGTAATTGAGTAGCTGTTACACATACTATCTGTGGTTATCTGTATTCCTGGTGATACATGTGATTATCTTTCCCTTTCTTAGACTGCTTCTCTACTCCGCCACTGTCTCTCGCTAAACGTAGCTCTCTCTGTCTCTGAGCAGAGAAAGTCAGATGTAAACTGATGTGATACGCAAATTAGCCTTTCCAAGGCTCAATTGATGTCAGCAGCTAAGAAATGTAAGAGAATTGAATGTCAGATTGGGAATACAAAACTGGAACAGATAGATCACCTCAAGTATTTTGCATGTGTTTTCTCCAAGGATCGTAGTATAGTAAGTTAGGTTAGGTTAGGTTAGGTTGAATCAAAGTACAGAAAATCTAATGCACTGAGCTCGCAGTTGAGATGAAGAGGATTCTGTAAAAAAGAAGTCGACTCCCGGACGAAACTGCAAGTCTCTTTCCAGACCAACTTTGCTTTACGGGAGCGAAAGGTGCGCGGACGCAGGATCTTATTCATAAGTAGAAGTAACTGCCATGATAGTAGTGACAATGAACTCTGGTGCGGACAGGTAGGAACAATGGCAGAAGGGCACTAGGAATGAGGAGATAAAGGCTAAGTTAAGAATGAACTCGACTGATGAACCGGTTCCGAAGGTGGTGCCATGTGGGTTGAATGGAGGAGGATCGGTTACCTAGGAGAATAATGGACTGTAGTTAGACTCAGTTTCTTAAGATTTAAAGATAAATTATCGGTATAGAGCTATGGTAAGCCACGGATAGAGAATTGCGGAGTTATGTTAATGATTCACAGTCTTGCAGACTGAACGTTGAAAGACAAAAGTCAGTAATAATAATAATAATAATAATAATAATAATAATAATAATAATAATAATAATAATAATAATAATAATAATAATAATATGGGAAAACCGCGAACATGTACAACAAATAAATAAATTAGCATTAACACAAAAATTGGACACTACACGATGGTCGTCAAACCTGAAAGGGGATCTCGAAAATATCAAGAAAGCTGAATGGAAAATCATTCGAAAAATCCTTAGCCCAAAACTTACACATGAAGGATATCATCTTCAATCGTACAAGATCACAGAAAAATACTCGAACATTGAAACATATTTCCATAAACGGCGATTGACATTTTATGGACACATTATGAGGCTGGATGACAACCGACTAACAAAGAAAATATTGATGTACTGTACTCACAAACATTAAAGACGACAACGGTTTGGATCAAACAATTTCAAACTGATTTCAATAACGCTAACATCACATCTACAGGTTAAGAAATTGGTTTATGGCTTTTAGTGCCGGGAGATCCCAGGACGTGTTCGGCTCGTCAGGTGCAGGTCTTTTTATTTGACTCCCGTAGGCGACGTGCGCGTCGTGATGAGGATGAAATGATGATGAAGACAACACATACACCCAGCCTCCATGCCAGGGAAATTGACCAATGATGGTTAAAATTCCAGACCCTTCCGGGAATCGAACCCGGGACCCCTGTAGCCAAAGGCCAGCACGCTAACCATTTAGCCATGGAGCCGGCCACATCTACACATGTCGAAGACCGTAGCACTTTCAGACATACGATCTACACTTTGGAAGTTGCTTCAGAAGATAAGCCCAACAAATCCAGGAGAAAATGGACTGCCGAACGTCGAGCTAAACATAGTGACATGAAAGAATTCTGGAAGAACAAGAAAAATAACAAGAAATCATAATTTGCTTTAGGTGATCCTTTATGGGTCGAAACAAAATAAATAAAATAAATAAATAAATAAATAAATAAATAAATAAATAAATAAATAAATAAATAATGGTATAATTTTGAAGATCTGCAATATCGTCAGAACATGCCTGAATGCTCAAAACAGACCAGAAATAGAAGACCTATATAGCGATGAAGACGTATATAGTAAATTTATGTAAATTATGTTTCTTATATCGAAATACGAGCTATATTACCAAATGTGAAGTTAAGAAATAAAGAATAATAATAACCACCACCACTACAACCACAAAGGACGTTGTAGGTTACCGTATGGGTGTGGTACATTAGTATACAAAGCCTCAATCTTCCACTTTACCCACGCCCCACCCTCTCCTCTCTTAACACACTTTACTTTACTTTACTTTGCATCTTCTCTAGCACCTGCGCCCCCCCCCCTCCCCTTCACACAGTCTCGAGGAGTCCCAGAAGGAAATAAGACAGCGTGAGAGAGTGAACGGGTCGACGCGACGCGACGCGACGCGACATGCGTCTACTCTTCCTGATTGACGGGACAGTTACTGTGCTGAAGTCTCACTCTTCGAGTTTTGTTAGTAGAATCGACAGGGGCAGAGTGAAAGACGAGAGACTCGTGAAAGTGACATACTCCATTGCAGTGGAACATTTTTTATGGCCAGGGACTAGTGCGATACGCGTAACAACTCGTTAGTTAAGTGCTCAGCGTACTCCGTCACCAGGAATGAATTTTTGTAGTTATGAAAATCTTGCGTTATTCTGAGCGTGCTCCGTAGAATTCTGTGAAGTCGGGTGCTAGCCTTACGTAAAGACGTCAGCCGTACTGAGGGATTATGGGACTAGGCGTAGGTTATTGTAGTTAGGCTACGAGAATTTGGAGTCTGACATTTGGGCGGCGAAAGCTGTAACTAGTAGATGCGCTGCGTTACCATAGTTACCTACGCCTGCGATTTATTATCCTTTAACGCAGGTGATGGCAATTATTGTTTAGTTGAAGTACAAGAGGGCAACCATCCTCTATATAGCAATAATCAGAGAGAAAAATTGAAGGTATTCGACACTTTGAAAAATGAAGATATCGGTCAAAGAAAGACAAGGATCACGAAGGGCGTGAAAATGAGACTCCCTAGGCCTCGGAATCTAATACTGTTGGTCGAACCCCACTTTCGGCATCCCTGAAGATGGTTTTCCGTGGTTTCCCATTTTCACACCAGGCAAATGCTGGGGCTGTACCTTTATTAAGGCCACGGCCGCTTTCTTCCCATTCCTAGGCCTTTCCTATCCCATCGTCGCCATAAGACCTATCTGTATCGGTGCGACGTAAAATAACTAGCAAAAAATCATGGATCTACTTTCCTAGCGATAAGTACCATTGCGGGGCCGTTGACCTAGATTCAGGATTGTGCTTTAGAACAGTCGCTTGGTTAGTCATTGTTTTAAATTCATATCCATCCATTCATTCTTCATCATGTTTTGAATTTTGGTCAGTGGATGATTTTGGACTTTTAAATTGACTACTTCTCGTCTCATTTCGTACCATTAGGGGCTGATGACCTAAATGTTAGGTCCCTTTAAACAACAAACATCTCGATAATCGTCATCGCCACTTGCTATATATATATACCCTTGGGTATGAGACTGATAATTTTTGACGTTAGAGTCTCCTGAATTGAATTTAGCTACCTCGGTCGGAAGCCATATATTTCTTTAGTATGGAAATTGTTTTTCACTGGTTGGCGGTAAATAGAATACATGTGCACATTATCACATACCAGTTTCCAGAGGGCATGACGAAAACTACTTGGACAGCGGCTAATCGTCTGAGGCTCTGATATCAGCATTTGAGGAAGAAAACTAAACATCTGTTTGAATGGTGAAGGCTGCCGAATTAATTCGAAGAGTTATGAAATCTCGCTGTGTTCGGAGAGTTCTGAAGTCTTGCTGTGCTCTACTTTAGGTTATGTCACAATGGACAATAGTACACACTGACTGAAGTCGCGGCGAAAGTGAACTATAAAGTCGGTTTACCTTTCTCCACAAAGTCTGGAGGAGCGTTCGGCTTTATAGGTGTCGGCAGTCGTATTTTCTTTATTCCTTTTTCTTCTTCTCTCCCGGAACTAAATCTGCGTCCTTCCTTTGTGTCAGTGTAGCAAGCAGATGTGACAGTGTTTGATTGTTGAGGCGTGTTGCCAGCCCTGGAGCCCAGAGGTATTGATCACTGGAGCCGCCCAGGAAAGGCCCGGAGGATGCCGGATCCTTACCTGCTTCTTAGCTTTGTGAAGCGACCCCACTCTCCTCTCACTTGTATGTAAATAACCACAAACTAGCGCGCCCTTACTGGACATGGCAACCCTTCTCCCGTCAGTCTTTAACTACTTGTGAGAGGGGGACAGAGGCTCACTGTAACACTGTATTCACATCATTTTGAAGAGAAGGATAGAATACTCCCTTCGTATAGTTTTGGATCACCATAAACCCAAGAAAAGAAAATCCACAGCCTGTTTACAGTCATTTGACCGGGTCAGGAATGGAATGAATGAAGCCCCCATCTAGCGGCGAGGATAGGAGTTGAGCTGGCGGCCGAAGTCTGTCGCAATCCTCTGGGGCAACGGTTGATGAATGACAGATGATGTTGGAGAGTGTTGCTGGAATGACAGATGACAGGGAAAACCGGAGTACCCGGAGAAAAACCTGTCCCGCCTCCGCTTTCTCCAGCACAAATCTCACATGGAGTGACCGGGATTTTAACCACGGAACCCAGCGGTGAGAGGCCGGCGTGCTGCCGCCTGAGACACGGAGGCTCTACCATAACCTCAAGATAAAGTTTTATATTTTACTAGCTGTAGTACCCCGCGTTGGTCCCCATCCACCACCACCACAAATGAAATGAAATGGCATATGGCTTTTAGTGCCACGAGTGCCCGAGGACATGTTCGGCTCGCCAGATGAAGGTCTTTCGATTTGAACCCCATAGGCGACCTGCGCGTCATGATGAGGATGATATGATGATGAAGACAACACATACACTCAACCCCTGTGCCAGCGAAATGAACCAATTATGGTTAAAATTCCCGACCCTGCCGGGAATCGAACCCGGGACCCCCGTGACCAAAGGCCAGCACGCTAACCATTTAGCCATGGAGCCGGACACCACCACAAAGGGAGCTGACCTTATAAAAAATTCTGAGTGTCACTATGCATCTAAACGACCCCGACCGAGCTCGATAGCTGCAGTCGCTTAAGTGTGGCCAGTATCCAGTAATCGTGAGATAGTGGGTTCAAGCCCCACTGTCGGCAGCCCTGAAAATGGTTTTCCGTGGTTTCCCATTTTACACCAGGCTAATGCCGGGGCTGTACCTTAATTAAGGCCACGGCCGCTTCCTTCCACTTCCTAGGCCTTTCCTATCCCATCGTCGCAATAAGACCTATTTGCGTCGGTGCTACGTAAAGCAAATAGCAAAAAAAAAAAAAAAAAAAAATTCCGAAAACTATAGATGCGACCATACTTTCGTTTATTTTTTGTTCCCCTCCAGCCCTCACCCCAAACGGTGCTGAACATGGACTTTAAAAAATCCGGAGTATCACTCTGCATCTCAGCTACCCCGAAAACTATGGATTTGACACTCTTTCCGATGACTTCTTATATCTCACTTCCCCCTTGCCACTCAGCCCGGCTGAAATTCTTTCTGATTTTCCCTTAACAGTGATATAGTTTTGAGCTGGAGGTTTATCTGCAATTAGCGTCATCAATTTTCCGAGAGCATTGTAACCATGGCAACCACTGTTCGTCTATGTACACTGCGTCAGTGGCTTCATCCTCTCACTGTGCGCTTTCTTCCTGTAACTAAGAGCTTGAGAAAATATCGTATCTATTGAACCCGTTCTCCTCTACAGCTCAGAATTAAAATCCTTGAACTGGTGGGAAAACAACCCGAGGCCCCTGGATTTATTTATTTATTTATTTATTTATTTATTTATTTATTTATTTTTTTATTTATTTATTTATTTATTTATTTATTCACGAGATCTAGACTATCTTCAATTTTCTCACAGTTCACAAGCCTTGTCATTGTTTTGTGGTTATACTCAGTTCTGCCCGGCGGTGTCAGTTAGGAATGGCAATATTCTACTTCCGTATCTTAAAATAAACATCACTAGACGAAGATCATAATGACGGCCGAGAGGATTCGTCGTGCTGACCACACGACACCTCGTTATCTGCAGCCCTTCGGGCTGAGCAGCGGTCGCTTGGCAGGACAAGGCCCTTCAATGGCTGTAGTGCCATGGGGTTTGGTATAACCATTATACCGTGTTTACGTCAGAATAGTCACACAAATCCCTTCTCTCCAAACCAAGCCAAACCAAACCCAAACCAAACCCCATGGCACAACAGCCTCGAACGACCATGGCCTATCTAGCGACCGCTGCTCAGTCGGAAGGCCTGCAGGCCTACGGCGCATCCTCTCGGCCGTTATTCTTGGCTTTCTACACCGGGGCTGCCATCTCACCGTCAGAAAGATCCTCAATTGTAATCACGTAGGCTGAGTGGACCTCGAACCAGCCCTTGGATGCAGGTAAAAATCCCTGACCTGGCTGGAAATCGAACCCGGGGCCTCCGGGTAAGAGGCAGGCAGGCTTTCCTTACACCGCGGGGCCGGCCTATCCCTTCTCTCAGTCCTCAAAATTCGTCGTGTGGTTTTTGCACGTTTGACATACCAGACATGTCAGTACATAAAGCTCATGAGTAATCCGTGAAACATAATAAATAATTCACAATCTTGGCTTCATAAAGGACAAAAATACTCGCAGCACACTGGTGCTGACGCAGAGAAGCAAACGCTGTTCAAACTTTTCTAACTACAAATTATTCACTAGCATACATTATGCTGTGTGCGAACAGAACATTCTACTTCATGCATGACGGGCAATTTTACAACTTTGAAAATAGTGCAATGCCAAAAAAAAAAAAAAAAAAAAGCTGTATAAATGAATCACGTGAATTTTTTATGTGATCAATTTGTTCGTGAAATACACTGACTGACAGTGACAATGCAACACCAAGGAGGAGTGGTTCGAAAGGGATGAAAGTTGGGGAAAAAACAGAGACGGCACGGATGAATAATTGATGTTTATTTCAAACCGATATGCAGGTTACACAATGCGCACGGCATCGACTCAGTAGGATGCAGGACCACCGCGAGCGGCGATGCACGCAGAAACACGTCGAGGTACAGAGTCAATAAGAGTGCGGATGGTGTCCTGAGGGATGGTTCTCCATTCTCTGTCAACCATTTGCCACAGTTGGTCGTCCGTACGAGGCTGGGGCAGAGTTTGCAAACGGCGTCCAATGAGATCCCACACGTGTTCGATTGGTGAGAGATCCGGAGAGTACGCTGGCCACAGAAGCATCTGTACACCTCGTAGAGCCTGTTGGGAGATGCGAGCAGTGTGTGGGCGGGCATTATCCTGCTGAAACAGAGCATTGGGCAGCCCCTGAAGGTACGGGAGTGCCACCGGCCGCAGCACATGCTGCACGTAGCGGTCGGCATTTAACGTGCCTTGAATACGCACTAGAGGTGACGTGGAATCATACGCAATAGCGCCCCAAACCATGATGCCGCGTTGTCTAGCGGTAGGGCGCTCCACAGTTACTGCCGGATTTGACCTTTCTCCACGCCGCGCCGACGCCACACTCGTCTGCGGTGACTATCACTGACAGAACAGAAGCGTGACTCATCGGAGAACACGACGTTCCGCCATTCCCTCATCCAAGTCGCTCTAGCCCGGCACCATGCCAGGCGAGCACGTCTATGCTGTGGAGTCAATGGTAGTCTTCTGAGCGGACGCCGGGAGTGCAGGCCTCCTTCAACCAATCGACGGGAAATTGTTCTGGTCGATATTGGAACAGCCAGGGTGTCTTGCACATGCTGAAGAATGGCGGTTGACGTGGCGTGCGGGGCTGCCACCGCTTGGCGGCGGATGCGCCGATCCTCGCGTGCTGACGTCACTCGGGCTGCGCCTGGACCCTTCGCACGTGCCACATGTCCCTGCGCCAGCCATCTTCGCCACAGGCGCTGCACCGTGGACACAACCCTATGGGTATCGGCTGCGATTTGACGAAGCGACCAACCTACCCTTCTCAGCCCGATTACCATACCCCTCGTAAAGTCGTCTGTCTGCTGGAAATGCCTCCGTTGACGGCGGCCTGGCATTCTTAGCTATACACGTGTCCTGTGGCACACGACAACACGTTCTACAATGACTGTCGGCTGAGAAATCACGGTACGAAGTGGGCCATTCGCCAACGCCGTGTCCCATTTATCGTTCGCTACGTGCGCAGCACAGCGGCGCATTTCACATCATGAGCATACCTCAGTGACGTCAGTCTACCCTGCAATTGGCATAAAGTTCTGACCACTCCTTCTTGGTGTTGCATTTGCTCTGTCAGTTAGTGTATTAAATTATTTTGTGAAATGCCTCCACCGACGGAACTCATGCTGAAAAATCAATAGCTTTCTTCTTCTTCTTTCGTTTTGGCAGACTATCGACCACGTTAATTCGTATTCAGATTCATTAGTTTCTCGGCTTTAATCCCCATCCAGTGCACCTTCATACTTTCACCCTGCAATCTCCTACTTTCTTCTGTCCATGGCGCTTGGGTAGGGGATCTAACTTTTTCTTTAAACCTCTTGGTGGCATCGATCCTCGATTGGAACAGATAGGTCATATAAAGTATTTAGGTTGTGTCTTCTCCCTGGATGGTAATATAGTAAGTGAGATTGAATCAATGTGTAGTAAAGCTAATGCAGTAAGCTCGCAGTTTTCTCTTAGAAGAAAGTAAGCTCCCGGACGAAACTATCTTTACATCATTCTGTTTTCAGGCCAAATTTGCTTTACGGAAGCGAAAGCTGGGTGGACTCAAGATATCTTATTCATAAGTTAGGAGGAGCAAACGTGAAAATAGCGACACCATCGCTATTACAAACAGGTGGGAAAAATGGAAGGAGGATGCTCTGAATGATGAGATAAAGGATAAGTTAGCAGTGAACTTGATTGATGAAGCTATACGCATTAACCGGCTTGGGTGGTGGGGTTGGCGAATGGGGGATAGGTTACATAGGAGAATAGTAAACTATGTCATGCCGGGCTGAGTGGCTCAGACGGTTAAGGCGCTGGCCTTCTGACCCTAACTTGGCAGGTTCGATCCTGGCTCAGTCCGGTGGTATTTGAAGGTGCTCAAATACGTCAGCCTCGTGTCGGTAGATTTACTGGCACGTAAAAGAACTCCTGCGGGACTAAATTCCGGCACCTCGGCGTCTCCGAAAACCGTAAAAGAGTAGTTAGTGGGACGTAAAAGAAATATTATTATTATTATTATTATTATTATTATTATTATTATTATTATTATTGAACTATATCATGGAGGGTAAGAGAAGTAGAGGGTGACTAAAACGACGATTGTTAGACACGGTTTCTAACGATTTAAAGATAAGAGTTAGAGAACTAAACGTGGCCACAAAACTAGTTGCGAATAGAGGATTTTGGCGGCGTATAATAAATTCACAGAGGCTTGCAGACTGAACATTGAAATACATAACATCGAGCTCGATAACTGCAGTCGCTTAAGTGTGGCCTGTATCCAGTATTCGGGGAAATAGCGCGGTCGAACCCCGCTTTCGGCAGCCCCGAATATGGTTTTCCGTGGTTTCCCATTTGCCCACCAGTCAAATGTTGGGGCTGTACTTTAAATAAGGGAACGGCCACTTCTCTCCCACTCCTGAGCCTTTCCTGCTCCATCGTCGCCATAAGACATAATTGTGTCGGTGTGACGTAAAGCAGACATAACAGTATGTGTGTATGTTTGTAATCTTTCTTGCGGACAACATGGTCAGCCTACTACCACTGTTCTCCCCAGGACATCATTAACTTTTGCGACCTATCAGCTGTCACCTGCCTTCTTCTTATCTTTCTTTGTACACTGACTGACAGAGCAAATGCAACACCAAGAAGGAGTGGTTCGAAAGGGATGAAAGTTGGGGAAAAAACAGAGACGGCACGGACGAATAATTGATGTTTATTTCAAACCGATATGCAGGTTACACAATGCGCACGGCATCGACTCAGTAGGATGCAGGACCACCGCGAGCGGCGATGCACGCAGAAACACGTCGAGGTACAGAGTCAATAAGAGTGCGGATGGTGTCCTGAGGGATGGTTCTCCATTCTCTGTCAACCATTTGCCACAGTTGGTCGTCCGTACGAGGCTGGGGCAGAGTTTGCAAATGGCGTCCAATGAGATCCCACACGTGTTCGATTGGTGAGAGATCCGGAGAGTACGCTGGCCACGGAAGCATCTGTACACCTCGTAGAGCCTGTTGGGAGATGCGAGCAGTGTGTGGGCGGGCATTATCCTGCTGAAACAGAGCATTGGGCAGCCCCTGAAGGTACGGGAGTGCCACCGGCCGCAGCACATGCTGCACGTAGCGATGGGCATTTAACGTGCCTTGAATACGCACTAGAGGTGACGTGGAATCATACGCAATAGCGCCCCAAACCATGATGCCGCGTTGTCTAGCGGTAGGGCGCTCCACAGTTACTGCCGGATTTGACCTTTCTCCACGCCGACGCCACACTCGTCTGCGGTGACTATCACTGACAGAACAGAAGCGTGACTCATCGGAGAACACAACGTTCCGCCATTCCCTCATCCAAGTCGCTCTAGCCCGGCACCATGCCAGGCGTGCACGTCTATGCTGTGGAGTCAATGGTAGTCTTCTGAGCGGACGCCAGGAGTGCAGGCCTCCTTCAACCAATCGACGGGAAATTGTTCTGGTCGATATTGGAACAGCCAGGGTGTCTTGCACATGCTGAAGAATGGCGGTTGACGTGGCGTGCGGGGCTGCCACCGCTTGGCGGCGGATGCGCCGATCCTCGCGTGCTGACGTCACTCGGGCTGCGCCTGGACCCCTCGCACGTGCCACATGTCCCTGCGCCAACCATCTTCGCCACAGGCGCTGCACCGTGGACACATCCCTATGGGTATCGGCTGCGATTTGACGAAGCGACCAACCTGCCCTTCTCAGCCCGATCACCATACCCCTCGTAAAGTCGTCTGTCTGCTGGAAATGCCTCCGTTGACGGCGGCCTGGCATTCTTAGCTATACACGTGTCCTGTGACACACGACAACACGTTCTACAATGACTGTCGGCTGAGTAATCACGGTACGAAGTGGGCCATTCGCCAACGCCGTGTCCCATTTATCGTTCGCTACGTGCGCAGCACAGCGGCGCATTTCACATCATGAGTATACCTCAGTGACGTCAGTCTACCCTGCAATTGGTATAAATTTCTGACCACTCCTTCTTGGTGTTGCATTTGCTCTGTCAGTCAGTGTATATCTCAGCAATTACCTCTCCATACCTCTGTGGGCCATTCTGTGTTTCTGTGTTGTAAAGTTATTCAAGGTCGCGATTTCGTAGCCATAAGAGAATAGGGGGAGAAACAACTGATCAAAAGCTGTTGTCTTAAGATTTATTAGTATGCTTGATCTGAAATTCATAAGTGCCTCCCAGATGCTTGCCAGTCTAGCTTGATGCATAGCATTATTTCCTGTTTTGTATCACCCTTCGTTTATAAAAACATTCTTAACGGTGTGTTTTTTTGATCTGTACACTTCGTGTCGTGACTTAAGTTTGAGTTTGGAAAGGCTCTTGCTTCAGCACACTGACTGACATTCTGATTGTGGGGAACGAACTTGCGGATCGAGTTGCAAAAGAACTAGACCTAGACCTGCGTGCGTGCCTGCTATATAGATATTTGTTCTTAGCTACGTCGAACCATCTTGACATCCTTGGAATTGGAGCTGCTAGTTATCCGAATAACAATCTGAGAGCAATTAAGTAGACAACTGCAATCCTGAGGTTCTCTTTTCGACCGTCACCGCGAGAGGCCGTAGTTTTGTATAGAGTGAGGATAGATCACCGACTCGTTGGCTGGACGGTCAGCGTACTGGCCTTCGGTTCAGAGGGTCCCGGGTTCGATTCCCGGCCGGGTCGGAGATTTTAATCTTAATTGGTTAATTACAATGGCACGGAGGCTGGGTGTATGTGTTGTCTTCATCATCATTTCATCCTCATCACGACGCGCAGGTCTCCTACGGGAGTCAAATAGAAAGACCTGTACCTGGCGAGCCGAACCCGTCCTGGGATATCCCGGCACTAAAAGCCATACGATATTTCATTTCATTTTCATGGACGATGTACGCATTCTTCACCTTCTTAGGAAGGAAGACCCCACTCAGTGTGTTGTTGTGGTGCCGACCTCATCGTGGTCCACATCCTCACAGATTGCACCGTTCTCTCTGTCCTAAGATGGAACATTTTCCTTCTGGAGACACTCGAACTTACACTGGCTGATGACGAGAATACTTGTTTTGTGTGTGATAGTGGATTAAGCAACCGCATAACATTGCAGATGTTTTGTTACTCAGGGAACGTATGCTCCTCTGTGATATGTTTCTGTTCTTTCCAGCTTAAAACAATATTTTTTGTTTTGTACCGAGCTCGATAGCTGCAGTCGCTTAAGTGCAGCCAGTATCCAGTATTCGGGAGATAGTAGGTTCGAACCCCACTGTCGGCAGCCCTGAAAATGGTTTTCCGTGGTTTCCCCTTTTCACACCAGGCAAATGCCACGGCCGCTTCCTTCCCACTCCTAGCCCTTTCCTGTCCCATCGTCGCCATAAAACCTATCTGTGTCGGTGCGACGTAAAGCCCATAGCAAAAAAACAAAAAACAAACAGTACTACCAGTCACCGGCACCTCTGTCCGTAAATAAGGATTACAGTTCTTCAAAGTCATTATAGTTGTACTATTGAAAGATGGGTTCTGGCAGTTCTTTGAGGGAGGTCCGTTTACTGCGTGCCTGGGTGAGGAGAAGGGGGCAGGTGTATGGTTGCCATGGAAACGTGGCCGGTCCCACTGCGGTTGCCATGGAGATTAGCGTTCTGGCCGGTTCGTGTTGCTTGGAGTTGCCAAACCTCTCTCTCACTTCTGAGTTGCGTATAACAGAACACAGCGGTCTGGATGAATTACAAAAATAAGTTGAAAGCGAAACGAAGGGAAGAAGTGAATGCAGGAATGTTGCTACACCGTGCAATGCTCCTCCCTCCAGCCCCTTCTGTCAAAACGCTTCTTTTAATATTACGGATCTAGTAAGCATTCAGATATCATCCGTGAACATCAGGTTATTAACCCTTCTCTCGTTGATTCTAATTCCTTTATCTTTTCGGTTTAGCTTTGATATTTCCATGTCAGATCAGAACCCGGGACCATGTGACGCTCTCACTTCTACCAAGGGGCCAGGCAGTAAAGAGATCAACCAGTTTTATATTTTGAACTTCTCATTTTAAACTTGTTCACTGAAACACTGAGAACTTCACAAAGTGGACGACAAGAGTTCAGTTAGTGTCAAGGCTGGGTAAAATGCATTTACCTTCACAAAGGGGCTGAATTTAAGAAGTTCTTGCTCAAGTCAGACAATGGGAGAAGGTTCTAATTAAGAATTTGCTCGCTCACTCTGAGACACAATTACGATTCCTTTGTAAAATTAATCATCGCTCGGTGCCGAGTTATCTCCACTTAACCTGGCGCTCAACACCGAAGATGTTGAGGACACTTGCCTTGGGAATTGGGCTCTATGTTATTAACTTTTACCGCGTACTAGCATCATAACTAGAGCCCGAGTTTTTAGGCAGTATTAGGTTAAAATGCAAACTTACTGAAGCGGGTAACAAGTGTCGACTATCTTGCACAGCGGTTGTGCTGAGAGTTTTGCATAAACATTAGGGGTATCACCTATCAGATCCCCTGAATGTATGTTACTCTTGCTACATAACGGACGGACGGGCTACGCGACACTTCCTGATACCTACTTTAGTTTGCATTCTAACCTATTACTAAAAATCTGGTGTCTAATCATAACATCGTTACTTTTCTTCTTGTATACCAGCATTCACGTAAAAACTATTAACTGTTTATCTCAGTGTAGAACGAATTTTTGTAATATGTTGAATGTAGCACTGCGTGGGAATTTGCACCCAATTATTGGCCAAATTTAATAATAATAATAATAATAATAATAATAATAATAATAAATAAGACACTCCAAGCCTCCGTGGCACAGGCGGCAGCGAGCCGGCCTCTCACTACTGGGTTCCGTGGTTCAAGTTCCGGTCACTGCATGCGAGATTTGTGCTGGAAAATGTGGAGGCCGACCAGGTTTGTTCTCCGTGTACTCCGGTTTTCCCTGTCATCTTTCATTCCAGCAATACTCCCCGGTATCATTTCGTCTGTCAGTCGTCAATCATTGCCCCAGAGGAGTGCGACAGGCTTCGGCAGCCGGCTCAACTCCTATCTCACTGCTAGATGGGGGCTTCATTCATTCCATTCCTGACCCGGTCTAATGACTGGAAACAGGCTGTGGATTTTCTTTTCTTGGGTTTATGGTGATCCAAAACTAAACGAAGGGAGTATTCTATCCTTCTCTTCAAAATTACGTGGGTGTGGATTTTCATTTTAAAAAAGACGCAGTCTGTTTCATGCTCTAATTTATTTTAGGACGACCCAGTAAATGCACACACATTCTATTATTATTATTATTATTATTATTATTATTATTATTATTATTATTATTATTATTATTATTTACAACTGGGTTTACGTGGCAGGGCCGCGCTGCTGTGAGCTTGCATTCGGGAGATAGGGAGTTCCAGTCCCACCGTCGGCAGTCCTGAAATTGGTTTTCAATTTCTACCAAATTTCAGATCAGGTTGTACCTTAATTAGTCATGGTCGCTACGTTCCCAATCGTAGCTCTTTCCCATCCCTCATTCGCTGAAAACCTTCGATATCTTAGTGCGAAGTTAAACAAGTGGCAAATAAAAACCTTTATTATTATTATTATTATTATTATTATTATTATTATTATTATTATTATTATTATTATTATTACAGTAACACTTGTTCAAAGCTGAATCGCAAGGGACCAAAAAATAATTCCGAAATAGACAAGTTTCCGCATTACACAAACATCAGGTTTTTTCCTTAAAACAGTAAACCGAAACCAAACCAAACCAAACCCCATGGAACTACAGCCTTTGAAGGGCCTTGGCCTACCAAGCGGCCGCTGCTCATCCCGAAGGCTGAAGATTACGAGATGTCGTGTGGTCAGCACGACGAATCATATCTGCCGTTATTCTTGGCTTTCTAGATCGGGGCCGCTATCTCACAGTCATATAGCTCTTCAATTCTAATCACGTAGGCTGAGTGGACCTCGAAGCAGCCATCAGGTCCAGGTGAAAATCCGTGACCTGGCCGGGAATCGAACCCGGGCCCTTCGGATAAGAGGCAGGCACGCTACCCCTACACCACGGGGCTGCCGAAACAGTAAACAGCAATTTTAAATATTATTTAGAGCTGGTCAGTAATTGCCTACGCTTGACTTTTGGCTATCCAGATTGATGTGGATAGAACTGTAGTACACACATATGTTAATTAATAATAATAATAATAATAATAATAATAATAATAATAATAATAATAATTGTTACCGTGTTTTTGCGGTAGTTATGCGTGAAAGAAGGTGCGGGGTGGTGAATAGGTCTCAAGCTACGAAAGTAAAATTAATTTAAAATTTAACAAGGTTATATTTTTCTTTCAAAATAAAGAAATAACAAGCATGGCAGGTACAGAGTAGCAAGTCAAAAGGTAGTTACAATATTTACAGGATTTGGGCTTCGAGCCCCGAATTCACATTTCTAGGGCAATTAGCCCAACCTTACTCCAAAATAAGTTTTACCAGAGGGGCCGAAAACCCCATTCATGTCCCAGAGCACTTGCTCCAAATTACACAGAAAAGCCTCCTCGAGGCATACAACACTCAATTTTCGAAAAGAGCCACTCGCTCTCAACTTTAAGCCTCTCAAAGGCCACACCAAACTCCCCCTTCAAGTTGTCCTCTCGGGACATAGACACAGGGGTAAAATACCCAACCTACTGAGGTCTATTAAATGAAAAAGGGTAATTACATGACCTCTAAAATAACAATTTGAGAGGAGGCGATCTTGCGCTCCTAATACGCTTTGTTTAAAACCTACTTGGCACTAGGCCGTTAATACAAGGGCTAATCCCATACTAAAGAGGTGACTTAATAAGGAAATTTTTTACATTAAGTCGAAGAAGAATAGGTTGAGAAAAATATAAGTTCACCTCAAAAAATATGAGTGGGAGCTCGAGAGGGTTAAGCACTCTCTATCCCAATATGTAGTTTAAAAGATAGAATAGATAGAAGTTTCTTTACATTTTAAGGAAGGTTACATAATGGAAAAACTTCGGACCCGCCCCGAGAGTTAAACTGCTGAGCAAGCAAGAAAAGAAGTAATTAGTCGGCCATTACCTGGTTGTTGACTGTCGCCGAAGAAAGAGGCGCTTCCCGCCCCCTGCTATGTACTTTACACACTGAAAGATGGAACAGAAGTGGCCCGGAGACCCAAAAATCAGCAGTTTATATCCTCTCGCGGAAGGTTCGAGGCGTTAGGGGAATGAGAACACCCTCCCACAAAACTTTTATTGTGTAGGATACCGCAACATATTCCAGTTGGGGGAAGCTACATTCAATTGGTCAGAAATAAATTAAAGAAATTCGGGATAGGCTAAATACAAAACAAGGGGAAAGAGAGGGGTATACAGCCAACTTAAGCAATAACAGAAAGAAATTTAACAAGAAACAAACTTTTGAAATAAAAATTTCTCCAAAAAAAAAAAAAACCTGTTCTTTCACTCCGCACTAGGGTGCACTATTGTTGATCTTCAGTAGTGTCCTCTAGAAGAGAAAGTTCACACTTCTTACTACAAGCAAAACAAAAATACGTCGAAAATGACATAGTTCAAAAACTCCAAATTTTCCACGTAGTGACATCTTCTGAGAAACTTGAAAATTAATACCATCAATAAAGTTCAGACTTCCTCCAGCAGAGGAGTTTCAATTGGCGCACATTTTAAATTAGCGGCGTGGAGGTGTACCGCCCGGTACAATAATAATAATATTTGTAATGTTATTGTTGTTATTATTGATATTATTATTGCCCTTTATTATTAGATACACAATGATACACAAACAAAGACATTTTTTTCTTTGTAATCGTGTCTTTTTGAGTGCAGTCCTGAGCTGACTCCATTAGTTAAAGGGGAGTGGGAGAGTTAGGTGTAATGACAAATTGCTTTACGTCACAAGAGGACTGAGGGCCTGATCGTGGGTTCAGATCTTGTTTTGATCTTCATTTTCTTGTTCGTCTTCTTCTTCTGTCACCTCCTCATTCTCGGCCTTTCCACTGCTTCCTGATTGGAACATACGGTGTGTCGTAAGTCCATAATTTCTTCCTTGACGAAAGTTGCGTACTGCCGATGCGTTTTCAGGGACTTCATTCGTTCCACCGTCTGTAATATCACTCTCTCCAAGCAGGTGCGTCATTTGTCTGAACAATGACCAGCACTAGAAATGCAATTTTTTGTATTGTACACGTAGATATTAAAGAATTCTTTCAATTTTCGTTTTTGCGTTGAGGAGATTCCGCTTTATACAAAAGGAAGAACATTTTAATGCCGTAAGCTTTGCCGGGACCGAGTATATATTCGGTAGTGGACAAGTTTCCCATCGAGCACGTTGTACTTTATTATTATTATTATTATTATTATTATTATTATTATTATTATTATTATTATTATTATTATTATTGTTCCGAGGTATCTGTGGAACAGCAGAGGTGAAAGAAGGTGCGGGGGTGAACAGGTCTCAGGCTACGAAATTAAAGTTAATTTAAAATTTAACAAGGTTATATTTTCTTTGCAAAATCAAGAAATAACAAGAATGGCAGGTACAGAGTAGCAAGGCCACTATTCGTGAATGTACAATTACAGAGTTACAGGATTTGGGCTCTGAGAGCCAGACACACAATTCTTGAGCAATTAGCCCAACGTTACGATATACAGAATTCAACAAAGGGGCAGAAGACCCCAATCATGCCCAGGAGCACTTGCTCTCAATTACACAGTAAAGCCTCCACGAGGCGCGCAGAAAACACTTTTTTTTATTTTGGAAGAGCAACCAGCTCTCAAAGTTCTAGCCTATCAAAGGCCACACCAAATTCCACCCTCAAGCTGTCCTCCAAGGACATAGATGCAGGGGTACAAATACCCAACCTACTGAGGCCTATTAAGTAAGGAAAGATTAATTATGTGGCCTCTAAAATATCAACTTGAGAGGAGGCATTCTTGCACTCCTAACACATTTTGAGTAAAACCTACTTGGCACTAGGCCGTTAATGCGAGGGCTAATCCCATACTAAAGAGGTGACTTATAGAAGGAAACAATTTACATTACGTTAAGGAAGAAACGGTTGTGAAAAATAAGTTCACCTCAATGCAATATGAGTGGGAGCTCGAGAGGGTTAAGCACTCTCTATCCCAATATGTAGTTTAAAAGATAGAATAGATACTAAGTGTCTTTACATTTTAGGGAAAAGTTACATGGTGGAAAGGCTTCGGACCTGCCCCGAGAGTTAAACTGCTGAGCTAGCAAGAAAAGAAGTTATTAAACGGCCATTACCTTGTGGATGAACTGCTGCCCGAAGAAAGAGGCGCTTCCCGCCCCTGCTACGTACTTTACACACTGAAAGATGTTACTGAAGTGGCGCGGAGACCCGAAAATCAGCAGTTTATATACTCTCGCGGAAAGTTCGAGGCGTTTCAGGAATGAGAACACCCTCCCACAAAAATTTTATTGGCTAGGGTTAAGCAATATATCCCCTTTGGAGAAGATACACCTGATTGGTCATAAATTAATTAAAGAAATTCGGGATTGGCTAAATTCAAAACAAGGGAAAAGAAAGGGTTATACAGCCAACTTAAACAATAACAGAAAGAAATTTAACAAGGAACAAACTTTTGAAATAAAAATTTCTCCAAAAAACAGTTCTTTCACTTCGCACTAGGGTGCACCATTGTAGTTCTTCAGTAGTGTCCTCTAGAAGAGAATGTTCACACTTCATACTACAGACAAAACAAAAATACATCGAAAACGACCCAGTTCAGAAACTTCAAAATTTCCAAGTAGTGACATCTTCTGAGAAACTTGAAAATTAACACATTAGATAAAGTTCAGACTTCCTCCAGTAGGGGAGTTTCCACTGGCGCAAAGTTTGAATTAGCGACGTGGAGGTGTACCACCCGATAAAATTATTATTATTATTATTATTATTATTATTATTATTATTATTATTATTATTATTGTTCCGGGGTATCTGTGGAACGCAGAGAGGTGAAAGAAGGTGTGGGCTTGAATGGGTCTAACTACAATATCAAAAATTGAATTAAAAGTTTAAATAAAGGTTATATTTCTTTTAGAATTTCAAACTTTAAAAATTTATTCACTGAGGGAACAATAAAAGATTTGTGGATTAAAATAGAGAACCTCAGAATATGGCATTTAACAATTGTGGGCTTCAAGCCCTCAGATTTACAAGTATTGAGCTTCAGGCTCCAAATTTACAGTTTTCGCAAATGCTTCGTTGATCAGATAAGGGGTACTTGCTCCAAAGTTTACAATCTGTAGCCTTCCAGAGGCACCCCTCACTATTACAAAACTTATGAAAGAGCTTACTTGCTCTTAATTTCTTACAGCCTACTCAAGGCGACATTACATCAAAATCTTACACTCCCTGGCCTCACAATGCACGATTTACAAAAGGAAATAGTTTTACACAGGGGTATCTAGTGCCCAACCTACTGGTCCTTTGCGGAAAAAAGAACAGGTTAAGTAAATGGCCCGAACACAAACTGAATGGAGGCCCAGACTTGCGCTCCTAAATAATGAAGAATTAAAATCCAACCAGGGCTCAGGGGCTAATCCCGAGCTACTGAGGTGACTCGAATGAAAGTGTGGTGATTCCCTTCTCAAATTCCTCTTTGATTTTCTTTTCTGCCTGTTTTATATAAACATTGAAACGGAGCTGGGACTTAATTTTATAAAATAATATTTTAACAAGACAAAAGGGACATCACCTAGAGAGACAAAATTTTCTAAAATCAAAGAAACTGCTCTTAAAATATGAATAAAATAAAATAAAAAGGATATATTTGTGATCGAGGGGACGTGAACAGATTTTTTATGTATTGGAGCATTGCACTAATTAATAAGATGACATTTCAACAACAACAACAACAACAACAACAACAACAACAACAACCGGGCTTTAATAATAACGGAAACTGTTTGTATTCGAACCTTTTACTGCCCAAAAATCTGCGGTGTATTTATCAGTTAACTGCAGTGAGGTTGTTTCAGTTTCCAGAGTGAAGTTCAAATCCAGCAGCAGATAACGTTGAGGTGGAACAGCTCTTTATGTGCACGATAATGTTGTAACATTTAAACTTTGTTAGGTCGGTGATCTCTTCACTTTGTTAGGCTGATCAACCATGTGGTTAACCTCACCGTGCTCACTCCGCCCGCCCGCCCGCCTGCCTGCGGCGAGTTCGGAAGCTAAGTCTATTGTGCATCGTCGCTTCTCCCTGCTTTGAAGTAATGGGGCAAATGTTGTATTTGCTTTTCCTTCAGGGCGATGCTGTGAGAATATGAGCGAGGGGTTGGCTCCTGCATTTTCCCCGTGCCCGTGGTAGTGGTGATATTGAATGGAACCAGGTGGTGTGTGTCATGATTTGAGATTGCCGTGACGGTATTTTCCGGAGATTCAGTGTGAGTTTCTATACTTTACATGATGTCAGTTGATGAGACAGTTGTTGGCGACAGTTGTCCTCTAAGTACTGCGGGACAATTGCTGGCCAGGCTCGTTCCACGCGAGGAAGGTATTGCCACGCCAGTACAAAACGAGAAATGGCTGAGTGCGCAGCGTCTGTAGTATCCAGAAGGTTGGTTTGATCCTCCACAGCTCCACCAAAAGCTATCATATATAGCCCAGGCGTAACTAGGGAAATGAGGAGTGAGCTAGTTTCCCTTTGCTTTCCTCACCGAGCCAGAAGTCACAATTGCAGATGAGTCTTCCAAGCCCACTGAAATGCATGCATCAACCGACTCTATGAGCGTTATTTCCCCACTACTCATAGCAGGGACTGGCTGTATAAGGAATGGTATAATTAGCATCGCTCATACCTCAGTCACTTTCACATTGTCAAAGCCAAGGATGAGACTGAGACAGGTCAAAGAAAGTAACAAATTGCTCTAGCCCATACCAGAAGACATAGTGCACTATAAACACTACATCTCGCCAGCAAGGGCATGTGAGGAATTAAATTTATTTTGTAATGACATGTGCCGGGAATTCATTGCCGAGTCATGCAACGTTTTCACTTCAGTCACACCGAATCCTCGAATGTTAATTTTATCGGTAATCCGCTTGACGAGCATATTTGTCTTCGTGCTGGTGTCAAGAACATCGTCGTTCCCTTTACAGCTCAATGCATTTTACTATGCAGCCAAAATTGCGCGAACGACTTACAAATAATTTGAAAATTAAAGTATTTAAATGATCAAGACCACGCAGGCACCTCTCGGTTGACACAATCGAACTGGAACAAAATAAATATACAGCTACTGGTCTGTCACGTTGACACGGCGCCAGCTGTCCCAGCAATACTGTACTCCGGCTGGTGAAGGTTGCACTCGATTGCCCGAGCAATTGCCTAGACAACTGGATCGAAATATTCACAGTAATTGTAAGCCAGTCAACAGTCTTCTGACAAACTGCCTCTCCAACTGGCAACATGTAAACTAGGCATTAAGGTCGTCGGGTGAAACATTTCAACCCCTAATGCTTATGCAAAACTCATAGCATAACCATTGTGCAGCATAGACTATACTTGTTTGATAAGGCGTACCCCTAATGCTTATGCAAATCTCATAGCATAACCGCTGTGCAGCATAGCGTATACTTCTTACCCGCTTCAGTAAGTTCAATAGTTAGGAAAGCGCTAAAATAAATTGAACTCTGCGCTTCATATCGCAAGTGGCTGCTCATGCTGGGGCTGTACCTTAAGGGCACGGCAGCTTCCTTCCCACTCCTATCCCGTCGTCGCTATAAGGCATATCGGTGACGGTGTGACGTTAAAAAAATGAAAATGAAATATCTGGTGGCACCCTCCGGAAAATTAATGGGCCTACCGACTGGAAGCGAACGTTGAACTGTATCAACAGTTGGAAACGGCTGACACTAGCATGCGACGTGGGCGGTTGAAGTTTTACGGACATCTTCAGAGAATGGACAGCAGCAAGCTTACGAAGAAGATCTCACTTATCAAAAGTTACAAGACTGGAAGCATGTGGCTAAATGAAGTTAAAACTTAGCTTCCGCTCGGATTTCTGATACTGATGTCTCAGACTCCTGAAATTTTGTAAAATTGTAAACTCGAGGTCTCCTGATTTCACAGGAAATGAAGGAAAAACTACCAGCAGGGCTCAAGCGAGCTTCCAAAAAGAACTAGTCGTAATCGCTGCTTAGCGGGCTTAGGACTAATAATCCGGCGATACATTTCCTGTTTAACTGACATATTTTTTAAATCTTGGAGATATTCTCCCAATTCACTTACGGATTCCTTGCCATCTCATATAGCAAAACGTAAGGTAAAATTGAAACGCAGGCAGCCATACGACGTCAAATCGAAATATTTACTGACTGTAGCTGAGGTCACACGGTTATTACTAGCTTATATACCCGTCGCTGCTAACGGCCGTAATTTCTTCATAGACCCATGCATTTAAAAAATGAAATTGTCACTAACTTACCACCCTTCATCCCTTCTGCAGTGAGTGGTAGGGAAAATATTCCAAAAATTTTGTTGCAGGCTTTGTGTTGTCTGTTAATTATGTTTGACTTTTTTTGTAGATTTCTTTGTTATTACGTTAATTAATATTTACGAACTATCGTTATGTGTTTAAGTTTTAGTTCTAGATTACCCTGTTTTACCTTAAACTTTGTACCCACGGCAGCCCAGATTGTCTGAGAAGTAGATGAACCTCTCAAATAAAGTTAAGTGGTAAGTCTAGAGTCCGGATTTTTAGGTACTGATACGTTAAAATACAAATTTACTTAAGCGAACAACAGGTATAGACTACCCCGTACAGCGGCTGTGCTATGAGATTTGCATAGATATTAGGAGTACGGCCTACATAACTCTTTGAATTTATGTTACTTCTCCTACATTATGGTACAACGGGTTGCATGACACTTCCTACAAACCAAATTACTTTGCATTCTAACCTATTGCCACCTAAGAATCCCAGGTCTAGTGGTAACTGTATTTATTTACGCGTTGCACTGTACTACATATGATGTACACGACTCCAACTGTCAGTGTGGCTGTCGCCGATCAGCCTAGCGACCCCTAAAATTCTGGATTCACACTAATCTCGGTCATTTTAGACATACTTTCCTCGACAAAGGGTACGTGGGAATACAGTTTTAAGACTCTTTTAGTGTTAGAGTACAACTCGTATTTCGCCGAAAATATTTAACTCACGATTATGTTTAATGTCCCAGTTGTCAGATAAACGAGGCTAGCTGTTGAAAAATCAAATGAAAATCTGAATTGTAGTTTTCACGAAATGGCGCTTCAAACTAAGGTAGAAATTTTGCTAAATAAGTCACGTCACATGCATACTCTGTTATAAGATGGCGCTGTGTTGACTCGCGTGCTTAGTTAGAGGTTAGCTATCGTTGTAAATACATCGTGGTCAGTTGTACAGAATAACACATTTAATAAAGGAATATTTCTAATAAGTCTAGGAAACTGTCAAAACCCCGCGGCCGTTACTATAGTGATAACCTACCGCCAAATTATTCACCCTCTTCCCCGGACCTCCATGCTGATGGGTCTGAACTTAGGCTGAAACGTCATCCAGTGTGTCACAATCCCAATGACGCTGAAAATTACAGATTGGAGTTCCAGTAGTTTTTACATGTCACCTGCTCCCCTAGAGGTACTAGGTGTGGCTTAGCCCCGTAGTATTTTATTTTCTGGATAGTAAGTCATATGTGTACAAAGTTCGGTTCAGAGTTATGGATGTCTTCTTCGATTATTATTACGTGCTAGAAGTATAATATACTCGCAGTACTTTTCTCCAGATAGTAAGTCATATGTGTACCAAGTTGTGTTGAAATCGGTCCTGTGGTTTAGGAGGAGATGAGGTACATACATGCAATGAATTTTATTCTTAATAATAATAATAATAATAATGATGATGATGATGATGATGATGATGATGATGATGATAATAATAATATTTCTCCGTTAGGGTCTTGTACGGACCACGTGACAATTTCAGTGCTTCATTCTTTGTTGTTCCTTCTTCTTCCTCTTCTAATACTCCATCTGCTCTCTGTCTCCTTTCCCTCTCCTGGGACCATTTTGAGCTTGTTTTCTTCCCCTCCCGACCTTAGCATCCTTCCATTTTTAAAACTGTTTCAAAAATCTCTCTCTCCCTCCGTTGCTTCTTCTCTTATATTTTTACTCTTCAAATCTTTCTAGACTTCATGAATCCAGGTTGTTGTTGACTTATCTTTCCAACGATATTTGGAGATCTGTTTGGTTAATCTGTTGTCATCCATTCTGTATAAATGTCCAAAAATTATCAGTCGGCTCTTTCGCATTGTTTAATATTTTCTATGTTCCGGTATATTTCATCATTACTTTTTGATTTCCAGAGTTCTGTAGTTCTTAGCGGACCGAGTGTTCCAGTACTACTAATTTATTTAGTACTAGACATTCACTCGCGTATAGGCATTCCGGTTTGACTACTGTGTTGTCGTGTTTAATTTTGAGGTTTATAGATAAAGCAAATGTTTTTGCAGATATTCCTAGTTATACCGTATGCTCTTTCGATCTTCTGTATCATTTCTCCTAGAGTGGACTTTTCCAAGCCATTTTATTGAATTGTTCCTCCCAAACATATGAATTTAGAACCCGCTATGTTAAGTTCCTGAGGCCAGCGTTCTACGGAAGGATTCATTCGGTCGAGACTATTTCTCTTTTGTACGTGGTGCGCTAATCAGCACTGACAGACGATACGTTACAGAGGAGTAACGTCTTCATAATCTTCGACTGACAGTATCTGTAAAATTGTGAAGAATGGAATGCATCACTCGTTTTTATTAGCTCTCTCCTGCAGTGTATGTCGTGACGTTCCGTTTCACCGTCTGATGTTTGGAAAGTATAAAAAAAAAGCACTTACTTGGGATGTAACGTAGGAAGAGAACGTTGGGAGTTGTAATCCGGAAGCGAACACACAGCATCTTAGCTGGATCGATCAGACGGCTGGGAAGGAAGAAGAGCTTCGCCGGCTTCAAAGTAAATATCTGAGGATTAGAGTAGAAGAGAGCACCGGGCGCTACGCTATACTTCTCTACTTCATTATTGTCTGCACTCAACAGGACATCGCTGCCAACGCTGCTAGTGTGAAAGGGTCTTTCTGTAATTGCTTCGGCGATTAATGGAATGCTGTGATGCCAAACCCCTACTACGTGCTCTCGTATTAATTCAGTTTTACTGATCGTGGTGGTTATTAGTTATATTTCTCCCTAAGCAGGGCCGTATTTAACATTTTTCCTGCCTTAAGCCGCTAACAAGACGCCTTCTCTCAAAACAACATAATAATCGAAATTAAGGCAAAGAAATACATAATAAATAGACCCCAGATGTTTGGAAATTTATAAGTTATTTGGTGGGGACATGAGTCCGCTTGTATTGTAATCCATAGAAAGATGAAGAATATTCAGCCTGGGGAAGCTACAACCCGCACTCCAATGGCTAAGAGTTAAGTCGGTAACTTGTCCGTCCATGCTGTTACGTAGTATGCATACCTTCCAGGCGTTATAAATGGCTATACGAACGGACGATTGTGCCCACGAGATAGAATGCAAATTAAAGCGAGTAACACGTATACTCTAGCCCGGACAATTGTTCTGCTATGAGATTTGAATAAAAATTAGGGGCCCGGCCTCTTAGAACTCCTAGACGTTATGTTACTCTCGCTGTATTACGGAAGAGCGGGCTAAACGAGACTTCCTACTAGCCACCTTAGTTTGCATTCCCTTTCGGCCTTGGATGGCATCATTACTAGCTTATGAGCCTCGCTTTGCAAAGCCCTCTGCTGGGAAAGAGAATTATCTGCTTTTAAATTTCTATGCGAAGAATCGGCCATTTTAAAAACCAAGTTGGTTAATGTTAACTTCGTAAAACGGTTTCAGTTATCATAACATTGCAAGGTTGGCGAATCACTGCTTTTGTTCTTAGCAAGATGGAACTCACTGCAGAACACCGTATTTGCATTACTGAATGGTATTTCTGATCAGAATTAGTAATATAAGGAGAATGTCAGTGCTGTGTAAATAATTTCTCACAGTTTTATAAAGTTGTAGACAAAACAACATTAAGAAAATCAACTGTTGTGTTATTACTCTTATTTATCACACCAAATTCTTTATTTGTAATCTCTTGATTTATTCCGTTATGCAGTTATCCGTTCGTTGATTTTTCTTAGCGTATCGTTTGTTTGTTTATTTATTTATTTATTTATGTATTTATTTATTAACTCTCTACTTAAGTATTAGGCACGTCGTTGGTTTGTGTATACCACTTACGGCGTTGACCACTTCGCACGACTGGCTCATTTACCCGAAGATACGAGAGATATTGTATGACATAATTTTACAGGTAATTTCTATAGAATAAGACACATCAGAGAGATGTCATGGGCTTTACTACGCCAACTCATTAGAGAGTGATTCGTCGTACGGAAGTCATTAAACTCTACCCATACAAAATCACACGACTGCTAGTGTTCATAGGCCATGGTTTGCCAGCCTGTATAAATGTTCAAACAATTTGAGGCTGAGGAGGAGCAAGATATGTTGTTTATAAGATCAGTGTTTTCAAAAAAACCAAATGTGATTTTGAACACAACTCCAGATGTGCTTCTTTTCTGCTGACATACATTCAAGTGTAGCTCCCAGAAACACAGTTTATTGTAGTTTTTTCTTCCTGCTAGTTTTCTGTTGTTTCTTTCTTAGTTATTTTTTACTTTTATGCTAACGCAGTATTTTTTGGAAATAACTAATCTTCTACCGTGTATCACAAATCATACGAGGATCACATTTTCAAACATCTTAAAATGATACTGTATTAATTTAGCGGAAGTAAGTGGTAGAATTCGTAAATGTAAAGAAGGTTAAGGTAATTTGTGATATTTGAAGCCGTCTCTGTTCAGTTTCAACTCCGTAAGATTATAACTGTTAGGTTCTTCAGTCCGTAGAATCTAATGTACAGGGTGGCGCAAAGGTCACTTGACACTGGGCACTGATTTTTTTTTAAAGATTTGAATTTATGTTTTATTACAAATACAAACAGTGCTTACAGTTATATTTTATGTTCAAACTGTTTCCCGTCTGCATTAATACATCTTTCGAGTCTTTTTGGAACACTGTTACATACTCTATGGCAATACCTCTCAGGGTGCATGCACCAGTGCATTGCGCGTTGCAAGGTGCAAAAGACGACTTCGCTTGGTTGACCAGAGTGCAGACCCCCCACTCCTCGATTTGGAGCAAGAGCGCTGACTCTGTCTTTCCCTACACCTGTCTCGCTCTCTCCGCCTGTATCCCTCTTCCTCACTTGCTCCGTAGCGCTCCAAATCCGAGCCGAGCTTAGCCGAGTCACCCCGAGACGAAGCGCCGAGCCGCGTGGGACCGATGAACTGTGCACAGGACCTCTGCGCCTCAGTTTGCACGCGTGAGATTTTGGGCGTTTGAGAGGCCCTACTCTATGGCATAGTATGGTATCTCTGTGCAAATCATGAAATGCGTCGTGTATGTAGTGTTGTATTTCAGCAATGGTCCGAGGCTTTTTAGAATAAACAGAGTTCTTGACGACATTCTATAGGAGAAAATCCATGGGCGTGATATCTGGTGAACGTGGAGGCATGTCGATATCTGCCCTTCGACCAATTACTTTTCTTTGGAAAGTTTCGTTTAAATAATCGCGGACGGCAGTGGCATAATGTGGTGGTGCCCCATCGTGTTGAAAGTAAATTTCTTGAAAGTTTTCAGCACACGTCATAAGTCCTGTTACCACGTAATTCTGAAGCATATCCAAATTCTTATCCCTTGTCACCAACTAGACAGAGCGTAATCATCGCCATTTGGTAATAACTTAACGGGGTTAAAACTTCCTACTGTACTACGTCTTGCTGTTACGTTCGTTTTCTTTTTACCAACTGTCCAATGACTTTTTCTCCACTCTTTATAAAAAATAATGTTAAGAACGATCTGAAAAATAAAATATAACAGAATTAGTATGATCTTTTTCACGTATAACTAATTTGGTTATTGGGAAATGTCGTTCATCCGTTGTGTAAGGGGAGTAGTATAAGTTCTAAGGGCTCTGATGGGCTGTACCCCTAATGTTTATGTAAAGCGCATAGCATAACCGTTGTGCAGGATAGACTATACTTGTTACCCGCTGCAGTAGGTTTGCATTCGAACCTGTTACTGCCTAAAAATCCGGGCGCTATTCATAGTCTGACTGTCCGTGGTGACAAACGTAATCTTGCGCCAAGGATGACGACCCACGGATTGCGCAGTAACGACGTCATCGATCACCCGGTGGCAATCTTATCACCTCGTTTTTCTTGTGGAAGAATTCGTTGAGTGAAGTGAACGTCGGATAACTGCCGGAAATCTTCCGAGTCATATTTCCCCTTATTATGGGACATCCCACTCCATCGCAGCTGGTGTTTTTAATAAAGAAAATGGAAGGGGTCCGCGCACACTGTTCTGCCTGTATTAACTTTGAGAGTGACTCTGTTTCCTAGTTCATAATTTACGAGATAATAAGAGGAGGGAGAACTGTTCGGAAGTTTGTACTTGGGTTCCATCACGATACGCCCTTGAGGTGATTAAAATAAAAAAGGCCGAGAGTTAAAGTAACTACTTGTGCTCCATATTTTAAATCGACACTGGAGAAGGATTAAATCGATGCGTAATACGAAAGATTTACTCGCAGTAGCTTGTGTAGAGGTCAATATAGAATTCTACTTCGCAAGTTGAAACTGAAGGAGACATCGCTCCAACTCCCAAGAGAGAGAGGAGATAACTTCTTCTTGTACAAATAACCAGAGTTGACTCTGTCCTCAACTTTCTTACTTCTTTATTTATTTTTAACTTTGATTGAGGGAAGTGCGGTGGTTGTTTCAATAGAATTTCGTTGATGGCTTTGAAGAGAGAAGTAAACATCTTACATCCTGTCTTGTTCGTTACTTTCGGGATCCAGCACGCCAGGGTTGCTAGTTTTGCGTTAACTAGTCCTTGTACAACTTCGATAGTGGGAGTAGTGACGACTATTCAAACTGGTGTTGGTACAGTAGTTAATTAGAGAGTTTGAATCTTATACCTCCGTATCATCGGGTTCTGCCTCGGTAACGGGACAAAATTTCGGTGCACCGAGCTCGATAGCTGCAGTCGTTTAACTGCGGCCGGTATCCAGTAATCGGGAGATAGTGGGTTCGAGCCCTATTGTCGGCAGCCCTGAAGATGGTTTTCCGTGGTTTCCCATTTTCACATCAGGCAAATGCCGGGGCTGTACCTTAATTAAGGCCACGGTCGTTTCCTTCCAATTCCTAGGCCTTTCCTATCCAATCGTCGCCGTAAGACATATCTGTGTCGGTGCGACGTAAAGCAAATAGCAAAAAAGAAATTAATAATAATAATAATAATAATAATAATAATAATATCGGTGCATCAGCGTATTTTGAAGGATGTATTTATTTATTTGTTTGTTTGTTTATATGACCCTGGGATTCCGAAGCTTATTTTTGTAACACGAATTCCGAGAGGTGGGAATTTGTCGAACCCACTACGTAAAAATTTTAATGAAGGAAAATTAAAATTCCATTAAGACCGTATCCATTTAAAACAGTTCATGATAACTAGAACATCTTCCTAGTATTCAATAAGTTCAGCTATTTTGAAACATTTAAAACTATGTCATTGGAGTAATAAAGTCGTATTTTACAACGTGGTACATTGAAATTACTCTGTCATAGGTTTCAAGCAACTAGCACATTTCACAAATTCTTTTGTGTGTGCTTTACATATATGTCTGTTACACTGTGCACAATATTGCTTTGGCTTACTCAAATTGTTGTACTTTACCTTTTTGGTTTTAGCATCTCTCACGCAAACGTAACACGGGCCTTTCACTACAGGGGGCTTCTTATCTCGATGGGGTCGTTCTAGCTTGATTTTTCTGTGTAGGATAGATTTCACTGAGTGAATAATTGCTTGGAAAGCCCTTTTGCACTTGCAGTTCTATCTTCCACTTGATGTGTCAACATTTCTAGTCCAGTTTGCAAAAAGAATGCTTTGTAAGATTGAAATATACGAACAGTGTAGATGCTTAGAAAACAATGTCATTGTTGTACCATTGTTAACCTAGTCACTTTTACCAGAGGATAGAATTTTCCCTTGATTGTTGTAACTGCGAGAAACTTGACAAACAACACGATAAAAAATGACATGGACTTCCAAGGATGGGGGTGGGGGTTCATTGATTCCATACTAACACTTTTCATTTATTTTATTAAGTGCACAATATTAAAACGAAATTTATAGTACTACTAGCTGGTGTACCTGTGCTTCGCTACGTTGTATGCAGAATTCTGGATGAAGTCGTGTACAGGTTACGAATAAGATTTTATTAAATCGCATAATAAGCATTACATTTTAGGCGCCTTTTCCTAAACTGCCATTCCGTACATCGTGAATAAAGTTATTCATAGCCTAGATCGTAGTGCTTTATTCCCCGACTTTACGTACCGATTTTCATTAAATTATGGTAACCCATTTTCTCGTGGCTCGGCATTGATATGGACTTAGCAACAGAAATCGAAATTTATGAATATCTCTCTTATCATGGCCGGTACGCAAAAATGTATAAGACATTAGTGATCTGAAATTGAATTGTAGATACCTTTAGTTATGTAGCATTTGTTGATAGGACCACTAATAATATAAATATTTGCGAATTCCATTTTAGGTCTTCCCCTAACTACCATTTCACTCAGCGCGAATAAAATTATTTATAGCCTAGATTTTAGTGCATCATTCCCGGACTTGACATACCGATTTTAATTCAGTTGTCTTCAGCCATTTTCTCGTGATGCGCGTATATACAGACAGACGGACGGACGGACGGACGGACAATTAAAAAGTGCTTTTTCCGTGTTATTGTGGCCATGGCGGGTATATAAATACAATTCTTTTAAAATTCTGAGCATTGCATACCCAAAATTCGCCTTTTATATATACAGATTGTCTTATAAACTAACCCCCTCCCCCATGGCGCAAAAGCCCCGAAGGGCCTTGGCCTACCAAGCGACCGCTGCTCAGCCCAAAGACCTGCGGATAACGAGGTGTCCTGTGGTCAGCACGACGAATCCTCACGTCCGTTATTCTTGGTTCTCTAGACCTGGGCCGCCATCTCACCGTCAGATAGCTCCTTAATTGTAATCACGTAGCCTTAGTAGACCTCGAATCAGCCCTCAGTTCCGGGTATAAATCCCTGACCTGGCCGGGAATCGAGCCCGGGGCCTCCGGGTAAGTGGCAGGTACGCTACCCCTACACCGCGGGGCCGGTCTTATAAACTAAACAAGGGGCAATTACTTGAAAGGAGGAGGATCTGTGAATATTTAAAGGACATTATCAGTTGATATAGAGTTGTAGGTTCAGCGCCACCTCCTCACTCTTTCGCCCCCCACCCCACCCTGAGGAGTTCTACGGTTAAGTGTACGGCTTTCAGTATAATCAATACATAAAGTTAGCTTTCAAATTCATGTTGTAGTTATAATCAATTGTCTCTTGCCGAGGGAAAGTATTTTGCATCCCTTCTGCATATATGCTCTTGACGATGTGGTGGAGAGTTAGCGTACAAGCCACACATTCACATTGTGAATGACGATTTTTTGCCCCCATTCACACGGAAATCTCGGCAAAGTCTTTTTTTTTCTTGTCCGTACGTGGTTACGTGTCGATCAACTTCTTGAGATAGCTCAAATATAGAGACACATTTTGTGGTCTGAGACATACCACGAAGCTCTGTTGCCGTAATATTAAAAGAAGCGTTTTGACAGATAGTGCTGGATGGAGGAACTTTGCACGGTGTTGCCACATTTCTGCATTCCTTTCTCCTTCCCTTCGCTTCTTGCTCATTTATTTTTTCTTTAGTTCAGACTGCTGTGTTATGTTGTACGTAGCTCAGAAGTGAAAGGTTTGGAAACTCGATGCAGCACGAGCCGGCCAGCAGTTTATCTCCATGGCAACCGCAGTGGGTCCGCCCTCGTTTCCATGGCAACCACATCCGCTACTACCTTCTCCCCACCTAGGCAGGCAGGAAACAGACCACGCTCTTAGAACTGTCAGGAAGCATCTTTTAATATTACGACTACAGAGATGAGAATGTCACGTGGCCATTATTTGTTTAGGTCTAAATTGTTGCGAGTAAGATCCTTAGCCTGTTGAAGTGGAGGATTTCTTTTTACGTAGTCTGCCAAACCGTATGCATGAGAGATCTGCATGGTGAGCACTCTAAAAGAAAAACGCGGAAACGGGCAAAGGATATTGCGTACGTTATGGATTGTTTGTTTTCTTCCCCCGGTTACAACATGGAATTAAAATTTAAATTTCACAATATAACTACCTCCACGACTCGTCCGAGTACCTCATGGCCTTGGGTGTAAATTTTGTTACTGGCCAGTTGATCCCGAATTTTTAAACAATCGGTTGGAATGCAAACTAATTTGGTTTTTAATAAGTGTCGTCTAGCCCGTTCTTCCGTTATGTAGCGAGAGTAACATATGATGGGGTTATGATGGGCCGTACCCCTAACGTTTATGCAACGCTCATAGCATAACTGTTGTGCAGTATAGGCTATGCTTGTTATCCACTTCACTAAGTTTGCATTCTAACCTATTACTGTGTACAAATCCGTGCTCAGTGGAATCGTCTTGATTTGTACAACGAACCAACAAACTTGTGGTTTTATAGATATAGATTTATGTTATTTTAAGTTTGAGTTCACGTGGTTTATAAATGAGCCCATTTTTGTTTTTCAAATCTCGAGTACTCTCCTGTCTTGCAATTTGTATAATATGGGAGTTCCTCTGCGTGACTGATGATGAAGTACCCCGTGTAATGTAATACACCAGTACGTATCGGTGTCGCTAATGAACCCAGCACTTCCGATCACTTAATGAGAGCAGACTCGTCAGCAAGTGTACCGTATGTACTCTTACCACGCATAATAGGGAGAAAAGGAAGAAGACAACGATGAAAGCGCTCCCAGTTCTTCACACTCCAAACAGGAGCGTAACGGTATGAAAGAACACTGTAATAAAAGGAGACAATAAAAGAGCATGTCGCATTCTCTCAATTGATATCGTCTCCTTTTATCCGGTGCCGGCCTGAGTTCAGGTGTCTGTGATCAACTGACGACATTATGGGACACTCATTGTATGGTCCTGAAATACAGACGAGGCCTCGAAAATTAATCAGTGACCCTACTATAATATTGGCGTAGACAGCAAATGATATTTTGGCGTTATTAAATACTCCAGCGGACCAATAGATATTAAATTGCGCCATGCAGATATGACCACCATACTAGCTGAAGACATCCCTGAAAATCTAGATATACTCTAAAACAGGGGTTTCTAAATGGCGGCCCGTGAGGACTTACGGAATGTTTTAAGAAAGGTGAAGAAAATTTACTTAAATATTTCATAGCTCATTCAAAAATGTATTAAATTTGATAACCATTATATACCCAAGTCAGAGCTAATTCATTCTTTAATTTTACTTCCTGTTTTCAAGTATTCACTTAGTGTGAATAGATCATTTTTTAAATTAAAAATCCAAACTTCGGCGCAAAATGAGCCCTCACAAATGCCAGTGATAGGTCTTAACCATTATAATAATGGTTATGGGATCCATGCCAACCTCGCTGTGGACATTATATGAAGCGTAGCATGCAGTGGATGCAGGGAAATACTTTTAATTCCCATTGGTGTAAGAAGCTGTTTCAATTCTTCGTTCTTCTCTTGTTGGTAGTACTGGCTGGTGCACAGTGTTGCACAATCGAAGAAATTTGCAGGGAAGTACATTGCTGTGATTCTAGGCTTTTACAACTGTGTATCACTCTTCCTATCACACTCCTCCCACTAAATTGTCTTTTAAGACTTTTAAGCAGAATAGGTTAGAATGCAAACTTACTGAAGCGGGTAACAAGTGTAGGCTATGCAGCACAACTGTTATGCTATGAGTTCTGCAGAAGTATTAGGGGTACAGCTTATAACTCCAGCAATTTTTTTTGTAGTAGCTTTACGTCTCTCCGATACAGATAGGTCTTATGACGACGATGGGATAGGAAATGCCTTGGAATTGGAAGGAAGCAGCCGTGTTCTTAAGGTACAGCCCTAACATTTTCCTGGTGTAAAAATGGGAAACCACGTAAAACCATATTCTGGGCTATCGACACTGGGATTCGAAACCACTATCTCCCGGATGCAAGTTCACAGTCGCGCACCCCTAACCGCACGGCCTACTCGCCCGGCCCTTTAAGTTTTGTTTTGACTGCATTATTCATTTCAGTTTGTCTTTAGGTATTTTTTGTCAAATAATTCAAATGAACTGACATTGTTGGGGGCTCTTCTTCCAAATTCGATTGCCCTGCGTTTAATATTGTTTGTGTTTAATTTCACACTTTCATGCAATTGTAAGATAGTAAAATGATTAAACCTTCATTTCAGTGGAACTATGCATATTGTTTCATACTGGCACATCTGTTTTATTTGATTAATTTTACGAAAATTAGCCTATTATTAAAGTGCTGGCCACGATCATGCCTGGGTTTCCAACCCTTACCAATAGAAAACCCCTGCTCCAGAAGGTCACTGCTGAGAGTCAGGCCCTAAGGTTGGAGATCAATTTAAGAAAAACAATACAGCTTCGTACTAGTACATTCTTCTCCACTTCACGGAAAATTATAGAATCATCGAGATGTGTTTGGGCCTAGAAGACGAGAAAGCGTGTCCAGATTCTTTGGTTACTCCCCTCTTAGTAGCCTTGTACGACATGAGAGATCGTTTCAAAAAATCCAAAGAAAAATGATTGTATATGAATGGTAAGGCTTACGAATTGCAATATAATAATAATAATAATAATAATAATAATAATAATAATAATAATAATAATAATAATAATAATAATAATAATAATAATCTGCCTGCCTCCTATTCCAAGGACCTGGTTTAGTTTCCCGACCTGTTCAATGATTTTAATTGTGGACTGCGGAGTACGACGGGGTTCACTTTATACTTTTTCTTCCGCATCTCTCCTATGGATCTGCTTGTTCCAGGAGGTAAACGCGGTCTGTAGACATGTATGCATTAAAGCTTGGGACTTTTTTAAGGAAACAGAAAGTCACGTAAGGCAAGTCCTTACTTAACTGAAGGAGAATATCTATCGGGGATGAATTTTTATGGGTTTATGTATTACATAATCAGAAAGGGGAGGTGGTACATCCCATCTTGGTAATGTTAAATTGTCAATATTTAAAACAATTTTTCTACAACACTATAAAAGCTTAGAATGATGACATGTTTTATGGTTTAAAAGCAAAGTTTGCTGTATATACTGACAATTTGATAACTTCATCTAGCCTCACATATAGCAGACACATTTTTTTACTTTACTGCTATAAATAATTGCTTTTCTTGAAGCGTTATATTCAATAACTTTGGAACTATTTGAGTAAGAGGCATAAAATAATATCAGTGTATTCATCAAGCACAATACAACAGCTGCTAAAAATTCAATTTAACTGGCTTGAACATCCTGAGAAAAATACCTGAATATCTTCAAAAATCATACTTTCGGAAATATCGAATTAAAGTTACGCCCTGCCTAGCGCATCCTTGGTCTGTATTCTGGATGATCTGGATCATCATAGTCATCTTCCTTTGCTCTCTTCCAGTTCCTGCTCTTTACCCATGGCATACCTGTTCACTGCTGCTGTCACTGTCAGTTTAATTCAAAGATTCACTGTCACATTTATTACTTACACTGGGGTCAGTGAAACGTTTTCTTCTTGATTTACTGCTCAATGGAGTTGATTTTTTTCACTAGAAACCGGTGTCTCCAATGACCTCACACTCTTATTACTACATTCAGCAGAACTATTATCCACGGACAACGTAATATTACTGTTTATATTCGCTTTAGGTTTCCTTCCAGGTCCTCTACGGTGTTTCTTGAACAATTTACCTGAGCCAGGCATCCTACAAAAATACTTTTTTTTACTTTCCACAACAAGATGTGATCAAAACAACAGCCATGACATAAAACACAAGACAAGCGCCACCCGCCAAGCCACAACAATTGTATCAACCCTAGAATGAGAGTACATACCTCGAAATTCAATGAATTTTTTAAAATGTGACAACAATATATCGGTTATACAAAAAGGGGGCGTATTTTGAGCTGTCAGGTTGACATTCGAATGACATTTGATGCCTTAAGGGATGACTTGTACAAAGAAACAAGCAGTATATTATAAAATAAGGTATAAAGTGTCAAAAAATGAAATAATTTTTTTGGACATGAAGAAGTGTACCGCCTTCCCTTAAGAGCAGTTTATCTTTTATGGAGTACCCACAGTCCTAGAGTTTTCGGTTGTCTGCAATTTTGAAATTTGAAGTTCTAATTACTTTAATGCCGCGATCATGAGGACTGGCAGGGTACGATCTAGCATAGGCCCTACCTAGAGCTGGTTTCTGTAGGATGTGTGTGTGGTGTTTTCGTTATTTCGTTACAGGAAGAAAGCGCACAGTGATAGTATGACGCTACTGACCAAGGATACATAGACGGACAGTGGTTGGCATGGTTACAATTGTTTCGGAAAATTGATGACGCGAATTTTAGATAGACGACCAGCCCAAAAGCATATACGTGTTAATAATGTAATGGTTATTATCGATAAAGTAACACTTTCGCCCTAGTATTTCTTGGCACCACACTTCGAAGTGATTAATGTTTTCATCTACCTCAGATCATTTGTCTCTAGTTGGGACAGCTGCGAAACAGAAATCAGAAGGCTCGCATTGCAGTGGTCAGCCTTACAGTCAGATGCAAAGAAACTCATTCTCCATATTTTCCGCGTTCTCAGGAAGGTAGCTGCTGATCGAAACCCGGTCAGTACATGTGGGGTTTTAAAATTGTAAAGCCACGCACATGCGGTTGAAATTCTACATCAAACTGGAGGGATATTTTTAACTTTTTTAGCATGTGGTTAAACGTGGCACTAACATATGAAAGTTGACCCATTATCGTAGTGTGGGTCACTCAGCTTGTATTCGAGAGATGGGGTGTCGAGTCCCACAGTCGGTAGCCCTGAAGGTGGTTGTCAGTGCTTTCCAATTTTCACACCAAACCTTAATTAAATCTACGTTCGCTTCCTTCCCAGACCTAGCACTGTCCTGTGCTATCCTGCCGTAGCCGTACGACCAGATAGTAACAATTAGATTCACGATTATTAGGCAGTAATAAGTTAGAATGCAAACTAATTTGGTATTAGTGAAGAGTTCTCTACCCCGTTCTTTCGTTATGTAGCGAGAGTATCATAAATTGCAGGGGGTTGTGATAAGTTATACCCCTAATACTCCTGCAAAACTCATAGCATAACAGTTGTGCAGCATAACCTATACTTGTTTGATAAGCCGTATCCGTAATGCTTATGCAAAACTCATAGCATAACCATGGTGTAGCTTAATGCTTATGCAAAACTCATAGCATAACCATTGTGCAGCGTAATGGTTGTGCAAAACATAGCATAACCGTTGTGCAGCATAGCCTAGGCTTGTTTGATAAGCCGTACCCCTAATACTTCTGCAAAACTCGTAGCATAACCATTGTGCAGCATAGCGTATACTTGTTACCCGCGTCACTAAGTTTGCATTCTAGCCTATTCCTGCCTAAAAGTTTGGCATCCAGTAATCTCCCAAATGCAAGCTCATATTTCCGCAACTGAACCGCATAGCCACTCCTGTGTAAACTGGAGATTCCCGTGGCTGTGATCAAAACAGTCGTGTCAAACTACGTCTCACTAACGGTTTTCGGACTCACCCATGTGCCGGAATTTTGTTCCTCAAGGTTCTCTTACATGCTGGTGATCGGATTGAGACGGAATCGAACTCCCTACCTTTGGCCCAGTTGAAAATTGTGCCGAGATTCTCACTTCGGCCATTCGTTCGTGCTTCCCATACAATTTTCTTCTTTTATCACATTCTCATTGCATCTCGGTTGCCATCAGGGATTGCTGGTTCTTTGTCTAAGCAACTCGGAAACGAGTGAGGGTACTGAGCCCATCCCATTCTCATAGACTCCGTAGCGAAGATATTCTCCTCCTTCCCCTACTTCTCTTTCCTTCAATTTTACCTTGTAGGATAATCTAAAGGAGTCTATATTTATCATTTCGAATATGGCCAAAGTACTGAAGTTTCTGCTTTTTGATCTTGTGCATGATCTTCAGCTCTTTGTTCAGGTGTTGGAGTACTTCACTGTTACGTATTCTGTCAGCCCTTGATATTCTGAGCAGGTGTCAGTAGCACCACATCTCAAAAGTGTTTTGGTGGTGTTATCTGTTAGGGTCCAAGTCTCGGCACCATAAGGTAAGGTAGAAAATACATAACACCGAACTAAACGGTCACGGAGATTGATTTTAAAGTCCCTGTTACAGAGAGGTTCACTCATTCTTTTGAATGCAGTCGATCCCGGACCAAATTTCAATAGCATTGCTTCAGCTGTGATCAAGTACGCTGCCGAGATACAGCATTGGACTTGCTCCAGTGATTGTGCCAACTATTAACCTCGTTCCAGATTTAGAAACCAGTCTAAATTTCGTGACTGCAACGGGCATCCGAACAAGCTATCAGATGAGTGATGAGTGTAGCCCAGATGTTATGGCAGTAATAGGTTAGAATGCAAGCAAATTAATTCATTAGGAAGTGTCGACTAGCCCTGTCTTCTGTTACGCAACGAGAGTAACATAAATTGTAGGGATTCTGATGGGCAGAAACCCTGAATTTTATGCAAAGCTCGTAGCATAACTTTCTTGCAGGATAGGCTATGCTTGTTACCTGCTTCAATAAGGTTGTATTCTAACCTGTTACTCCCTGAAATCCGGACCGTAGTGATGAGAAACGGCAGTTGGCTGAAAAAAAAAAGAATGATGAATACTTGCCACTCATGCTGACTTGCATTTTTTTCGTAATAAATGAGGCTGGAGTGGGAACCAACCCTGCGTGTGGCCTGCTATTCAACTCCCATTACTTCCGTATAGCGCGCTGCATTATAATTCAACACGCAAAAGAGTCGAGAAACAGATTGCTCAGAGATAGAATATCACAACCGATAAATGAGGAATCATGTAACTTTTCTCCATGAATCGCGGCGACAAAGGAAATATAGAAGTACAGTTAACCCTGTCTAAACCGGAATTTCTAGGGACCAGAAAATATTGTTTTGTATAAGGTTAACCGGTATTCGGTGCTTTCTCTGCCCCCTATTTCAAGTATCGAAAAACAGAATGTGGAGAAGTTTCTTTGAAACGAATGAATGTTGCATTGCATGCAAGTACTGTACTGTACTACTGTATAAGTTTTATTTTAATATTTTGCCTCACCTAGGGGCTGCCCGAAGGCAAAGAATACATGACACAGATTAATGATTTAAAAAGTAATAGCTGGAACATAACATACAACTCTAAACAATGTTAAATTAAACATTTAAAAAATAAAAATTCTAAAAATAACTTAATGAAATCGAAGTCTACACAATTTTGAAAAATGTAAAAAGCAATTACAGTAAAATAAAAACAAAAATCGGATTCCTTTTCTATTGTACATATTACATGTAGCCTAACATTACATTGACAGAGGTTCCGACAGAGCCCCCTTGCTGGACTAGAAATATCGGTTTGTTTCCGCGTTAGACTGGTTCAGTCTTAGTTGATATCAAGTGCCACATAACTTCATGGGACCACCCAAGAAGTCCGTTTAAGGCAGGTTTCCGGCTTACTCAGGGTCCGGTTTATACAGGTTTACTCTATAATATTTATTTTGCTTGTGATTTAAGAGGTGTTCGAAATACGCATTTCTACCGCAGATCTTCAGGTAAAAATATAGTTATTCCTGAGTATCTGGTTGTAAAGAACTTGGTTTACGTACATTTAGTGACTAACTAAAATACGGAACTGTGGATTTTATAGAGCCTAAGGGGTCTTATTTTAACGTTACTACCTATTTCTATTTGAAGTTATAAATCCTAAATGAAACGGCGTATGGCTTTTAGTGCCGCGAGTGTGCAAGGACATGTTCGGCCCGCCAGGTGCAGGTCTTTTGATTTGACGCTTGTAGACGACCTGCGCGTCGCGATGAGGGAATCGAACCCGGGACTCCTTTGACCAAAGCCTTGCACGCTAACCATTTAGCCATGGAGCCGGACTATAAAGCCTAAAAAAGTGCCTGTTTTGTACAATAAAATACAAAATTCACAGCTTTGAAGAAAAGGTATTCTTAAAAGTGTTTGAAATGGCGACAAAAATCAATAATTGCAAGGCCTGGAGTGGCTTTAGCTGTATCGGCATTGACAAATTAGCAACGCTAAGGACATTGTTCGGTGGAATATGTATCTTGGAAGGGGAGGTAAGAACTATTAAGTCAGTTAGATCACTTCAGGAGGCAGCTTACGTAGCAAGTATACGTCACAGTGAAGTGGGAGAGCGAACACACGTTGCAGGAAAGGGAGCAGTGATTTCGATTGCATCAAAGATGAAAACAGACACCTGTCCGAAGATTTGTGCCGTGGATTCTGTGCTGATCGGGAGTATTTTGGAACTTAACTTTGGTTGGAAAAATTCATAAGGAGACGTTTCGTTAAATGGTCTGCTCACTCCAAATTATGTAAGTGCACTTGAAGAGCACAGTTTCGTTTCATGTTCGTTAAACATAGAATGTGTCCAGAGAAGTCTTTCAGGTCTGTAGAATGTCAGATTCTTCATTCGACGAACTACCGGTACTTGATTTAGTGGGTGATGTTGAAAAACGTGACACCGTAATGAGTAGACCTGCAATTTTAGACAGTAATAGGTCAGAATGCAAACCAATTTGGTTATTATAGTTCAGTTCGTATGAGTTTCCACTTGACATTTGAGCGCTGCCTTTTGGCTGAGGCTAAATGCATTAATAAACAGCCAATCATAGGCAGCCGATCGCTCCGATAGAGTGCCTTAGAATCTAGTTCCGGTTACCAGTGTTGTCGATCTGTTGTTTTCTGTGAGCACGTGCTATCAGCTGTGTGTTTTACTGTGCTCAGTTCTTTTCGTGGACTTTGTCAAGTTCACGGTCATTCTTGACAAAACCCCAACACTGGCGGCTAGAAATAATGAGTTGATTGAGTGGTTCACGGCGCTCAATATTTCGGTTCGCGATAACATGAGGAAGGGTGGGATCTCATGCATCTTGTCAAACAGAACAAGCTCTGGTACCCGGTTTACGTAGTGGATGACATAGCCAGGAGGCATGGGCATAAAGTTGTTCGCCTTCCACCATACCATTGCTATTTTAATGCCATAGAATTGATTTGGGCCGAAGTGAACGATTATGTTGCTGTGAATAACCGACTCTTCACAGTTTCGGAAGTTAAAAGACTTCTGTGGGAAGCCGCTGGCTGTGTAAGTGCGGGTTGTGACAGATAAGTGAAGCTTCGGGGAGGGAAAGTATCATAGACGATTATGTTGATGATGTTATAATCTCGTTAAAGTCAAGCGAGAATGAAACCTCAACAAATGATGGCAATGCTGATAGTGACTCAGAAATGAGTGATGTATTCCCTTTGTGGGATTTTTCCTTCCTTAGGAAGGATTGAATCTATTAACAACGTGAGCTGTTATAGATGGTGAGTAGACATTTCACTTTCTTGCGTTTTATCTGTTCGAGCATTGATCTGTTTTTATCTTATAGCCTAATCATAAATATGTTATTTATGCATATTTCTATAAAGAATAATTGATTCTGGACGTATTTTCGAGTATATACATTTCCGTTCGTGTTGTGTGTTGTGAATCTGCTGTTTGTATTCGTAACAATTTGGCACCAATGTCTGATTTCCGGTTAACTGTCAAGTCGAAACTCATAGAAACGGAACTATAGGAAGTGTCGTCTAGCCTATTCTTCCGTTATGTAGCTAGAGTTACATACATTCTAGGGGTTCTAATGGGCCTTACCCCTAATGTTTATACAAAACTCATAGCATAACTCTTATGCAGGATGGATTGTACTTGTTACTCGCTTCAATAAGTTTGAATTCTAACCTATTGTGTATGTTCAGTCTTCAGCCCTAAGGCTCGTTGGATCCTCAACAGCTCTGCCATTAGCTGTCATAGATGGCGTAGGCATCACTGAAGAGGCGTACTAGGGAAATGAGGAGTGAGGTAGTTTCCCGTTGCTTTCCTGACCGAGCCAGAAGTTGCTATTACATATCAGCCTGCCAAGCCCACTGAAATGCATACATCAACCGACCCTATGAGCAACGTTTTCGCACCATTCATTGCAGGGACTGGCTGCACAAAGAATGGCATTACTAGCATTGCTCATACCTCAGTCACTTTCATATTGTCAAAGCCAAGGATAAGACAGAGACAGATCAATAAAAGTAACAAAATTGCTCTAGCCCATACTAGAAGACATAGTGCACTGTAAACACTCGGTCCTGCCAGCAAATTACGGCCTTAAAATCCGGACTCTTGTTGTGAGTAAAGCCTGGATTTTCATGCCGTAACAGGTTAGATTGCAAACTAAATTTGGTTAATAGGAAGTGTCGGCAACCCGCTCTTCCATAATGTAGCAAGTGTAACATGAATTATAGGAATTCTAATGGGCCGTACCCCTAATATTTATGCAAACCCCACAGCACTATCGTTGTGAAGGTAGACTATACTTGTTGCCCGCTTCAGAAACTTTGCATTCTAACCTATTAATGCATAAAAATCCGGGCTCTAGTTATGAGAAAAATCATTACTTCAGCAGACGTGTTACTGTGTGGACGCTCTTCAACCGCCTGTTATTTCCTCGTTGAGATGGTTCGCGTTTCCACCGCCTGTAACTGTTTAAACGCCTGTGTAGACGAACAGGGAAGTTTCCATCTTTATAGCTGGAAGGCGTTTGAGGGCGTGGGTTTGCTAGCGGCCAGACAGCGGTGTTTAAACAGCTCGTGTACAATTGACCATACTGCCGAGAGCGTTCCATTTATCTCTTCCGTAGGTGCCTTTTCCCGGTACACACCATCGGGGTGAACTACATGCACCTCTGTTTGAGGGTGTTGGTGTAATTGTACGGGCTAGGAGTAGGAAATAAGTGGCCTTGAGAAAGGTACCATTCTGACATTTGTCTGAAGTATGAATGGGAAACCACAGAAAACTATTTCGAGGGTGGCCGATGGGTGATTCGAACCCTCTTGTAGTCGGAGTACGGAGCTAGTAGCCATGGTGTAACGCACGGAGCTAATCTCTTCGGTCAAGAATGTACTGAGACGAATCGAATGACACCTCATACGAGCTGCTACAACACCGCAGTCCAGAACTGCATTGATTATTAGCCGCGCGTCACGGCGATTTTATTTCCTCAAGATGACTACACTGTTGCATCACACGATTTCTTTTTTTAGTTTCGACTGTTAGGATCTTCATTTTTCGGAAACTAATTCTGAATAATAATTTTATTTATAAAAGAAGCAACTTTGTTTCAATCTTAAAATGAAATCATCAGATTCTATCAAAGCACACTCAAATATTTAGAAATGGAGAAACATTTATGTAGCTGATGGTGTTTCCTTTGTAACAAATGTTAGTACGCTATGCTATATCTGTTGATTTATAGGTTGAGTAGTAAGATTTATTAAAAAAAATTAATCATCCGTCCTCCAGCGAAGGTGACCATAAAGGTCCGGAATACATTACAGTATATAACTCTAATAGTGGAATATTTTTCTGGAAAATTCGTCGTAAAGATATTACTATTTCAGGTACAGATTAAAATGTATATTTTGTAGAGAACCGCGCAAGTTGGCCGTGCGGTTAGGGGCGCGCAGCTGTGAGCTCGCATCCGGGAGATAGTGGGTTCGAATCCCACTCTCGGCGGCCCTGAGGATGGCTTTCCGTGGTTTCCTATTTTCACACCAGGCAAGTGCTAGGGCTGTACCTTAAGGCCACAGCCGTTTTCTTTCCATTCTGAGGCCTTTCCAGTCCCAACATTGCCATAAGACTTATCTGTGTCGGTGCGACGTAAAGCAAATACAAAAATAAATTAATGTAGAGAACCTCTTACGATCTGTAATAAGATTTTATGTCGTAAAAACGAATTTTAAATTTTAAAGGATTGTGGCTGTGTTCTTCGGATCCAAACAAGAGTCCTCTAATAACCCATTGACCAAGTAAAATCTAAGGATCCTTTTGTTAAACCCTGTTTTACCTTTTGTTTTACTTAACAACAGTAGGTAACTTCCCGGACAGGTGAGTTGTAGAGTATGTGTGTCAACTTTTCGCCTAGTAGTCAGCATGTTGCTGGCAGCAGCAGCAGTACTTGGGCCAAATGGGAGAGTGCGATAAGGTCTGACTGCCTGCAGATTGAATTGCTTGCGTTCCGTACGCTTCGAAAGTAATGCATATTGAAGCAAGGAGGGGGATAAAGTTTTTTGTCGAAGGGGGGGGGGGGTGAGGAAGGAGGGGTGGTTGATGAGTTGAGGGCGCGTGGCAAACGGGGAGCAGCCAGTGTAAAGAGAGGGATTGGCACTGGGTGAGATTTAAAGTGTAGTGCAGGGGAAATGTGAAGAGGGTTATAGCGACACTTGTCCTCGTTCCGGGACGTGACGTCATCTTCCTTGATACTGCAAGGAGAGGTATTTACAACTGCTCTCTCCTCTTAGGCTCGTATTCACAAACGTTTAATTACTTTTGCTGTTACCTTAGATTTCCAAAACTCGGACAACTTTCTCTTCTGTATTCACCACAGAATTTTTAATCTCGGTTTACCAAAACTAAGTTTTCGTTTCAAATATGAATTTGAACCTTAAATTTTTCTTACTGACTCACGGAAAACAAATGACTACGTGCTGCTGCCACTATTGAAATTTAAACAAGTTTTTAATTACATTCGGTGTTCGCAAAAAAATTGATCATAAATTATGTCCGCTGTTAACCAGAAAGGAAGGAAGAATCCCAATATGAAGTTCCATGAGAATGAATTGTTATTGAATTTGCTGGCAGAAAGCCTTATTACTGAGCTCGATAGCTGCATTCGCTTAAGTGCGCCCAGATTCCGGTATTCGGGAGATAGTGGGTTCGAACCCCACTGTCGGCAGTCCTATAGATGGTTTTCCGTGGTTTCCCATTTTCATACCGGGCAAATCCTAGGACTGTACCTCAATTAAGGCCACGGCCGCTTCATACCCACTCCTAGCCCTTTCCTTTCCCATCGTCGCCATAAAACATATCTGTGTCGGTGCGTCGTAAAGCCAATTGTAAAAGAAAGCGTTATCATAGAGAATAAGAAAACAAAGTATAGCCTACACTAAAAAAAGTCACCCTGCCTTGAACTGTACAAGATGTCTGTCTGTCAGCCCAGAGGAGGCTGGTTGGAATCTCAAATAGCACCACCACAGATATACGGTTATAGGGAAACTGCAACAACCTCTGACAGAGCCAAAATGAGGCGTACTTGGCAAGATGAGGAGTGTGAGGTAGTTTGCCATTGCTTTCCTCACTGGACCAGAAAGTGCTGTTGCAGCACAACTGACCACATGAGCAACACCTGTCATAACATTGAATGTCATTACTCAGCACCACCCATACCCCAGCAGCTTCCATTCTGTCACAGTCATGGATGAGACTGGGACTCGGGTGGAAGCTACACTTTGCTCTGACCTGTGCCAAGAAACAGATGCAGAAGTACTGCATCCATCAAGAAATGACAGTAGGCGGACCGTACAAGATAGAAGCTGTAATCTAGAATTCATCTAGGCCTTCCTTTGTGTTGGGAATTCGAGGTTATGTTTGATCATGGATAAGACTGATACTGTATAACAGGGCCTCTAAAACGCACAAAATCTCACGCGTGTAAATCGAGGCGCAAGAGCGCCGTGATTTGTGCATCGGTCGCGCTCGGCCTCGCTCGGACCGACGCTTCGTCTCTGGGCTATTCGGCTAAGCTCGGCGCTACTCGGCGCAACTCAGCTCGGATTTGGAGCACTTCGGAGCAAGTGTGGAACAGGGAGACAGGGGGAGCGAGCAAGACAGGCGTGAGGAAAGAGAGAGTAAGCACTATTGCTCCAAATCGAGGAGTGGGGGGTCTGCACTCTGGTCAACCAAGCGAAGTCCTCTTTTGCACCGTGCACAGTGCATGCTTCCTGAGAGGCCCTGCTGTATATGCTTAGATAACCTAAGACGTGTTTCAAAATCAGTGACACCGTAGTCCTCAAATTTGGTAGCGCGTTCTTTTTATCCACCTAGGAAGTTTTATTCCATAATCTTGGTCACGTTACTCGTCGCTGTGATTTTCACTTTAAGTTAGATATTGTAGTCATCTACGCGCTGCCGCCTTGAAAGGTTGTTATCTTAGGTTTCCTGTTTTACCTGTCAACCTTTCTTCGGTAAAATTTTAAGTCGAGATAATACCCATTGACTCAGGTAATATTGTTGGTGAATACAAATGTAACTGTTATCTTGGCTTTCTTAGCTTTAAAAAAATAAAGAAACCTTTTACTCGCTTTGGTGAATACGAGCCCTAGAGAATACATTCGAATAATATTTTATCTTCTGTAAACCTATCGTGCATTTTTTCTGAGGAAAACAGACACACATTAATAGGAACCCTCTCCTCGACCCCGGATAAATTATTTGTACATTTTCATTGGGAAGTGGCTCAGGGGGAGTAAAAAATCGTGTGGTATCATACCAGGTGAAATAGTCGGATTTTTAGAGGTACATCCCTACAGTATGTCCAACGATGTTAGTATGTAACAAAAGTATTGTGACTTATTTTTCGTTTACCCAGCAGAATTAATTATATATATTTAGAACCTGCTTTACGTTGCACCGACACAGATAGGTCTTAATTGCGACCATGTAATGAGAAACGGCTAGGAATGGGAAGGAAGCGACCGTGGCCTTAATTAAGGTACGGTCCCAGGATTTTTCTGGTGTGAAAATGGGAAACCACGGAAAACCATCTTCAGTGCTGCCGACAGTGGGATTCGAACCCACTCTCTCCCAAATGCAGGCTGATAGCTACGGGATTCAAAGTACGCAGCCACTTGCTCAGTGTAACAACAAGTACTACTACACGCATTGTGGTTTATCACTCGAATTTATTTCAGGATGGCCCAATAAATACTACAAACACAATGACCACACTCGCCAATTGCTAACTGTTCAAAAGTTTTTGTCCTCCTCAAAACAGCAGGTCGTCCGTCTCGTTGGCATTACCTGGACCAGCATGCTTTCCCGCTAAAATCGAACCAGGAAGTATGTAGAAAACTTCGACAAAAATTACACGAGGAGAGGGGAAAACGAGAGTGTGCTTGGCTAACAGAGATCAGGTGATTCGTTAATTTGCTTGCGTCGCTTGGCTTAAAATTATATGGCCTCAGCTACCTTGAGCAAGCAGTTCCCTGGACTGCGCGACGGTTTTCATGTTCACTTTTTCTCTACTAAATGCCAGAGAAATCGGACCTCCTTTGGCTGATCTTTAAATTCTGTTTATTTCTGTTGAACTCCGATTGTGTGACCTGAGAGCTAGAGAGAGAGAGGGAGAGAGAGAGAGAGAGAGAGAGAGAGAGAGAGAGAGAGAGAGAGAGAGAGAGAGAGAGAGAGAGGGGGGGGGGGAGGGGGAGACAGCTACCTACATGCTTTGGAATGTCGAATATACTTCCAACAATACAACTCCTTATGCTGGACTAACACTTTACCACTTTACCACACCCATTGTATGGGTATGAACCTGCCCACCGAAGATTGAGGTCTAGGAGGAGTTTCCTGAATACAACCGAAGATTTACACGAATCTGCTCAATGAACAAGGTTGAGATTATGGAGAACTAGAAATCCTCAACTTGCTGGTTGGATTCTACCAATTGAACATCTCCCTCCAGGACACGAGGAACATTGGTCTACGTGGAAATCGTTGAACAAGCTTCGCACTGGGGTTGGTAGATCAAGAATCAATATGGTAAAGTGGGACTTTCCTGGCACATCCAGACAATGTGAATGTGGTGAAGACCAAACCACAGCCCATTTCATGAACTGTTGTAAATGTCATTTAAGTTGCACTATAGAGGACTTGTTGGCTGCGACACCTAATGCCCCTGATTTGGCAAAATTCTGGGCAGACACTATTTGATATGTATGTCATTAAGTACCATTATGCTATGTAAAATGTATGCTTCTGATACGAATAATAAAAAAAAAACTTTACCACTGGTCCAGCAGAGAGAGAGAAAAAGAGAGAGAGAGAGCAGCGCTTCCTCTGCAGTAACAAAGGTTAATGGGAGCCTCGAACATTGTGATAAATGTTATAGAGGATAAAAATGCTATTGTTTTGCCCTTCAAGGCAAGCATTACTAGGTTAGTGATAGCGGGAAAACTGTCGTGAAGTCCTGACAAAATTGGGATGATTTTCAAACCTAGCGGAAAAATACTTAAAATCTGTATTTCATTTTATACAAACTCGGCAAGGAATGAAAACATGTTGCCGAGCAAGTTGGCCGTGCGGTTCGGGTCAGGCAGCTGTGGCCTTGCGTTCAGGAGATAATGGGTTGGATCCCCACTATTGGGAGCTCTTAAGATGGTTTTCTGGGGTTTCCCATTTCATACCAGGCAAATGTTGGGACTGTACCGTAATTAAGGCTACGGTCATTTCCTTCCCACTTCTAGCCTTTTTCTACCCCATCGTCGCCATAAGACCTATCTGTGTCGGTGCGACGTATAGCAAATTATTGTAAAAGAAATAAATGAACACCTGTTAAGTCGCAACTCTGTTATGTAACATGGATTTTTCTCTCTTTCCGGGAAAGTAGGTGGACTCAGCTGAAGCCTTGCGGTGACTGGCAGCAAGTTCCCAACTCTTGTTTACCTTAACTGATTAATTATGGAAGGTTCATTAACGAGACATTACAAGCTATTTCCCAGTCCGCGGTTGTCGTGGTCTGGACGGAGAAGGTGAATGTGCATGTCATGATAATGGATTAGCTAGCGCTGCAAAGAGAATAGAGGACATGACAGAGTGGGAAAACTCCTATCAGATCTATCGAATGTAATAATTAGACACTTAATTTTTATGCTGTAATAGATTAGAATGCTGACCAATTTTGTTATTGAAAAGTGTCGTCGTGCCCGTTCTTCGGTTATGTAGCGAGAGTAAAAGAAATTCTAAAGGTGCTGATGGACAGTACCCCTAGGATTCATGCAATCCTCATAGCATAACCGTTGTGCAGGGTAGACTATACTTGTTTATCCACTTAAGTATGTTTATGTTCCTAACATATTATTGACTAATAATCCGAACTATAGTAATAAAGTTTACCACATTACTGGCCTCCTAGATACGGTTACAGAATTATTATAACAACTCTGTTTTGCAGAAATCGACAAGATTCGACAAAGAGCAGTAAAGATTTGGTTATAAAATCATCATTATCATCATTCTTGTCGCCTCAGTCATAGCTCTTGAGCCACTCTTCTGAACTCAGCATAGGTCGCGCAGTTCATTTTCAGAAGCAGGTTCTTGAAGCAAGACAATATCTGTCGTCCTTTCGCTCTTTCTTTGGCAGTTTTTCTTTCGGCGATATTGCAAAGAAACTCGTCATGCCGCAGAATGTGAAAACTAAGAGAACTGAATGTCAAGTTGGGATTACTAAGCTAGAACTGATAGATCATTTAAAGTATTTAGGATGCGTATTGTCCCAGGATGGTAGCCTCCGTGGCTCAGGCGTCAGCGCTCTGTCTGCTGCGTTCTGTGGTTCAAATCCCGGTCACTCCATATGAGATTAGTGCTGGACAAAGCGGACGTGGGGCAGGCTTTTCTCCGGGTACTCCGGTTTTCCCATGTCATGTTTCATTCCAGCAACAATCCCAAATATAATTTCATTTCATCTGTAAGTCTTTATAGAGCCCGAATTTTTATGCAGTAATAGGTTAGAATGCAAACTTACTGAAGCGAATTGCAAGTATAGTCTACCTTCACAACCGTTGTGCTATGGTGATTGCATATACATTAGGGGTAAGATCCATCAAAACCTCTATAATTTATGTTACTACGTTATGGCAGAGCGGGTGGTCGACACTTCCTAATAACCAAATTAGTTTGCAATCTAACCTATTACTGCATGGAAATTCGGCAGAATTCCTATGCTTAGCGCTAGGTGTGGGCATCATTCATTCCATTCCTGGCGCTGTCGAATGTCTGAAAACAGGCAGTGGATTTTTTTAATTACCCAGGATGGTAATATAGTAAGCGATATTGAATCAAGGTGCAGAAACGCTAATACAGTGAACTCGTACTTGCGATCAACAGTATTCTGTAAGAAGGAAGTCAGCTCCCGGACGAAACTATCTCTACATGGGTCCGATTTTAGACCAACTTTAGTTTTATGGGAGTAAGAGCTGTATGGACTGACGATATATTGTTCATAACATAGAAGTAACAGACATGAAAGGAGCGAGATTGATCGCTGGTGCAAACTGCTGGGAACAATGGCCGGAAGGTACAATGAATAAGGAGATAAAGCCGAGAGAAAAAAACCTTATTGCTCCGAAGGTGTTAAACAGCCTTCTGTCTCCTAAATGCAGTTTAGCAGAAATATGCTAATGGTTACAGAACTCTAAACTAGACCGATACAGAATATATCTCACTATTATCCATAATTTTATCAATCATCCTGTGCACGTGTTTTGTTCTTCTTGTTTTTCTTGTATCGACTTCACAGTATCGATTGCGAGGCGCTCTCATTAAAGCCCACTCCGGCGTCCGGCGATGAAATACGTGAGTGCCATATCAGTGACCACAGCACCGTGCAGCGACTGGAGATGAATTGTCTGCCTTCTCCGATCTTCAGTCTAGAGTCCGTTGTTGGTGTGCGTCGTGGAACTGTAGAGAATTTGAAATGACAGGCGTACGAGGGTAATGATGATGATAGCTGTTTTAAGGAGGTAAAGCGTAAACAATCATTAGCCCCAGTTTACCATTCATTGTGTGAGAAATACTGTATCTTAGTACCTACGTAGACTTTCACGACCACAAATAATAATAATAATAATAATAATAATAATAATAATAATAATAATAATTTCGGAATATTAACATTACGCGACCTAATATCTCCAAATTATTATTATTATTATTATTATTATTATTATTATTATTATTATTAATTGTTCCGGGGTATTCTGTGGAACGCAGAGGTGATAAAATATGCGGGGCTGAACGGGTCTCTCTACGATAGTCAAATATTAATTTAAAACTTTATTTTAAAGTTTATACCTATTGCTCACGGTAAAATGTTTCATAAAATTTGTTGTACAATTAATTTTATAAAATTTTGCTAAAAGTTGTGTTGCTCACGGTAAAATTATTTTTTAAAATCCGTCGAAGCATCAGGATGACCATCTATGAACTCACTTCTGAACTAAGATTTGTATGTGCTGCCATCTATCGATAAACTTTTAAACCAAGAATCAGCTGTTCAACTTACAGTGTGTTTGAGAGTATGGCTCCAACAAACAAAGCAAAACTTGCTGCTTTAGCTGCAATTATATGTTGTACAGTGGTAAAAGGAAGAAAAGAAATGCCAGGAAATGCTGGAATCGGGGTTGGATCAAAAGAAGAGAAGAAGGTAGAGGATTGCTGTCCTTGATCGAAAATTAGTTGAGGTTAGAAGACCAGCATTCATATAGGGATTCGCCGATTGTGTTTTCTGCCTCTCTTCTTGCATTTCTGTTGTGGTGAAGTGGGTGTTTTAACTTCGTACAAACAAGGATATTTCTGGTATTCGTCAGTAAAACACTAACAGCTTCCTTAGTCCACCTGGATCCGGCCATTTTAGAAAGAAGTGTTTGTTTACAATCGAGCTTCACAATCTTCTCACGACGTAGCGCCAACATCATCATGTCAGCTTCGCTGATTGGTTCGTTTCGTAAAATTAATTTTATGGAATAGAACATGTCCTATTTTATGAAAAGTTTTATTAAATGTTTTATAAAACTTGAATTTGACCGTGAGCAACAGAAATTTTATAAAATTAAATTAGTGTACAATAAATTTGACAGAAAATTTTACCGTGAGCAACAGGCATTACATTTCTCTTCAGATGTTAAATTTTAACAGACAACAAGAGAATAAACAACAGATTTCAGGTACAGAGTAGAAAAAGAGTAAACTTAGAAAAGGCTCGTTACAATTTGAGCTCCCTATTTACAGAAGTCGCTACATCACTAATGTGGCTTTCAGACAAATGGACCAGGAGGCGAATCTCACAATTTGTTTTAAGGGATATTCAAAACACAATTTTCAAGAGCACTTTGCTCCAACTGTTACAAGTTACGGCCTTCCAAAGCCACCAGTCAATATCACACAAATATCTATTACATTACAAGCAAAGAACTCAATGCTCTCCCATTCTACCCAGAAGACTACGCTCTCAAACCCTTACAGCCTTCTCAAGGCAACCATTAACTCTTACAAGACGGAAAAGAACGTCTTCGCTCAATAAAATTACACTTTCAGGCCTCTCTAGGCACAACCTACAGTTTACAATACCATATCAATTACCTTTTAGTTTACACAGGGGTATCTAGTACGCATTCTACTCGTCCTTTATAGAAATTAACAGGTTCAATTACTGGCCCTAAAAAACAAACTGTATGGGGGCGGACACTTACGCTCCTTGAAATCAAGAGGTTAAAACCCTATTTGTGCTTGCGGCCTGACGACACAGAGGCTAATCCCACACTACCGAGGTGACTAGAAAGACAAGTTAATGTACAATTACAAGTGAAAAACAGTTACAAAATCATAGTCACCTCAAGATTAATTGAAGGGGAATTCGAGAGGGCAACGCACTCTCTATCCCCGGTTTTCAGTTAAGTACCTTTGACTAACTTGAACTTTTACCTGAGCAGAAAGAAAGGTTTACATTTTAGAAAATTTTCAGTTACATTACGAAAGATGGTGAACCTTCCCCTCGGGTCAGCTTGCGGAGATAAGTACTGAGGTAGAAATATAGTGGCCATTACCTGCGCTGGTGTTCTGCCTGTCGAAGTATGAGGACCCCCGCCTCCTCTCTTAACACACACACACTTAGTAATTCAATAAGACAAGTTAGCTCAAAAAGGCGTCAGCTTTTATACCCGAGGGGAAGGTTCGAGAAGGCTCTGGACTAAAACCTCTCATTTTTATTGGTAGATAAAATAGGTACAAGAAGCGTTTGACTGGCTGAAAAATAAATACAAAAAATTAATGATTTGTTGGAATCTAACGCTTGCGGGATGAGTAAGGAGTGTTGCAAACCTTGATGTATCAAAAATAAGGAAAGTCAATTCAGTTCAGAAAACCTATAAACACAAAATTTCTTTAAATTGCTAGTTATTTCACTTTACACCAGAGTGCATGACATCAGTTCTTTAATCGAGACATCAATGGAGAAAAGTTCGCACTTGGTGAAATAGTTGTTGCAACCTGTGATACACCAAAAAACAAAACAAAAGAAATCCAGTCAGTTGAGGAAACATTAAAATAACGCATTACTCTTATCTATTTAGTAGTGACATCTGTTGATCAACGTCCCGACTTCCTGCATTAGGTGTTTCAAGTTTTTTCTGTTAGATAGCGTTTTTGAAGGCGCTTCATCCAAATGGATGGGGATGAGGTGTACCTCCCGGTACATTAAGAAATACTGTAGTTTCAACCTTTCAAAGGAGAAACTCGAATCCTTGGAGAAATATAAACACGTCAGACCATCGAAGAAAAAATCATATAAAGAAACAGAGAAATCATGAAAGGTAGGAAAATGAAGAATATCCTAATAACCATCGGAGTTGGATCAATCTGAAGTTCCACAAGTAGAGATTAGATAGAAAAGGCAATGGTAGTGGTTGGCCTCGCGGGATAGGAGAGAAAGAGGGAGATAGAGAGAGCTCTCGGTTGTTAAAGGTTTAAGCATATATGACGTTTCAAGAATAAGACCCAAACATGCATATATAATTACAGTTTACATTCGGGAGATAGTGGGTTCGAATCCCACCTTTGGTAGCCCTGAAGATGGTTTTCCCTGGTTCTCCGATTTTAAACTAGGCAAATAGTGCCAAATTCTTCCCTAGTCTGCAAAAGATGTGGAGGAATTGTTGAATGGTATGGTCAGTCTTGGAGAAGGAGTGAAAGAAAGTCCACAGCCTGTTTCCAGTCATTTGACCGGGTCAGGAATGGAATGAATGGAGCCCCATCTAGCGGCGAGGATAGGAAATGTGCCGGCTGCCGAAGCCTCTCGCACTCCTCCGGGGCAATGATTAATGAATGATTAATGAAATGATATTGGAGAGTGTTGCTGGAATGAAAGATGACAGGGAAAATCGGAGTACCAGGAGAAAAACCTGTCCTACCTCCGCTTTGTCCAGCACAAATCTCACATGGAGTAACCGGGATTTGAACCACGATATCCAGCTGTGAGAGGCCGGCGCGCTGCCGTCTCAGCCACGGAGGCTTCTAGAGAAGGAGTACAAGATGAAAATAAATAAATACAAAGCAAAGGTAATTGAGTGCAGTCAAACGAAGTCACGTGATGCAGGAAATATCAGGTTAGGAAATGAAGTCTTAAAGAAACTAGAACAATATTGTTATTTGGATAGTAGAATAACAATGGCAGAATTAAGGACGCCCCCGTGGGGCCAACCACTACCCTCCTTTTTTCTACATGATCTCTACTTGTGAACTATCAATATGTTCCAACCACGACGATTAGTTGTAGAATTTTAGTTTTCTCTACCCTTCATGTCTTTTCGTTTTCGTAAGAATAGACATTTAGCCACCTCGAGCATTGATATAGGAATTACAAAGACGTGTTTGAAGCGTGGCATTGTATGGAAGTGAAACATCGACGATAAGTAGCTCAGAAAGAGAGAAATAGAAGCTTTTGAAATGTGGTGCTACAGAAGAATGCTGAAGATGAGATGGACAGATTGAATGAAGAGAGTAGAACGATTTGGATAAATTTGACCAGAAGAAGAGAGAGAATGATAGGAAACATATTAAGATAGGCAGGACTTGTTCAGTTGGTTTTTGTGGGAAGTGTAGGTGGTAAGAGCCGGCCCCGTGGTGTAGGGGTAGCGTGCCTGCCTCTCACCCGGAGGCCCCGGGTTCGATTCCCGGCCAGGTCAGGGATTTTTACCTGGACCTGAGGGCTGGTTCGAGGTCCACTCAGCCTACGTGATTAGAATTGAGGAGCTATCTGACGGTGAGATAGCGGCCCCGGTCTAGAAAGCCAAGAATAACGACCGAGAGGATTCGTCGTGCTGACCACACGACACCTCGTAATCTGCAGGCCTCCGGGCTGAGCAGCGGTCGCTTGGTAGGCCAAGGCCCTACAAGGGCTGTAGTGCCATGTGGTTTGGGGTTTGGTTTGGTTTGGTAGGTGGTAAGAACGGTTGGGGCAGATCAAGGTATGAATATGGTAAATAGATGTAGGATGTAGCAGTTAGGTAAAAGTGAAAAGGTTAGCACTGGATATGGTGGCTTCGAGAGCTGCATCAAACCAGTCTGTAGATGACCGAAACAGCAACAACAGTTATTACGCATGTGGATCAGTTGAAATTTGATTTTATATTCACAGTAGAACTATGCCTCGCCATCCTTGTTATTAAAGAGAGATACCATCACAAGGTACAGGGGTGCGTGAGAGGGTAAATGGAGGGCAGTAGGTCTGAATTGCACGCTACGGAGCCGTGCTGTCTGCGCACATGCCGCGGTAAAGCACGGAAAAGAGAGACCTACATTTAATGCCATTTTAGGCACACTACAGGGTACAGTATTCGTTTCTCGTCTCTGTGCATTAACAGTAGAGCCCGCATAAAATTAAAACTTACTGAAGCGGGTGATAAGTACAGTCTACCCTGCACAAGAGTTATGTATACCTGCCAACTTTCCCGATTTACCCGGGAGACTCCCGATTTTCGACAGGTTTTCTCGCCTCTCGATTATTCTAATATTTCTCCCGATTTATCTTATTTTTTTGGTGAACATCAAACATATGTTTTTCAAATACCGTCATTTCACCTTTGTACGCCAGTGGCCGGAAGTCCTTCGCTCATTGGCCGCTTTCAAATGAAATATCGACATTTGTTAAAACGAGAAATGCGCGCGAATGTGCGATGTTTATTGAAACCAGTATATCGCGACGCGTATATCGATTGTCAATCTCTCGTTCTCGCGTGGTATGTTCGCGTTCGTTCATATCAGTCTAGTCGATTCTAAAGACTAGTCGCTAGATTTGGAGTCAATTTTAGTAATTTAGTGACAGAATTTTAAAGATAGCAACTAGTGATTTTTCTAGAGATTTCGGGAGCCTTCTGGCGAATTCTAATTTATTACTTGATAAATAGCACTGCGCGTAATCGCGCGGGCACGTGATGCACTATATTGATATATGCATTTACTAAGTAATGGCATCTAAGGGCATGACTGATTGGCACGTGTGGAGCGTGAGATCATACTATTTTCGTAAGGCTTATGAGAGACCGATCATCTCACTCACACACTTCCTGTGCGGGAATAGAGATGCGTAATTTTTAGCCTTGTAGCCTCGTATAGCAACAATCGGGTTTTGAGGCATTAAGTGTTGCAATATATACCATAGTACTCCCGTATTGTGCAAGGCATGTAGAATAAACAGTTTTTACCAATTGTATTTCCTGATTTTCATATCAAAATCTTCTGATTTTTGGTTTTGTAAAGTTGACAGGTATGGCTATGCTATGAGCTTTGCATAAAGTTTAGGGGTGCGGCCAAGCAGAACCCCTAAATGTTATGTTACTCTCGCTACATAACGGAAGAACGGGCTAGACGACACTTCCTAATAAGCAAATTAGTTAGCGTTATAACATATTATTGCCTAAACATCTGGGGGTCTAATTATAAGCAAACCTCGTTACGCTGCAGCCGTCATTAGTCTTGGCTTACTAAGCGACCGCTGCTCAGCCCGAAAAACTGCAGATTACGAGGCGACGTGCGATAAGCGGAACGAATACTCTCGCCTATCATTCTTGGCTCTCTAAGCTACAAAATTACTAGTACGGAAATATCAGCGTATTACCTCGTGTACCTCCGTGCTATGGTCTCTATCTTGCTCTCTAAGTGGACGATCTGGAGACACCTCGTTTATCTTACCTAATGTATGGATTTTCATGAAATTGTTAGGGAATGTCTTTTAAATAATAGATCGGGTATTCCGAAAACCGGTTTTAAATATGAAAATTCTTTTAAAAATTTCAAATCCATTTTGACAATAATATGTGTCTGGGGGTCATCCGAAAATTTGTGTATCATAACACGACAAAATGTGTGACGGAAATGACGTCACATAAGTTTTTACCGTAGGCCTTGGTGACCAAATATGCTGCGGCTGTGGATTTCTATAAATAGTCTGTGTTGGAACAGGAAGCCGGCCCCGTGGTATAGGTGTAGCGTGCCTGCCTCACCCGGAGAAACTTGTTCTAAAAAGCATAGAACCGCGCGTATTAATGAGCAAAGTACAACAGTCATCTCTGCACTGACGAAACAAGAAATCTGTATGGCGGGCGAGAAAATATCAGACATGGGGCGGACACCATTGATTCTCGGAATATAATAGCGCAAAATGAGCTGAGCCATCTGGTGACGAACGAAAGTGTAATTTTATCACTATGGCAACGGTCAATAGATTTCAGTCCTTTCGATGTTAACACTAATCAGAAGGGGTCCGACACTTCGAAACATGAAGGTATTGCTCAAAGAAAGACAAAGCGCCACTACGGGGGTGAAAATGGAAGACTCCCTAGCATTCACAAACGTAATAAGTAGGCATAATTGGACAGTTCATCGGCATTCTTTTCCTCACGCTGCTCCTCACCGCCTCCACTGAGGGGGCTCGGCTACGTTTGCGTCCTCGGCTGAGGAGCTTCGGCTAAGAGTGCGGGCTTAACCTCACTTGTAGGCTAAGAATGCGGGCTTAACCTCACTTGTAGGCTAAGAATGCGGGCTTAACCTCACTTGTAGGCTAAGAGCGCAGGCTTAACCTCACTCGTAGGCTAAGAGTGCGGGCTTAACCTCATGCTGACTACGGAAGGAGGAGATGGAGGTGCAATTGGAGGCGAAAGTGGAGTGTGAAGAAGAGGATGCAGGTGAAATGTCCAATTATACACTCATGTTCATAAAAACCAGAATACATTGCAAAACTTCAGATAGGAAGTTCATATTCACAGGCTATGTGCATTAGTATGTACTGAAGAAATAATTAGCATTCGGCCCTCAGGATCAAGGTCCATATCGATACATCGGCGCACCACCATCGACTGGTAAAATATGCATGCAGTTCTCGTGGTCACTATAAGCCGAAGGTAATGGAGCAGTGTGACTTGATCAGACATGCAGAATGACACGCAGACGTATCCGAGAACCGTGCCGTCAAATGATTGAGTTTGAAAGAGGGCGCATTATAGGCAAGAGAGAACGTGATGCATCCAACCGGGAAATTGCTGCCCGTGAGGGACGAAGTGTGTCGGCTGGTCGCGCCACCTAGACCACTCCCCGAGAAGATCGACACCTCATCCAAATGGCATTGCAGGACAGGTCTGCGTCCTCCTCGGCTCTGGCTCAACAGTGGAACAGTGTAACATATCGTACACTATCAGAAGTGACAGTTAGTCGCTGTTTAATAGGGTCTGGGTTACTGGCGCGTCGTCCTGGGGACAGAAATGGCAGTAGATAGTGTTTTTGGACGAATCCAGGTTCTGTTTGTTTGAAAATGATGGCCACATTTTGGTTCGTCGCAAACAGGGGGAGAGGCATCGCACTGACTGCATTCGCACAAGACATACAGCACCAACTCAGGGCCTTATGGTGTGGGGTGCTATTGGGTACAACCACAAAGGACAGTTGGTGCGCGTCCAGGGCATTGTGACCACTTTGACCTACGTGAATGACATTTTGCGACCCGTAGCCGTACCCTTTCTGCCCTACACCCGAGAAGCCATATTTCAGCAGGACAATGCGCGACCAAATGTTGCTGCAGGAACACGTGCCTTCTTGCTGTCACAGGATGTCAGACTGTTGCCGTGGTCCTCCCGATCACCGGACTTGTCGCCAATCGAAAATGTGTGGGATATTGTGAAACGACGGGTGCAGCGCTGTGACCCAGTGCCAACCACCAAAGATGAACTGTGGGACCAGGTGAATGCAGCATGGATGGCTATACTCCAGAACGCCATTCGCGCATTATACGCGTCGATGCCATCACACATGGAACAAATTATCAGTGCCCATGGGGTACCCAGTGCCTGCAAGGCAACAGGACACATGCTGAACGTAGGCGACTGAAATGCTAATCGTTTCTGCAGAACATACTAATGAGCATGTTCTGTGAATATGAATTTTCCCTATCTCTAGTCTTTCAAGGTGTTCTGCTTTTTATGAACATGAGTGTACATACTCTAATAACATCGCATAGCCGTGTTGAAACACCGGACCCCGTGAGATCTCCGAAGTTAAGCAACATTGGGCGTGGTCAAGATTTGGATGGGTTGCCACGCTCTGTTGATGGTGGTAAGTGAATGGAGGAGCGGAAAGGAACTGGCAACCTTACCGTACGTAAACTCCAGCTCAGGCACGACCTCTTCGGAGGTTCGGACCTGACTTTGGGCAGAATACACCCTTATCTTACCTTCGGAAGGGAACAGGAGTTGACCAAGAGATGTTGGACAGGTTGTGTGAACTTGAGAAGCCTCTCACAAATAAATGTGGGGAAAGAGCAACGCCATGACTCAGCTAAGGGCCTAGTGGTCGCCAACCCACGTTGAGAGCCCCTTATCCTAATTTAGTCGCCTCTTACGACAGGCTGGGGATACTATGGGTGTTATTCTACCGCCCACGCCCGCAAGGGACATTGATTGGTGGTTATTATATGAGGGATCCCACGTCGCAGCCACAACTCGATTATTATCGATTATGACGCTCTTCCTACTGCTCCGACTTCCCTTTCCGATCTGGCGTAAGACCATTAAAAAGCGCGGCAATAATAATCCGGTGCTGTAGCATCACCCACCAGTCAAGTGGAATAGCCACACCCAGTCTTACTGCGACACTTGAAGAACATGCGCATTTTATCCACGGCTTCATTCAATATTGGTAGCGGAAACAGAGGAGGCAGTCATAAAATATAATATTATGGAAGAATACGCTTTATTCAAGTTCCCAGACGAGAACACTTGAAAGATTTCTTTATGAGATTCTGGTACTTGTTTGAGAGATTTCTCCAATTAGTTACAGTACCGTTTAAAACATGAATCATCGTTAGGTATTATTACATTTTCTGTGCAATCCCAACAGAAATCACTCCGCAGGAATAAAAATCGCAGACTATGAAACAGAAGCATCAAAGCACAAAAGAGTGGGGCAAGGCTGTGTTGTGTCCCCTCTCCTTTTCATTGTTTGTATAGAACAAGCAAGAAAACGGAAGCAAAGAGGAACTTGGAACGGGAATCACATTCCAAAGAGAGGAATTCAAAACCCTGAGATTTGCTTATGATACTATTTTATATAGAGCCTGAGTGTCTCAGGCGGCAGCGGCCGGCCTCTCACCGCTGGGTTCCGTTGTTCAAATCCCGGTCACTCCGTGTGAAATTTGTGCTGGACAAAGCGGAGGCGGTACAGGTTTTTCTCCGGGTACTCTGTTTTCCCCTGTCATATTACACCCCAACAACACATTCCAATATCATTTCATTTCATCCGTCTGCCATTAATCATTGCCCTAGAGCAGTGTGACACACTTCGGCAGTCGGCACCGTTCCTATCCTCGCCGCTAGATGGGAGCTTCATCCATTCATTCCATTCCTGAGCCGGTCGAATGACTGGAAAAACTGTGGATTTTCATTCTTATTTATCTGAATCTGCAGTCCGGCTCCATGGCTAAATGGTTAGCGTGCTGCCCTTTGGTCACAGGGGTCCTGGGTTCGATTCCTGGCAGGATCGCGAATTTTAACCATCATTGGTTAATTTCTCTGGTCCGGAGGCTGGGCGTATGTGTCATCTTCATCATCGTTTCATTCTCATCACGACGCGCAGGTCGCCTAAGAGCATCAAATCTAAAGACCTGCACCTGGTGAGCCGAACATATCCTCCGACACTCCCGGCATTAAAAGCTATACGCCATTTCATTTTTTGAGTCTGTACAAGATCTGGAGAATTTGCTGAATGTTTTAGGTCCAGTTTTTGAGGAGTACAATATGAAGTAAATGGATCCATATCAAGAGTAATGGAGTGTACATAGGTGATACAGGTAATGTTAGACCAAGAAATTAAGCTTTGAAGGAAGGCGATGAATATTGTTACTTGGGTAGTTAAAAAAACTAATGATGGCAGAAGTAATGAGGGCATGAAATGCAGACTAGCGCAAGCAAGGAGAGCCTTTGCTCACTTCGAACATTGATATAGGAATTAGAAGGATGCGTCAGAGAGAAAGAGAATAGAAGCTGTTGAAATGTGGTGTTGCCGAAGAATACTGACGGTGATATAGGCAGATAGAATCACAAAAGAAGAGATACTCGATGGAATTGGTTAGATGACATCGATTTGGCTAAATTTGATGAGAAGAATAGATACAATGGTTGGACATATCTTAAGACACACAGGACTTGTTCAGTTGGTTTCTAAGAGAAGTATAGGCGGTAAGAACGGTAGAGGTAGACCAAGGTGTGAATTTGACAAGCAGATTGGAGCAGATGTAGGATGCTGTAGTTATGTAGAAATGAAAAGTTAACACATGATAGGGTGGCATGGAGAGCGGCTTCAAACCAGTCCATGGACTGATGACTCGAACAACACGAAAAAGAAGCCAGAAAGGCGTGAGGCAAGGCTGCAGTGTGTCCCCTTTCATCTACACTGTTTATATAGAACAAGCAGTAAAATAAATCAGAAAGGAACTTCGAACGGGAAGCACTATCCAAGGAGAGGAAATCGAAAGGAAATCGAAACTCCCAGATTTGGTGATGATATTGTTATTTTATCTGAGTCTGCACAAGAACAGAGGAAATTGCTGAATGGTTTGGGCACGATCTTCGAGAACGAGTAAGAGATGAAAATAATTGAGTCCAAAACAAAAGTAATGGAGTACAGTCGAGCGAAGTCAGAAGATGCAGGAAATATCAGATTAGGATATGAAGTCGTAGAGGAAGTAGATGAATATTTTTACTTCTGTGTTAGAATAAAAGAAACCACTTTTCCTTCGCGAAAATCAAATGATCTGTATTCTGTATTCTTTATTTATTCTTTCTCCAGATCTAAATAATGCAATCAAATGATCATAAACATATCTCCCGATCATGGCCATCTATCAACGGCTGCTAATTTCAGACGGCAAACAGCCATAAGACATAGCCTGCATGGTTGCTATGGTTACAGTTCCGTCACACATTTTGTGTTACACAAATTTTCAGATGGCCCCCGAGCCATAAGACATGTTTATGTCAACTAGTGATCGCAGAATTAAGGGTGAATACGAGCCTTAGCCATAACAAAAGTTACACATGTGTCATAGATTAGTAACCGACATGGTATGAAATGAAATGGCGTATGGTTTTTAGTGCTGGGTGTGTCCGAGGACATGTTCGGCTCGCCAGGTGCAGGTCTTTCGATTTGACACCTTTAGGCGACCTGCGAGTCATGATGAGGATGGAATGATGATGAAGACGACACATGCACCCAGACCCCGTGCCAGAGAAATTAACCAATGATGGTTAAAATTTCCGACCCTGCCGGGAATCGACACCGGGACCCCTGTGACCAAAGGCCAGCACGCTATCCCTTTAGCCTTGGAGCCGGACACCGACATGGTATACCATGTCATTACTAGGGAAAGGATTTTAAGGTGGGAAGTATGGCCAGAAAAGGAGAAAAAATGGTTGTGAGAATACATACAAAAAGGTGCAAAAATGTGTTGATGAAATAATTTGATTTTTTTTTAAATGCTATTTATTCGGGGCGTCGACCGAAGGTCTTTTGCCCCTACTTTGCACCATATGTTGTGAACCTGCGTGTATTTGGAAATGGCGGAAGTATAAAGTGTTGAATGTGAGAACGACACAAACACCCAGTCCCCAGGCCAGCGATATTAATAATTTACAATTAAAAACCCCTGACCCGGCCGGGAATCGAACCCGGGGCCGTCGGGTGACAGGCGGACGAGTTGCCCCATACACCGCGGAGCCGGAATTGAAACCAGTTACATGAACTTTATTTATCACATTTACCCGGTTATATAATCAACATGTTATTTTGGATTGCGCACAATATTTCAACGTTTTTAACAGTAAGTCACTGGCGCTTTGAACTCAGTAGATCCTTATATAGCGAGAAACTCCCCTCGACATCTACAGAAACCAATGGAGGGTAGCGCAGATGCTGATTCAGAATTATTTGATAAGATAATCAGCTATGTGGGAAACGATAAGGAAAGGAACGTGATCGTAGCGGGTGATTTCAATTTACCAAATGTCATTTGGGAAGGTAACGCGAACGACAGGAAGCATGACCGACAAATGGCAAATACGTTAATATGGGAAGGGCACCTGATTCAGAAAGTAATGGAACCAACTAGAGGGAAGAATATTCTGGATGTGGTGCTGGTAAAACCAGATGAGCTCTATAGAGAAACCCGAAGTAATAGATGGTATTAGTGATCACGAAGCTGTTTTTGTGGTAATTAAAAATAAATGTGAAAGAAAGCAAGATATTAAAATTAGGACTGTTAGGCAGTACCATATGGCTGATAAAACAGGCATGAGGGAGTTTTTAATAAGTTTTTAATAAGCAACTATGATCGGTGGAAAACGGTAAATAAAAATGTAAACTGACTCTGGGATGGGTTTAAAGCAATTGTTGAGGAATGTGAAAATAGGTTTGTACCTTTAAAGGTGGTAAGGAATGGTAAAGATCTACTGTATTATAACAGGGAAGTAAAGAGACTAAGAAGGAGGTGCAGGTTGGAAAGAAATAGAGTTAGAAATGGCTGTGGAAGTAAGGAGAAATTGAACGAACTACCCTCAGATAGATAGTAAGCTACTGTACTACCACGAGATCACTGTGAAGGAGTACTTCTGGGTACAAATTTAGTTGTAGCCATTACTGAGGCTGTGTAAGTTAACAAACAATAAAAAAATCAGGATTGCATACCGTTGCAGTTATTAAACTGTTATTGATGAGGACACATTATTTTTTCTCTCTCTCTTCCCCAAAGTACGAGTGCTGTGGAGTTGAAAGCGACCGCAATGGAGTGCAGTTTTAATGTCTAGCTTAATTATTGGCCTTGTCAAACAGCTCTCTGTCTGTTTGTGTATGTCGCCGCACATATCCGAGCGGTTTTTGTGGACTTAATTGCATGGTGCATGTGATCAAAGGCTTTTTTTCCCTCTGTTCCATGCTCCATTTAATCCGATCTTTGAAATGGAACGAACGAGGGAAGGAATTCTAGGAATCGCACTGGCGCAGTAATGGCACTTCTGTTGTAACTGCTAAATTTCGCTTTCTGCCGCCGTGGTCCGTCAAGTAAGCACAAGTTCGATACCTGAAAGTGCTGCGAAATGTTTTATTGTTTTTAGGATTTTGAATCTTGTGAACCTTGTTATATTGAATTGGAAATATAAGTAAAGCAGGAAATATATTAAATAGAGAAATGAAATTTTAAACGCAATTTGCTTTACGCCACACCGACACAGATAGGTCTTCTGGCGACGATGGGATATTAAAGGACTAGGAGTGAGAAGGAAGTGGCCGTGGCCTTAATTAAGGGACAGCCCCAGCATTTTCCTGGTGTGAAATTGGAAACCATGGAAAACTTATGTTCAGGACTGCCAACAGTGGGGTTGGAACCCACTATCTCCCTAATGCAAGCTCACACGACCCTAACGGCACGGCTAGTCTTAATGGAAGTAGATGGATATTGTTCCTTTTGATGATGAAGATGATATTATTATTATTATTATTATTATTATTATTATTATTATTATTATTATTATTATTATTATTATTTACCTCGATGAGAGGGTAATCGCGAGAAGTGGGAACGAATAGTAAACTTGAAATAGCCTACCAAACTTCACGCATGGCCTATTTAATATTATTATTATTATTATTATTATTATTATTAGAATGAAAGAATTAATATTATTCAAATGGTCGCTAATTTAAAAAGCCTATAATTTTTAATGCTGTAACTCAATTTCTTATGAGGTGAGATTGGGGTTGATTTTGTAGAGATTTATTTATAACATGTCTTTCCCAACGGCCATACCATGTTGAATACACCGGTTCTCGTCCGATCACCGCAGTTAAGCAACATTGGGCGTCGTCAGTACTTGGATGGGTGACCGCTTGGGAACACCACGTGCCGTTGGCTCAGTTCCCTTTGCCGGCTCCGTGGTGTAGGGGTAGCATACTTGCTCCGGTTCGATTCCCGGCCAAGTCAGGGATTTTTACCTGGACCTGAGGGCTGGTTCGAGGTCCACGCAGCCTACTACGTGATAAGAATTGAGGAGCTATCTGACGATCTAGAAAGCCAAAACTTACGACCGAGGGGATTCGTCGTGCTGACCACGCGACACCTCGTAATCTGCAGGCCTTCGGGCTGAGCAGCGGTCGCTTGGTAGGTCAGGACACTTCAAGGGCCGTAGTGCCATGTAGGTTGGTTTGGTTTCGTCATTCCCAAACACTAATAATAATAATAATAATAATAATAATAATAATAATAATAATAATAATAATAATAATAATGATGTCGTGTGGCTATTTTTAGCCGAGTGCAGCTCTTGTAAGGCAGACCCTCCGAAGAGGGTGGGCGGCATCTGCCATGCGTAGGTAATCGCGCGTTATTGTGGTGGAAGATAGTGTTATGTGTGGTGTTTGACTTGCAGGGATTGGAATTAACCAATGAAGGTTAAAATCCCCGACCCGGCCGGGAATCGAACCCGAGACTCTCTGAACCGATGGCCAGTACTTTGACCATTCAGCCAACGATTCGGACTCCCAAACACTTGAGATACGTCACTAGGAAGCGTTTCTGAAGCCATTAGTTATGTATGCAGCTGAAACGCTATTCCTAAATGCCAATAAAGGACTCCTCAAAGAAGTGGAGAAAAAAGAAGTGCGGAGTTATTAGGGGAATTATGGGGTCTAATTACAAGAATGGCATCCAACAAGGAAGTCTATAACATAGTAGAGAAAAATGAAATGAAATGTCGTATGGCTTTTAGTGCCGGGATATCCCAGGAAGGGTTCAGCTCGCCAGGTGCAGGGCTTTCTATTTGACGCTTGTAGGCGACCTGCGCGTCGTGATGAGGATGAAATGATGATGAAGACAACACATACACCCAGCCCCCGTGCCATTGGAATTTACCAATGAAGGTTAAAATCCCCGACCCGGCCGGGAATCGAACCCGGAACCCTCTGAACCGAAGGCCAGTACGCTGACCGTTCGGCCTTTGAAAGAGTTCTTTTCTGAAAAGCCAGTGACGAATGGGCTGAACCGAGACGAACAACCGAAAAGAAGACGCTTATAATAATAATAATAATAATAATAATAATAATTGTATGGCCTCAGTTACCGTGTGGAGACGTTTCAATTTGACGCCATCTGGCTGTCTGCTCGTTCCGTTTTACACTAGCTCCACTAGCTCGATTTCCACTGTCGGAAGCCGTGAAGAAGGTTTTCACTCGTTTCCTATTTTCGCGCATGGACCTGGCCGATCTGAGCCATAGTCTGAAATTTCCGAGTTCCATCTCCCTCACCCTATGGGATGACGAGTAGTCAGCAGACCTGCTTTAACATGTTTAAATTTGCATTTTATATTTGGTTTTTGTTAACTGTGTTTTATTCTGTTGACCCTTAATTGATGTTTGTGTGTTCTAATGTGTTATATATGCCTTGTCCTACTTCGGTTTATTGTTATATGGAAATAAGGCATTGCGTATCATATTCACATTATTTTAAAATCGTATTCATTCCTTCTTTCGTCGTCTTGTTTTAAATTCTAGTCAGTAGGTATATTTTAAAATTTTAATTATCATTACATTTCGTTTCATCTCCTACCTTTAAGGGTGGATGACCCAGATGTTGAGCCGCTTTATAATAATAATAATAATAATAATAATAATAATAATAATAATAATAATAATAATAATAATACCATCATCATCGACATTATCCTACGTTCACACGAGCTAAATGCTCGGGCTGAACTTTAATTAAGGCGACGGTCGCTTCCTTTCCATTCCTAGCCCTTTCCTATCCCATCTTCACCGAAAGACCTATCTGTGTAGTGCGATGTAAAGAAAATAAAGAAATGAACATGTAGTGTTGTGTAACTTCATCGCAGGTAGGCTACTCTTTTTTATAGACACAATATTGCGAGTATCTGCAGGATTTCTATCTACATGGAAGGTGAATTATATTTCAATAATCATTAAAAAGAAAGGGCATCGAAGGAATCGAGAACAAAGTAAGAAATGAAAAATGAAAACCTACAACCTGTTTTTCCAGTCATTGACCGGGTCATGGATGTAATGAATGAAGCAGATATAGGCTGTTAGTACGATGGGGTCGCCACTCCCAAAGTGATTTATTAATGAATGATAGATGCTATGAAATGAGAATGGAGAGTGTTGCTGGAATGAAAGATGACAGGGAAAACCGGAGTACCCGGAGAAAAACCTGTCCCGCCTCCGCTTTGTCCAGCACAAATCTCACATGGAGTGACCGGGATTAAAAAAAGTAAGAAATATCGTAAGAGAAATTCTCGGACTCAGAAAATTCGCTGCACATACCGATTAGGCAGCAACAAGGAACTATACAAAACATGCGGCAGGACATCAGACGCCATAGCAGAACGAAGGATTAAATTCTACGGGCACATTTTGAGAATTTGCAAGGATTGGCTTACTAAAAAAGAAACTCAACCATTTTACCAAATCCAGTACAAAAGCATCTCATGTGAAAGATTGTTTATTGACCCCAGGAAAGATCTGCAAGAAATGAACATCAAGGAAAAGACTTAAACGACAGGACTACATTCAGAAACAAGATAAGACACATTTGAGGAGAAGTTACAGGAACCAAAAACAGCGACCAAGAAGAAGCTGCAGGCAAGAAAAAAATGAAATGGCGTACGGCTGTTAGTGGCGGGAGTGTCCGAGGACATGTTCGGCTCGCCAGGTGCAGGTCTTTTGATTTGACGCCCGTACGCGACCTGCGCATCGTGATGAGGATGAAATGATCAGACGACACATACACCCAGCCCCCGTGCAAGTGGAATTAACCAATCATGGTTAAAATTCCCGACCCTGCCGCGAACCGTGCCTCAGACCAAAGGCCAGCACGATAGCCATTTAGCCATGCAGCCAGACTGCATGCATGAAAATTGAAGAATACTGGCGCCAGAGAAGAACGAAGTAACGAAATGCTTTTAATATTCCATTACATAATAGAACGCCACCCAGTTAGAAGACTGAAGACGCGCAACAACTCGCCATCTTCTCTCAAATTAGCCCATGACCGACGTTCTTTACCTTGTGGAACTGCACACGGCGAGAAAGTCCGTTACGTCTTAATTCAGGTCTTTTTATACTTTTCCAAGCCCTGCTGGAAGGTTAGCATAGTTACTCAACCTTGAGACACGTCTGCTATGCTCGCTAATGACATGCTGATCATTGGTCCATTCAAAACTCCCACCTTCTAACACTCGCGTCCGCGCCTTTTAGTAGTCCTCCTGATTGTTCAAGAAATATATTTTTTTGCTGCGTCACAATTTTTGCGTTTTAACTTTGAGATCTACGTGACACTTGGCGCCTTGAAGTCCCGGCCGTAATATTACACCATGTTATATTTCCTTTGCTTCCTAGCTACTTCTCGCTAAAAATTTATAGGATTCTCTTTACTTCTAAGAAAATTGTCACACGCTTATTCACTTCACTAACACTTGTTTCACTTCTCATTATTACCTTTGTTATGGTGGCTCACAGGTTGTGCGGAAAGAAGTGGTAGGCAGGCCATAGGGCTGGACGTGAAGGAAAACACTATTACAATTCCTCTCTACCTTTATTTTCTTTCCCTTTTTCTTTGTTTCTTTTTGCTTTACCAAAATATATTACTTAACCACGGTGATCGATCGTACTTAACAAATTATGGTAATCATTTAAGTGACTTTATAACAAGGTGACAGCTCTCAGTATTTCAGTAATAAGAAGGGAGAATGGAGCTCCGAATTCCCAAGGCTTACGAGCCTTCACCTACCTGAATGAACTCTATTTAATATTTTATTTCTCAGGGAAGCTAAGGAAATGCACACACAAACGGGAAGAATCGGCAATTAATAAGGGGCTAGGCTCATTCTACAAATATAGGTCAATAAGTTGAATTTCAAAAGGATACGAAAATTAATATTTGGAAAATAGGCCAACAAATAGAGAAATGGGATGCTGATAAATACCGAGCAATCCTAGAACATTCCATGAAAATAAAACCTAATGGGGCACGAGGCCCAGTGAAACAGAGGACAACCCCATACTACGTTGTGACTGGAAGTAAGAAAAAAAAAAGCCGAAAAGTGAAAGATAATGATTAAATTTTGAAAACCTAGTCACAAGAGCCAAGACTGAGGACAGGGAAACGAGTGTCGACGCTCGTGCTTCCTTTTAAGACGTTACACCTATTAGGATAGACACATTTGCTGCTTGAAGAAGCTGGAAAACTTGCATGATACATTCAGTTACAAAATCCCTACATTAAAAGCGAAGTAGGTACGGTACAACCCTAAACATTACATTCTAAAGGAACCGTGTTATCTTCCCGCTAGGGTGACATGGTTTAGGAGGAAGAAGCACGCCAGTTGCCTCAAGTGAGGTAAGAACCTCAGCCGATTATCCCACGGTTAAGATAAACTTTGGCAGGGACTTGACCCTTTCTTTTATAATGGTAGTAAAGATCAGTATGAGCAACTACAAGGAATGCCAAAGTGGATGAGGTACCAACCCCTAGCCATTACATTTCTTACTAAATGAAAGGTAGATGTTTAAAGTGCTGCCTAATTTTAGTGGGGACGACCTTCTTCATGGCACAGTCGTGATTTACTAGTAATTTGATTTATATCGCATTCATATTAATTTTGTGCTTGGCATGTCGTGGCTTCGAATCTGGTTCGAGACCGTTCACTCCATATTAATAAACGGAAGGATGCAGCGTATGGGTATTGCATTTTAAATGCTACTGTTACTAACAGGAAGTGGTTGGTCGTTGTCGTTAATTAAATCCCACCCGTTCTGAACACCTGAGGGTTATTGATACATTTATGATTATGATGACAATGCAGATAATCAATTTAATAATGTATATTAACCTCCTTTGTTATTATGTTTGATCGACATATAATAAATGATTACTGTAATGTGTACCGCTCATGCATCACTGAAGTTTGCGTTTGACATCAGTGTCTGAGTTTTTTTAAAAAAATAGTTGATGCTCTGTACATGTAAGCTGCAATTTTTTTTAATGAACAGTTCATTTGTTACACCCAATATATATAATTAAAATCTCCCTCATTAAGTGAATTCATTCGTTTGAAATCGTAGAAATCAATAAAATCTTAAACAGCCTCGCATTTGGTGTGAACCCATACAAGAGCTTACCCCGTATTATTATTATTATTATTATTATTATTATTATTATTATTATTATTAATTTGTTATGCACACCTAAGGAGCACGTTCGAACTTACTTTTTCGTTTTTCTTCCCAATCTCTCTCATCCTCTCGCTGTCTTCCTTTTTACTTTGTTCAGTCCATCCTGTATTTAGTCGGGTGGGCTTTACAGAATGATTTTGTTTGTAAATTAAGGTTCTAAATTTTATTCTATATTGAAAGGTTTCTTCATTAATGCCAATTTCTTTTCGGTCTTGACTGATTTCTTTTAGCCAGTCATTGTGATTTTTCATCGATAAGGCTAAGTTTAAAATTTTCTTTGTGAGCCTGTTATTATCCATTCTGTATAAAAACCAAACCCCATGGTGCAACATCTCCGAAGGGTCATGGCCTACCAAGCGACCGCTGCTCAGCCCGAAGGCATGCAGATTATGAGGTGTCGTGTGGTTAGCACGACGAATCATCTCGGCCGTTATTCTTGGCTTCCTAGACCGACATCCATTCTATATAAGTGACCATAAAATTGTAATCGCCGTTTCCTGATGGTATCTATGATTTTTTTCTGTAACTTGATAGATTTCATGCGTTTTCTTTTTCATCCATTTTGGTTCTAAAATTTTTCTGAGTATTTTTCTTTCTTGTTTTTTGATCGTCTTTATTCGAGATCTGTTACCAATTATAATAGTTTCCAACGCATAGAGTGCTTCTGTTTTTAACTACTGTGTTATGTCATAATTTTGCCTTTTTAAATATAGTTCTTTTATTGCATCTGTTCCAAGTTTTGCAATTCTTTCTTTGTTAGCTTGCTGATTTAACACTGTTGGTTCAATAATTTCGCGTAGATACTTAAATTTGTCTAGTTGAACGACATTTCCATATTTGGTGATAAATGGTTCACTTTTGAAACATGATCTAGTCCCTTCCATATAGTTTGTATTTTCATATTATTATTATTGTTATTTCTTCTTTCTCTCTTGGGGTCTTCTAGGGACCGCGAAATAATTTCAATGCTTCATCTTTTGTTGTTCCTTCTTCCTCCTCCAATACTCCATCTGCTCACTATGCCTCCTTTCCCCCTCTTCAGACCATTTTGGGCCTGTTTTCTTTCCCTCGCGACCTTGGAATCGTTCCATTTTTAACACTTTCATTGTAAAAATCTCTCTCTCTGTTGCTTTTCCTTCCCTTATGTTATTTCTTTCCAAATCTTTCTTGACTTCAGGAAACCAGGTTCTTGTTGACTTCTTGCTCCAATGATATTTGAAGATCTGTTTGCTTAACCTGTTGTCATCCATTCGGTATAAATGTCCAAAACATATCAATCGCCTCTTCCGCATTGCATCTGTTATGTTTTCTATGTTCCGGTATATTTCATCATTACTTCTTGATTTTCATAGTTAAGCGGGCGGAGTATTTTCCATATACTTTTTCTTTCCAGTATTTCTAATTTATGCAGCTTGTAATTCAGTGCTAGACATTCACTCGCGTATAGGGATTCCGGTTTGACTACTGTGTTGTGGTATTGTATGTTGAGGTTTTTAGGTAAACACTTTTGTTGTAGATTATTATTATTATTATTATTATTATTATTATTATTATTATTATTATTATTATTATTATTATTATTATTATTACTATTGAACGTAAAGTAGTTTATAAGCATCGAAGAGCACCCCCATGCGCTGTACGGCTCTTTATAACGCTGTTCCAGCGTTAGACCAAATAGCTATGACTAGTGATGTCTTCGTTCTTGTGGTGGACCTGTCTTTGTAGTCCACATGCCGCTGTCGCCATAAACGCTTCTGGGAGGATTGATATTTCACAGAGACTTGTTGCAGTCGGACAACTCATCTGATATTTCCTGTGTTCCCCTCTCCAGCTGCAAGGAGGGCGCCCGATAAGGCAATTTATTCCGCCCTTGGCTAAAAGGTTGTCACGGAATGTGGTTGCTACTGTAATTATAAGGAAGGGCGTTGCTGTGATTAATGGAGACCCCTCCACCTCTTTCTAATAGCTGACCCCTGGCGTGTTCTCCTGTGAGTAACGCGTTACACCAACAGGCGACTAACGCTCTCAATGAGTCGACTTGCAGAAGTCTGCAAACCTTGTTACTACTAGAGCTGGGTTTTAGCAGAGTATTTAGGTAAAGCATAATTAGAATTAAGAAGATTAAGAACTACTACAAGAAGAATTATTCATAAGTTTTTTGTAGTTGCTATTTGTGATGGGATAATCGAATACAAAATAATCGCTTATAAGATTATTTAATTTTATTCGACTTAGATTTTTTCGGTTGTTTGATTAATTTCCCCATTCGACTATTCATTTGAAATTCCATTCGAATGATTGGAGCAATTGAACAGTGAATGCTTTCGAAATAATCGGATGAAACGTAATCCTGGCAATGTCATCTAATCATTACTCTAATCACAGGGAAATTAAAATTACGTATCTCCATTCCCTTACAGGAAATGTGTGTGTAAGACGAACGGTCTCTGATAAGTACAGCCCGGATTTTTATGCATTAATAGGTTAGAATGCAAAGTTTCTGAAGCGGGCAACAAGTGTGGTCTATCTTCACAATGATTGTGCTATGGGGTTTGCATAAACATTAGGGGTGCGGCTCATCAGAATTCCTATAATTTATGTTACTCTTGCTGCATTTGGAAGAGCGGGTTGCCGACATTTCTTATAAACAAAATTTAGTTACGGCATGAAAATCCGAGCTTTACTGATAAGCCTTCCGAAAATAATACGAACTCCATACGTATGAATGAGCCATGCACTCAGATACCATTACTTAAAATGCACTGATTAATATATTTATTGACTACTTGGCTCACCAAATTTATGAAGTCATAAATTAAAATTCGTTAGAACTTTCTCTAAAATATGGCGAAGTCGCTATCTTTGAAATTCTATTGCTAAATGACTTCAAAACGACCCCAGATCAATAAATAAAGAACTTTATTTCACGGATATTAAAGTCGGTTTGTTCCCTCATTTGGTTTCAACATTTGGAGATTCATTTGGGGAAAAAAAGTGTATTTCTGTTTTTCGTAAGAGTTCACATATTCGCCTATTTCAATCGATTTTTCATCCGACACAGACTGAAAGTTTATTCATAACGCACTCGATTATTCTATGCGATACAGCAGATTTTTTTTGAAACGCATTCAATTATTTCTTTCGATTATTAAAAGCATTTGATTATCCCACTATTAGTTGGAAATAGTTGAAAATCCACAGCCTGTTTTCAGTCATTTGACCGGACCAGGAATGGAATGAATGAAGCCCCATCTAGCGGCAAGGACAGGAATTGTGCCGGCTGCCGAAGCCTGTCGCACTCCTCTGGGGCAATGATTAATGAATGACAGATGAAATGAAATGAAATGATATTGGAGAGTGTTGCTAGAATGAAATACGACAGGGAAAACCGGAGTACCCGGAGAAAAACCTGTCCCGCCCCCGCTTTGTCCAGCACAACTTCCACATCGAGTGACCAGGATTTGAACCCGTGTCTCCCTCATGTGTGATTCTTCAAGCGATGGTTCCTTTTACGATTTCTGCTCATTTTTGTGTAATAATCTTCACTATTTTCCTTGTCGATGTGGACCGATGACCGCACGGTTTTAGGCCTTAAAACAATCATGACAAAAACCATCACCATCACGATTGAACAATTTTTCCATTTCAGCGTTGATATGGACTGAGCAACAAAATAATTCTGTTATCATAGTCGGTACGGTGATATTGACATAAATGATCGTTAATTTATATTCTGTAAATTTACTTACGTAGTACTTTTCGACAGGGCCAACGACATAGGTATTTTAAAATTCAATTTTGGGCCCCTTCCCCTAAACTACCATTTTATCCATCGTGAATAAAGTTATTTATAGCGTAGACTGTAGTCATGTATTTCCTGACTTTACATACCGATTTTCATTAAATTTTCTTCAAGCATTTTCTCGTGATGCGCGTACAGAGAGTGTATTTCCTTGTTACTGTGAACACGACCGATACAGATATACCATTCCTTTTTTTTTAAATATTCTGAGAAATGTACAGAGAAAACTCTTATTTTATACAATCTGTGACAAAGTTTGGTGAATGAAATCAGAACGGCCGATCCGGCAACACTGGCGACACACAACGCTGCACCTGCGTAGCAGCAGGTTTTGACCACCTGCTTCCAACGTTGTTCAGTTGAGCATCGTGTGCGTGCCGTGTAAGACCTGTTTGACACAGTGCGTGTTTAGTGCGTCGGTTCTGAACAGCGAACAGGAACATGAACGACCAAAAGACCAATGTACAGTTTTGTTTTAAGCTTGGCAAGACACCGAAAGAAACGCATGCTTTGCTGGTACGTGTTTATGAAGATCAAGCACTGTCCTTGAAGTTTGTGTACAAGTTGCGGATGCGACACTGAGGATGAAACCTGGTGTCTCAGGTACGACCTGAAACGAAACGGCAAAGCATGGAATGGCGTTCTCCGGGATCCCCCCGTCGGAAAAAAAGTCACCCATCAAAACGATTCTCATCACCTTTTTCGATAGTCAAAGCATTACGCACAAGGAATTTCTACCTGAGGGAACGACGTTGAATGCTGCGCGGTACCTTGAAATTTTGACCCGTTTCATGAAACGTCTACGCAGGGTACCACCCCAGTACGCACAAGTAGTTTCATGGTTTTTTGTCCATAAAAACGCTCGCCCACACACAGCCAATATCGTCAAACAGTTCATGACAAGAAAGGGGATGGTGCAACTTGAACATCCCCCATACTCGCCAGATCTCAATCCTCCAGACTTCTTCCTATTCCCACGACTCAAACTCGTTTTGTAAGCAAAGAAATTTGACGATATTCCTGACATCCAACGAAACGTGACGAGGCTTTTGAACACCATGCCAAAAGAAGCCTTCTTGCAAAGTTTTCAGGAAATGTATCGCCGATCTCAGCAGTGTATAGTTATGGGAGGGGACTATTTCGAAGGGCAGTAAGGTCACTGTCGTGCATTGTTCATCTATGTTGATAGTACAGGACTATTCACCGACCTTTATTGCCACTGGCTGTATATATACATAGATTTACCAAAGTATCTTGGTAATGTCCCTGGTAATGTTTTATGTCGGTTATAATAAAAGTGTATGATTGACGGGTGATTATTATTTCCGAAGCAGGTTCTTTGGAGCAATTAGTCTACAAGGCACATTGTGTTTACGTGTATTTTAAAAACAAGTTCCTGACTACTGTTGCCCCAATTACAACAACGGATTGCGAATACAATATTGAGGTTCACTCGGAGAGAGGCCATGTTGTTAGAGGAAGGACACGTGCCTGTGTGTGCCTTCACTCCCATTTGTGCGCGCGCTATGCTGATTTCATAAATCCAATTAGAAGGATTGTGTAGGACAGCGTGTGAAGTTTATGTAATGAGTAACGTGCTATTAGCGGAATAACAAATTGTGTTACGGAGAGCAGGGTCAATATAGGGCACGAGGAAATATTGGACAGAGAGATATTCACAAGAAAGAGGGTGACTGGTTAGTTGATTGGCCTTCAGTTCTGAAAGTTCCATTACTCACTTCTTCTTCTTCTACTACCGCTTTTCCCCCACACCTGTGGGTTAGCGGGTGCGAACTGGGGCGCACAATGTGGATTTGGCGCTGTTTTACGGCCGGATGCCCTTCCTGACGCCAACCCTGTATGGAGGGATGTAATCGCTATTGCGTGTTTCTGTGGTGGTTGGTAGTGTAGTATGTTGTCTGAATATGATGAGGAGAGTGTTGGGACGGTCACATACACCGAGCCAGAATATTTAATCACAAGCGATTAAAATCCCCGACCCGGCCGGGAATCGAACCCGGGACCCTCAGAACCGAAGGCCAGTACGCTGACCATTCAGCCAACAAGTCGGACGTTCCATTACTCACTGGGCTGGGGATTTTAATAGCGTCTGCTTTATTCTACAGTTTCACGAACTGCGTGATTGTTTCATTGAAGCTGTAAACGCTGTGAAGCTGTAACCTGCCTATCACTGTTATCCAGTGGTAACCGTTAAATAACACGAAAAAAATCCACAGTTGTTTCTCTTCAGGCAAGCAACTCAATGTTGATACATCCTAGGGATATGAACTACAAATTTTAGGTAAATAAAATATAATAAAGTATGAGATTATATTCTTTATTTATTCCTAAAAATTACGATCCCTTTCTTAATCATCGTTATCCGGTCGATTAGATTAGCAGTTTGGCTTTTTCTACCACTAGGAGCGCTAATGTTAGTCAGTGCATTGTTTCCCTTAAGCACCGCCACGAGCGCTATTGTGAGTAAATGTAGAGTTTCACTTAAGCACTTATAACTACATTCCGTGTGGACATTTTTCAAAAACTATAAAAAAATGAGTGGGGCTATTGAATCAAGGGGCACATTACAGAAAGTAGTATGTAAATAAGTTAATTTGGCTAGGATTTTAATTTAAAAAAATGAGTAGAGAAACAAGTGATTTTAAGCTTTTTTCCTAAACTGCATTTAGACCGGAAGTTATTTTCGAAGTTTGGTTTTTTAGTTTGATAGAGCTATCCAAAACTCACAATTTGAAATCTTTGCGGGCCCTTTAGCCCTTCTCCTTTCGGCACAATTTGAGGAAATTGCTTAATTTTAAGTTTTTCGTGGTTTGGGGACCGCTACATTACTAAGAAATGCTTCCAACCTTAAAAAGGAAAGGACAAATTTTTATAATTGAAGAATGGCGGTTCAGAAGGTACTATTTCCTCCTTAGGATTGTTGTGGGGGTAAAAACAAGAGACTGAAAATAACAGGCACATGGAGCGTACTCACGATCGGGTTTGGTGCAACTTTTACGGAATTAGATCTCCCTGTTCTGGATTGCTCATTGCATTCGATAATATGCAACTACTTTAATGCATGTGGAAGAAATACTGAGTTATTTTTTCGGAAGTCAAAATCAAAAGCAAAGCAAAGTCACTTCCGTACAGGCCATGAAGGCCTTTGGAGGAGTGGAAGGTAAAGGCTTCCACCATTGTTAACCTCGGCACGTGATGGGGTAGAGTGGTTAGCTGTACGCCCGGCCGCCTTTGCCCCCAGGAATAAACCTCGTACTCATTTTTGGTGTAGGCTGAGTGAACCTCAGGGCCATATGCACCTCCGGAAGTGGAAATCTCGTTTCTTAAATTTTACGATTTCCTGACGGGGACTCGAACACACGTCCTTCCGGGCGAACCGAGCACTCCTTTACTGCCTCGGCCAGGCAGCCCCTAGGATGTCAAAATAACACCTTTTAAATGCACACTGCTTAATTACAACTATTATTAGACTATATTAAATCACGCAAAAATTCCACAAGCACAAATTTCCCGCAAAACTTAAATGCGTTGATCGGTTTTCTATGAATGTACAGTAGCAATTTTCAGCCACGTCCTTGTTTCAATGTGTTGTTTGTATGTCAAATCTAATCGACAGCTTATGTCTGTTTCCTCACACATCATAAATTCAGTACTTTTCATTCACACTATGTCTTTAAAATTCTCACTGTGGAACTTTTTCCGTTACCGAACGAGTTGGCCATGCGGTTAAGGGCGCGCAGCTGTGAGTTTGCAGTCGGGAGATAGTGGGTTCGAACCCCAATGTCGGCAGCCTTGAAGATGGTTTCCCATTTTCCAGCAGGCAAATGCTGGAGCTGTATCTTAACTAAGGCCACGGCCGCTTACTTCCCGCTTCTAACCCCTTTCCTATCTAATCGTCGCCACAAGACTCATGTGTGTCGGTGCGCCGTAAACAAAAATATAAGGATATATATACACGGAATTGAATTTGGATGTGTATTGGTTAAGATTTTGGCTGAGCCTATAATGTAACCAGGGCCACAGGTGAAAATTTAGTAATCAATCAATCAGTCAGTCAGTCAGTCAGTCAGTCAATATCAACGGGAGAAACTGTTTGCTGGATGTGGAGTGGGCTGTTCCTGGGCAGACAGCAGCTGAATTTCCTCCTTCCCTGTATAGTCCCAAAGCTTTGCACTAATTAGAGGGACTTGTGCCTGTCTGGACGTGGAGGACAGGCGACGGTTTGTAGAGAGCCATCTCGCTTTTCAGTTAATTGGAAAACGTCGAGTTAAAAACAAGGAGAGAAGAAAATATAAACGCGCCTTTTAATCCCCTTCTCTTTATTTTATTTCAAAGTGGAACACACATACACGAAAACCGTAACGAACGCTTAAAACTGCGTTAGAATGTTGGACAATCATTCAGGGAGAGAAAAGGAAAACGGAGCACTTTAAAAACGAGAGGAAGAATACCTTTAAGTCCTGGTAAATCTTTGATCTCCTCCTTCCTCTGTTTCCATTACACAACCATCGTCGCTAAATACTGTTTGTTTTCGTTTGTTATGTCGGACACAAAGGGTAGCAAGATGAAATTGACGCTCGGATGATGGATTTTTGAGAGAGACGTTTGGTGCTTTACGAATTGCATTATGTTTAGTGCTTGCTTGTCTTAAGTTATTGACAAAGGAACTGTTTCCCTTAGAAAATTGTGGTTAGCATGAAACCAACACTCGACACATTCCCTCAGTGAAATTTAGTGCAGTTTCACAAGGTTTTGTGATGCGCTCTGGAAGTACCGTTTATTGGATATAACGACAAAATCAATCGGTCCCGTCTAAATCCTATATAAACACTGTATTTAAAAATCGCTTATTACGACATCGCTTAATACGACATCGCTTGTTACGACATCGCTTAATACGACATCGCTTATTACGACACGTCGTATAAACCTCTGTATTTTTATGACATTTTCGGAGAAATGTATAGACTATACCGCCCAGTGTTGATTTTTGTTTGTTACGGGTTTGCGGACTGCTGACAACATTGTAAAGCTTATTTACAAAATCTTCTTTGCAGTTGATTTTAGATTTAAAATAAGCATGTTCTATTAAATAATGAAGGGAAGCATCGCTGTGAAGGTATCGCAAAAGAAATGTAAAGTGTTTAATGTTGAAGAGAATTCACAAATTATATGACGATTACAAAATGGAGAAACAAACATCAACGTTGCGAAAGAATTGGGCGTATCATACTCAACGATTTATACAATAAAGGATAGAGATGACATCTCCTTTGTTAGTCAAGGCCGTGTTTGAGATTTTTGATCACTTTACGTTGTTCCTACTTTCTTCCTCACTTTATTTTATATTTTGCTCCAAAACTAAAGAAAAAGTAAGAAAGTAATCTATGTACGGATCATGAAGGCCCGTGGAGGGTTGGAAAGTAAAGGCTTCCAATATCCGTAACCTCGGCAGTTGGTAGGGTAGAGTGGTTAGCTCTACGCCCGGCCGCCTTTTCCCCCAGGAATTAACCTGGTACTCATTTTTGGTGTAGGTTGGGTGAACCTCAAGGCCATGTCCACCGCCGGAAGTGTAAATCTCGTTTCTTGAATGTTACGACTTCTTGATGGGGTTTCGAACCCGCGTCTTTCCGGGCGAACCGAGCACGCCTTTTGCTCCAAAATTACTATATTTCAAATACAGTACTGATCTCATTTACATTTTTTTGAAGTTTTAACTACATTCTGCAAATTAACTTTGTAAATGTACTGCCCAAACCTTTTTAGAAACTACAGAAAAGACGGTTTGTGCGATTAACGTATATAACGACTGTTAATTGGTGGTCCCTTCGGAGTCGTTATAACTGGTTTCCATTGTTTTCTCGAAATTAGGTTAGAGTTGCGCCTTGCAATTTGAGCCGATGGAAGTTCTCGTTCTGGCATGTGCGTATATTGAAAAAGAGTTAAATTGGTGGCGACACAATGGCCTGGTCCTGTGGTCAAGAATCTGGCGGGAACAAAAGTCTGTTAGCATTCTTATCCATACAGCAGGAATATTCAGCCTGGGGATGCCACAACCCGTTCTACATCAGCAATAACACAGATGTTCTTGCACTGGAATGGCTAGGAGTTAAGCCGGCAACTTGTCCGTCCGCGCTGTTTCGTGGCTATGCGTACCTTCCAGACGTTCGAAATGGCGATACCAACGTGCTTCCTTTTTCTACCGAGCAAGTGGCTGTTCGATTTGGGTCACGTAGCTGTCATCTTGCGTTCGGGAGATACTGGGTTCGAACCACTCTTTCGGCAGCCCTGAAGATGGTTTTCTGTGGTTTCACATTTTCACACCAGACAAATGCTGGGTTGTACCTTAACTAAGGCCACGGGCGCTTCCTTCCCACTCCTAGGCCTTTCCTATCCCATCGTCGCCGTAAGATCTATCTCTGAGACGTGAAGCTGATTGTAAAACAAAACACAACGTAATTATGTCCCCACAAAATAAATGGGGCCGTTTACGCCTCTTTTGACCTCAGGGTGGTTTAGACATATAGGGCACAATTTCAGGGTTGGATTCTTCAAATACAGAGAAGGAAAAAAGTCTATATAAACTGAAAATCCACTTCAAAGGTTTTCACCTATGAGAACCTCAATTGTTGCGTACTATCTTGCATGTACTGATGTACTCAGGTCGTTACGTTTGCCGGGCTGAGTGGCTAAGACGGTTGAGGCGCTGGCCTTCTGACCCCAACTTGGCATGTTCCATCCCGGGAAGGTGCTAAAATATGTCAGCCTCGGGTCGGCAGATTTACTGGCACGCAAAAGAACTCCTGTGGGACAGAATTCCGGCACCTCGGCGCCTCGGCGCCTCCAAAAACCGAAAAAGTAGTTAGTGGGACGTAAAGCCAATAACATTATTATTATTATTATTATTATTATTATTATTATTATTATTATTATTACTACAAGAGATGATAAAAATGTTTACCTCCTTCCACACTACAGACTTGTGCTGGACGTCGCATGGAGTTACGAACACGCTCGAATATGTCCGGTGTTTTACGCATTGTTTGAAAGGACCGTACAATTCTGCCATGATGTGTTGCTTCATCCTCCACAGCAGTCACGTAGACCAAAGACTTCACTTAAACCCACAGAAATAAGTTCTACGGGTTTAGGTCAGGTGATCGTGGAGGCCAAGAAAGTCCGCATTTTCGGACTTATGTTCTTGTATACTTTTTCTTCTCTATATTTGAGGAATGTGATCCTGAAATTAAACCGGAAATTTTTGAAACACTCTGTATATAAAATACAAAGTGTGCCGCAGAATCTACTCGTTTTCATTGGAGGAATATTTAAAAAATCTTCAATGAAAAAGTTAAATCAGTCAGAGGTTACGTTAGATATCGCCCGTGGAGTCAGAAAGAATGAAAACAAATATTTGCATGGATATACAAATGGAGCGGAAGGCTGCCAAATCAATACATGTAACTCCCCGAGGCATTTCATTCGTTATACTCTTTTTCTCCCCCGCCCTCACTGCTCATAATTTCCCCCTTTTCTTTTATATTGTAGGCTTTATATTCGCCTTCCTTTGCCATTCTTCTTCAAATTGAATTGTCACCTCCTTCATGGGTCTGCATTTTTTTCAGCTTTCCATTGATATGGTGTCGAGCTGTGATTTATTGCTGCATTTGACACCTTTATAAACCTCTGTGTCTCTATTTTACAGTCCATGCTTTTCAACTTCGTGTCCTATAAATTGTCATGAATCGGGATTTAGACTACTTTTACGTTCCCAATGTAGATGATATATTGCGTTATAAACTGGAAAAAAAAACCCTTCAGAAAATCAATCTCTGCATGTATATTCTAGACTTGTTTTATTCTGTTTTCAGTTAAATGTAAACGAATATTCATTCAATAAACTATGTATAGAAATGAATGTAAACGCACGCCACACACAACTATTGGCGATTTACTGAATGAAATGAAGAGTATGTCCAAAGGTCGGAGTTGAAATTTAAAAAATATAGGGATATTCTTCGTGAAATATACAGCGTGTCTAAAGTTCGGCGTTGATGTTACAGTAAGATAGGGCTATGTTTTTCTGACGCAAAATAAATTACACTGTTTTCCTGAAAACATGATTCGTAGAATATGAAACGGCACAATTATGTATTTTACTTAACTTCATACTATGACGTAGTTGCCTTCTCCCCGTACTCAAAAGAGTACGGAAAATTACACTTTACCGTACCGTAATTACTTAACGCACTGTTTCATTACACTTCGCCTCTGATTGGTTGAACTCAGCTTTACAGTAATGTAAATACAGATAGCCAGAGAGATTTAGAATCAAGGAACACAAAACTTAACCTTGTTGAATTGTTTGTCCGCCTGATTGAAGCACTGTGGGTAGATACCCATCTACACAGAATACAGCTCTGCCTTCCCAGCTCAGGTAATACTGACTGAGATAACCCCATGCACTCATCTCATATATCTTTCATAGTAAGAAAAGAACAAGAAATCGAGAAGTCGTCAATGCATGGCTCAAACATTTATTTATTTATTATTTATTTATTTATTTTTCAACAGGCATTTATGCACGCTTACAGATCATTTCTTATTTCTAATGTTATAAATAGTATGCAATAAAAGTTAAAGTATGGAACCTCATACTATACTTACGAGCTATGGGCAGTTGTGTGAGTTTAAACTTAGTATTTTAATTTCTCGTAAAACATTGTGAATCCAAATTACTCTAAGGACTTAACTATTCATGGTACACAAGTATGGTACTCTATTTATGTCTTCTCTCTGACTGCCCTTAAGGAGACACTCACCGGGCAAGTTGGCCGTGCGCGTAGAGGCGCGCGGCTGTGAGCTTGCATCCGGGAGATAGTAGGTTCGAATCCCACTATCGGCAGCCCTGAAGATGGTTTTCCGTGTTTTCCCATTTTCACACCAGGCAAATGCTGGGGCTGTACCTTAAGGTCACGGCCGCTTCCTTCCAACTCCTAGGCCTTTCCTATCCCATCGTCGCCATAAGACCTATCTGTGTCGGTGCGACGTAAAGCCCCTAGCAAAAAAAAAAATGAGACACTCTACTCATGAAATATGTCCACGTTTGGCATTTTATTAATTGACTGACATGTTCTGTTTAATGGTGAATTCATATGGCGAATTATTTTTGACCGTTTAATGAAGAAAGTTAAATTATTTCTGTTACTTCCAAACGGCGCATGCAGGTTTATTTGGTGGAGTAACTCTCGGTTATCTGGTTTACCTTTGGGAATTCCATGCAGGTATTTTGCACTAGTTAATCTCCTAGTATGCAACTTCTCTATCCCAGAATTCGTTATTAAGTCGTCATATGCCACATAATTTGCACTAGTTTTAAAGATACAGAAAGACATATATGTTAGAAATCTAGCTTGAACATTTTCTATTTCTTTTATACGTGTATTTCATGATGGATTGCAGACTATGGATGCATTTTCTGTTATTGTTCTAACTTGTGAATTGCATACCTGTATGAGGCTTTAATATTTTTGAGTTTGTTTGTGCTTCTTATTATAAATTCTAGTTTCCTGTAGGCCTTATTTACGCCGTTATTTATCCCTTTCAATCCCGAGCAATTTTTTTTTTCAGCCAAAGTAAATGGATCACATAATTTATTAGGTTACTATGATCAAATAGATGAGTAAAATGGTAAAAAAAATTCTCATGACTTTCATTCTCTCAGAATAGAACCCACACAATTGTGTGGTCTAGGATTTCATTCAGTAAGAAACAAAAATAAAGATACGTACCCACACAATTGTGTGGTCAGGGATTGAAAGGGTTATGTGTACGTGGGACACAATTTACTTACATGTATTACTCCTACATTCTTCTTTTCTTAAACTCCTTTCGGGCTGATACTGTTCATTTTATGGACGATTTGTGTCGCGACGAATCAAAATTATTCATAAATAAAGTCATTTAATTTAAAATAAGTTATTTCACCATAATATGAAATAAAATATTGTACACTGAAGCCACTAAAGTGATAAGTTTACGTCACTCGTTTCGATTTCCTAAACACATCTCACTGATAAAGTAACAATCTCTTTCCGTGCCTGTAGCGTAAGTAACTATTGCTCAATTAACCGACCATTTGTCTAAATTAATACACATACAATTCTATTAGATCATGAATGACCACACTCCGCTTATTTCTGTCTATCTACAAGCACCTCACAGCAGGAGCGAGCTTGAGCCGTCTTTACCTCGACGGGTGACCTTCCGTAAAATCTTTTACTTGGCACGCTCAGCCCCTTCACACACAATAGCTGCATGCTGATAATATTGTATTTGAACACATATGAAAGTGAGGAGCCTTGCACAAGTAAGTTGGGTCCAGTTGCTCTGAAATTTGGAGTGTGGATTGGGGACCTCGGTGAGTCTAGAATTGCTTCAACTAACTTGTGGCAGGCGGCTCCTCACTGTAATCTTTCCTATTTGACTTCTCTTGGTAAACGTGTGTTCTTTTTCTACCTCAACGATATTAGGTTTGCGAATCCTAGGGAGTCATTAATTTTCACGCTCTTCGTGACTTTTCCTTTCTTTAGCCGATACCTTCATTACTCGAAAAAGCCTCTTCATCTTCCCCCTAGTATTTAGAGTGGCTGATTACCTACTTGTACTTCCTCTTTAAATAACCACTGAACCCTGGATTTTTAGGCAATAATAGGATAACAAGTAACGGGTAACAGGTATAGTCTATCCGGCACAACAGTTATGCTATGAGTTTTGCGTAAACCTTAGGGGTTCGGCCCATCAAAACCCCTAGAACGTATGTTACTCTTGCTACATAACAGATGAACGGACTAGTCGACACTTCATAATAACCAAATTCGTTCTCATTCTAACCTGTTACTGGCTGGAAGTGCGGGGTCTGCTAACTACACCGCCGCCGCCGCCACCACCACCACCACCACCACCACCACCACCACTTCTTTCAGTTGCTCTAGCGTATGCCAGGAGATGGCGTGGATGTATCATACGATGATGCGAACTGTCTGCCGGTGAATACGTGTGCATTAAGACCCAATCTCCTATTTTAGCGTTGATCTTTGTTGAGGTTTTGAGAAGTTCCGACTCTTCCCTTTCGTACTTCTCGGCAGCCCAGAATCCGATTGCCTGCTTGCGTCGCTCCTGGCCGCCGGGGGATTGCCCCCCTGGGACGGACAGATCTGGAGTACAGACGCTACCTGGCAGATTTGAATGTCAACAGAGCGGAACGTAGTACTGTACTTTGTACTTTGCTTAGGCGATGACACTATGAAGGGCTGGAGCAAAGCAACTGGAGAAATAAGAATTCTGGGAAAATACTGGGACCAAAAAGAGGTGAATATGGGAATGAAGATCAAGGGACCGATGAGGACGATCTCCGAAGAAATAAGACTTACAAGAGAAGGATTTGCTGGACATGCGATCGGGATTGTGGGAGACAGCAGGTAGGACGAGAGGGAAGACGGGATCAAGGTAGAAGGGACAGAGAACTGGAGAACATCAACCAATATGCCAGAGCTCGATGACAGAGAAAGATACAGGAATAGGATAGCGAAGCGTCAGTGGGCGAGACAAGAGAAGAGGATACTGAAAATATATATTTTTAAATTGGCTTTACGTCGCACCGACACAGGTAGGTTTTAAGGCGACGATGGGATAGGAAAGGACTAGAAGTTGGAAGGAAGCGGCCTTGGACTTAATTAAGGTACAACTCCAGCATTTGCCTGGTGTGAAAGCGGGAGAAACCGTCTTCAGGGCTGCCAACAGTGGGGTTCGAATTCACTGTCTCCGGAGTGCAAGCTTACAGCTGCACGCTTCTAACCGCACGGCCTACTCGTTCGGTGCTGAAAATAGCAGCTGAAGAAAGAGAGAAGAGGAGAGAGAGAGAGAGAGAGAGAGAGAGAGAGAGAGAGAGAGAGAGAGAGAGAGAGAGAGAAGAAGAAGAAGAAGAAGAAGTAAACCCAAACCATGACTTATCTGCTCATGGTCTTAGAGGCCGTAACGAAAGAAGAAGAATAAGAATAAGAAAAATCTAACTCCCCGAACCATTTTTTTTTTTTGCTAGGGGCTTTACGTCGCACCGACACAGATAGGTTTTATGGCGACGATGGGACAGGCAAGGCCTAGGAGTTGGAAGGAAGCCGCCGTGGCCTTAATTAAGGTACAGCCCTAGCATTTGCCTGGTGGGAGAATGGGACACCACGGAAAACCATCTTCAGGGCTGCCGATAGTGGGATTCGAACCTACTATCTCCCGGATGCAAGCCCACAGCCGCGCGCCTCTACGCGCACGGCCAACTCGCCCGGTAATCCTCGAACCAGAGGAATTAACCGGCCACTGGTGAGTCAACCCGTGACTCTCTGATTCAGAGACTATTGCACCGTCCATTCAGCCAAAGAAAACTTTCTGCGGTCCTTTTGTTTTAACTCCTAATCGGTCAGGATTCGAACGTATGCAGTCAGGTGGAAAGCTAAGCCAGTGTGTTACTTATACCCGCCCTCTCCAACTTAATTCCGAGTAAGATTATAATTGAAAGCCATTTATACCTCGTTGCGCCAGCTGTGTAGCAATCCAAAGTTTGTGGAGGTGTTTATCTTCTGGCAGCCCCTGGCATCGCCTCTGGTCCTGCACAAACACAAGCCGGCCTCCTTGCTGCATATGCATGGGAAAGGGGCTTCGTAGCATTGTCCCTCGTCGGACTATTCCCTTTCGCGGCAACCATGCATAATTCATGTTTGTTTACAAAATACACCCTCCTCAGGCAAAGAGCAAATGGAGAACAGACGAGGTCTCAAAGACGAACAGTATTTCCCTAGTGCCGACTAGCAGACGGAGAAAGACGAAACGAGGTCTATTTCATAAAGTTGAGACTTCCTTTGATCGGAATGTTGTATTTTTTTACGTGTGCCATTCTCAGTTGCCTTACAAATTGTAGTTGGTGTTTTAAGGGTAATCACCCGCTCTTTACGCAGCCATACACGTGGCGATTTTATAATCAGTAAACTCATCAGTCAATGACCACTGCTCTGCATTTAGGGATGTCGCCCAGGTGTCACATTCCCTATTCTTTTCATAAATAATATCGAAACATTTAGAAACATCCTAACTTTATCTTCATATTGTGATCTTTCCTACTTTCAAAAACACCACTCAAACTTATTCGTCTACTAATTTCATTCCACGCCATATCTCCACCGACTGTTCGGAACATACCGTTCAGTCGAGCAGCTCGTCTCCTTACTCTCAAGTCTTGCCAGCCCAATTTTTGTAACATTTTCGTAACGCTACTCTTTTGTCGGAAGCTCATTTTCTTCGGATTATTTCCACTTCTCGAATCAAGTAATCCTATGAGCGTTCGATGCGCTGCAACCCGTCTCTAATTGTGGTTTTAGGGCACCAGAGGTTTCATGCCTTCTCCTTTACATCTCATAAGTACCCTCATAACCACATGAAGAGATCTTGTATTTACAATACGGTTTATCTGATTACCTTATATAATCACCTAGGTTCTTATAGTGATCCCCATGAGGAACTACAACCCATCAACGCAGTAAATCTTACAGGACTTTTCCTCCTTGCGAAACTCACAACCTGATTTCACATCCCGCTTAGCATCATATCATTGCCTGCTGTCCATCTCGCATCTTTTTTTGCAGTCCCTCACAATTTTTTATCTTGATCGCCCATCGGCGGGCAATCTGGTTATTGTCTGGCGATGGTTTGACCGCAAGAACATTTCTGTCGATCCACGTGATTGCCGAGGGACCTGAAGATCTCTGGGTGATGGGATTGGCAGAAAAGATTAAATATTGGAGACATCAGTTTTTCAATTTGTCATTATTCATACAATATGCAAAATTCTAGTTTGATGCTATTTTAGGAACAACAATTTGAAGGTAATATTCAACTGATAATTGGCAATGAGTTGATCATACTTCAAGCTAGAAGAATGGCAATTTAAAGTTTTAACAAGGTACTTGCATTAAAACTGCTCCGGTTTGTAAGTTACTTACTCCCTCAGACTTCTGCCCGCCTTTTACACACAGCGCAGGCCTGCTACAAGGTGAATATATTCCTGCGGTATTATTGAAATGGTAGTCCGAAACTACTTTGAAGCCGATATTGTCTGACAACGATAGAGAAAGGGGCGTGAGTTTGCCCTGTATCCGCCCCGCCGCTAACGTTTAAATTGGGCATTTAGGGCTGTAAAATGGCCTTAGGGCAGAAGTGATAACGGGTTATGAAAGAGAGAGAATCGGGGGATTCTTCTTCTTCTTCTTCTTCTTCCTCTTCCACGAACCTGATACTCCCACGTGGCGCGTCCCGGATGACGGATAGGGGGGTCCTAACCGGCTTGCCGGCAGACTTGAGGGAAATAAAATACCTCTCGCGGACCAAACACACTACCCCCTGCGGGTGGGGGACGCACATGTAGAATACACCCGCGGTATCCCCTGCCTGTCGTAAGAGGCGACTACAAGGGGCGACCAAGGGATGATAGAATTAGAACCATGAAACTACTCTTGATTCGTACCATCATGCGGGGAACAATATGGGTTGCATGTACTTGCGAGTAGTATCACTAAATTGGTACGAAATAGGTTTGTGATTACTGTAGTTGCAGTAAAAGGCCTGGCCTGGTGGATTCCAGTACCCATACGTTGTACCCATGTGTGCAACACCGCGGGTCTGGGCGTAGCCTGTGAGTTGTACCGCTATATGAGCGACACCGTGGGTCAGCGTTGCCTGTGATTGGTACCCACTATGTGAGGAACACCACGGGAATACCGGCGCCCGTGACTAGTACACCTACGTGAGGAACCTTACCGGTTTGCGTTGGCTATGAGGGCGCCATTGTGTGAGAAACACCATAGGTCTGCGTTCCCTGTACGAATTGCAATACTAGTGAGTAGTACCATCTTGTGTGGACCACCGTGAGTCTTCGCTACTTTTGATCAGTACCCCAAAATGACAAATACCATGGTTCTACTTTACTCGCGACATGTACCATTCTGTGGGGCCTTAGACGTGAATTTAGCACCCCTTCAGACATCAAGCATCATTGTGCTTTATAAATGGTCCCTTGGTCAGTGATACTCTAATTAACTACCTTCTTTTTGAGTCTGATCCACTGTTTTTGCTTGTTTTTTTGTATCGTTCATGTCCATCCATCCATTCTTCATGACATTTTTTATTTTATTTTGGTCAGTGGATGAATTTGAATTTTTTGTTATTTCATTTCGTACCATTAGGGGCCGATGACCTCGATGTTAGGCCCCTTTAAACAACAAGCATCATCTTCTTCTTCTTCTTCTTAATCTGTTTACCCTCCAGGGTTGGTTTTTCCCTCGGACTCAGCGGGGGATCCCACCTGTACCGCCTAAAGAGCAGTGTTCTGGAGCGTGAGACATTGGGTCTGGGGATACAACTGGGGAGAATGAACAGTACCTCGCCCAGGTGGTCTTATCTGCTATGCTGAACAGGGGCCTTGTGGGGGTGGGGGGGTGGGGGAGATTTGAAGGAGGAAAAGGAAGTGGCCGTGGCCGTATATTAGGTACCATCCCGGCATTAGCCTGGAGGAGAAGTGGGACCCGGGCCTCCGAGGGTGGCAGCTAATCACACTAACCACCACACCACAGAAGCTGACATCGGGGGATTTTTAATGTTACAATTGAACATTTGATTTATAATATTATATTTCGTCCTTCTTTACCAGTACTTCACTTTACAATATGTTTCTTTTGTTTCCAGGTAAGTGGAGCGATGTAGTATGAAGATGTTGGTGTTTCTATTGGTGAGTTATAATATTTCGAATTATACTTACCCCAGTTTATTTCTTAATGCCTTTTCATTGAGGTAATTCTGAAATATATTTGTCAGTGAACATTTGTAATTCGTAACCCCTTCTGTATTTAATATATTATGTCACGATGTTAAGAATTGGGAAGTGTAGAAATTATGATTCTTTATTGGAGATTTTACATTGAAATATCCGTACCAGCTTCATAATCTCCTCGAAGAACACTGTGGGTTTTCGTGAACGTCTCCAAAATCCCAAGCCTGTGTTGTTGCAGCTAATGGTCCTGATGGTGTTGATACTGCCGTAATAGGCTCCCCCAAGGTTGTGTGTTCAGCCGCCACCGTGTGTAATGAGAGATTGTCGTGTCAAGTTGATGCTCCCTGTCGATATGACCTGCCAGTGTTCATATGATTTGGATTGGTGGTAAAGGAACGCGTGTGTTGCTCGTATCAGTTAATATGCTCCGTGTGAAGTTCTTTTGTATCATGCGCATAACTCGACAAACAGTTGTGTAGAAAAGAGTATAGATGTTTCTGATTAGTATTGATTATTTATTATTATTAATTCCACCGTTGTACGTGTTTAAACCATTTATTGAAAAGCGAAATAAGAAACATATTTATTAACATACGTAATTTGTTTACATGAATTCCATGAATGATTTTTATTTTTAATTATTACTTTCAGTGCTTAGTATAGCGGGTTGGTGGATGCTACAAATAATATTAAAACAATGGAAAGTATACTAACGAGGGGAACCCGTCAAATTTATTTATTTATTTATTTATTTATTTATTTATTTATTTATTTATTTATCGTATATATACAATATGTACGACAACCATCTCAAGTTCATAACTAAATTTCCATATCAGAAGTTGAGAGCCAGAAAAGAGGACACTGGAGCTAAACATTTAGCCATGGAGCGGGATGCTCGGGAGATGCCATGGATAGAGCCCCGCACGGATGTGTCTTGGCGGATGCAAATTGTATGGCAGTGCGGATAATTTTCCTGATAATTTCTAAATAATTAAGTTTATTGATTTTCTCCCGCCTCTGTGGTGTAGTGGTGATTAGCTGCCACCCCCTGAAGCACGGGATCCACTCAGCCTCGAGAGGTCAAATGAGTAGAGGTGGGTTCGATTCCCACCTCAGCTATCCTCGAAGTGGTTTTCCGTGGTTTCCCACTTCTTCTTCAGGCAAATGCCGTGATGGTACCTAACTTAAGGCCACGGTCGTTTCCTTTTCTCTTCCTTGCCTATCTCTTCTAATCTCCCTTCCCCCCCGGTTCAGCACAGCAGGTTAGGACGCCCTTGCGAGATACTGCTCCTCCTCCTCAGTTGTATCCCCGACCCAAAGTCTCATGCTCCAGGACACTGCCCTTGAGGCGGTAGAGGTGGGATCCCTCGCTTAGTCCGAGGGAAAAACCAACCCTGGAGGGTAAACGGATTAAAATAAAAAGAAAGATGATTTCCATTCAGTTACACCCTTATTTTTTGCTTATGATTAGGTGACCCTTGACAGTGGTACCGTATGGGAGAATGGTTATGTAGAGTATAAAGAGCCTTGAGACCATAAAGCCGTAAATCTCACCTAAGCCTACCTGGCTCCTGTCCCTAATTAATAAAAGGAAGGAACTAAGCTCAGTACGTCGGTAGTTGTCGCAAGAGAAAATCCCTCATAAACCTGTGACTTCAGGGGTTCTGGAGCCAGGTGTCAGGCCTATTGTATTATGTTAACAGATCTATTCCTTTCAATAGCTTGGGTGTAACATCCATCCATCCATCATCTGTTTACCCTCCAGGTTCGGTTTTTCCCTCGGACTTAGCGAGGGATACCACCCCTACCGCCTCAAGGGCAGTGTCCTGGAGCTTCAGACTCTTGGTCGGGGGATACAACTGCTGAGTATGACCAGTACCTCGCCCAGGCGGCCTCACCTGCTATGCTGAACAGGGGCCTTGTGGAGGGATGGGTAGATTGGAAGGGATAGGCCAGGAAGAGGGAAGGAAGCGGCCGTGGCCTTAAGTTAGGTACCATCCCGGCATTCGCCTGGAGAAGTGGGAAACCACGGAAAACCATTTCCAGGATGGCTGAGGTGGGATTCGAACCCACCTCTACTCAGTTGACCTCCCGAGGCTGAGTGGACCCCGTTCCAGTCCTTGTACCACTTTTCAAATTTCGTGGCAGAGCCGGGAATGGAACCCGGGCCTCCGGGGGTGGCAGCTAATCACGCTAACCACTACACCACAGAGGCGGACTTGCGTATAACATACTGTAGTTAAATATTTACAATATCCGCGAATGGATTCTACCAGCCCCACTCATAGGTTTCTTTTTTCAGCGTCTGCGAGAGATGAGCGAGTCGTTTCCAAACAAGTAGCAAGTCGTTAATTAAAAAATATAACCTACGTGTGTGTCAGCGGGAGCTCTGTATACTTCAGTGAGTAAATGTCACAGGTTATGAATCGTCAGTCTGGTTTTAGCTCCCATTCCTAGAACTACTCTGCTGTGTGGAAAATGTAATTACTTACAGTAATCTGACAGTTGATGTGTGAAGATTATAAAGTCAGAATGAGCTTCACCAGATCAGATTGAAAATAACTTTGCGTAAGGTTGGTAAATCTTCAATAAGAGCGGGGAAAATACTTTGTTCTATCCATGAAATGAATGGGCGAAGAGCCTTAATTATTTTTCATAATGTATTCAATCGTCTCGCTGCTAGAGGGTAAACTTAGACAGTAGCTGCCTCGGTAAACTAAGGGTTGTATTGCAGATATGATCCAGATCGAGGAAGTAGCTGTCAATAATAATAATAATAATAATAATAATAATAATAATAATAATAATACCTTTGGGACAGAAAGGCAACAACTAGCTTGGTTCAAGAAGTAAGGAAAGATTTAGAAATAAATAATATAAAAGAAGAAGAAAACATGGAGAGAGAAATTTTTAGAAAGAGGGTAGTACGTATGGAAGGATTCCTAGGAAGATCGAACAAGAAGCCTGGTGCGAAGTGGTCCGAGGACAGAAGGAAACAGCATGGTGAAAGGATGAAAGAATATTGGAAGGAGCGGAGGAGAAAACAACACAGTATGAAGAACTGAATTGAAATTGGCACGTGGTCCTTAGCAGGCCTCATCGGAAAGAAGATGAAAAATAATATGTCCTAACTGACAATCAGCACTCACTCGTAAAACAAGTAGAGGAATTACAAAATATGGCCGCCCAAACTGGTTTAGGAATATATTGTGAAAAAAACTGCATATATGGTCTTAGAGAAAAGAATCACGTCTCATAGACAGAATAGAATCCAAATTTGGGGGAATTGTGCCGTGTTCAGAAATTACAGTACCCGAGACAAATTCTCACACCGAATGGAAATGGGAAAAAAAGCTGTAAATAGAAGGGTGGGATAGATTGAAAGGGCTTTCAGACTGTGTCGTAGAACTTACAATTGCAAGCCGATATCCATCCAGGTAAAATTAAAACATTATTGTGCGATAGTCAGAGCATAGTATCTATATGCGGCGGAAACCATGATGAGAGTAACGGACAGTCTTAGGTCCAAAGAAGTCACTAGAGACCGACGTTGAGAAGATAGCTTTTATGGAGAAAAGAAGACTATCATTTTATGGGCACATTAAGAGGATGAATCGAAAGAGACTGGCAGAGAGGAGACTTAGTCTGCAAGAAAAGTGGAAGGCACAACCATTATGACTTAAGGAGGTTGACAAGGAAGTGGGGATCCAGTAGGGAGATAGTGGGTTCGAACCCCACTGTCGGCAGCCGTGAAGGTGGTGTTCCACTGTTTCCCATTTTCACACTAGGCTGTAGCTTACTTACGGCTACGGCCGATTCCTTCCTACTTCTAGGCCTTTCCTATCCCATCGTCGCCATAAGACCCATCTGTGTCGGAGCGACATAAAAGGAAGACAGTAGTAGGAATGAGCGATGCACCGGAGAAACTTGTCAAGTCACGCAACATCTCCGCTGAAGAGCGACAAAGAAGAAGTGGAAGACTTAAGAACATTTGGAAGGAGTGCAAAGAAAAGAGACTAAATTTGAGAGATAAAATATCTGACACCGAGAGAGTTGGCCATGTGGTTAGGGGCGCGCAGCTGTGAGCTTGCATTCGGGTGATAGTAGGTTCGAACCCATTGTCGGAAGCCCTGAAGATGGTTTTCCGTGGTTTCCCATTTTCACACCAGGTAAATGCTTTGGGCTGTACCTTAATTACGGCCACGGTTCCTTCCTTCCCACTCCTAGCCCTTTCCTACCCTTCCCTCGCCGAAAACTTTCGATGTGTTAATGCGGCTTAAAATAAGTAGCAAAAATAAAAGTAATAAAACATAGTTTTAGTTAAAAAGTCGGCGGGAAAAGTTGGACATGATTTCCAGTCTCGCCAACATAGCTGTCCACCTTCAGTGGCGGAGCAGTGTCGGAGGTTTGAGATACTTCGGCCTAAACATGAAGCCTGTTGGCCCTTTTCGATCTATCGATAAATGTTTGCCCAATAGTTGTTGCCTTCTTCGCAATGCCTTGTAGTTACTGCTCTATGTTTAATGCATTTAGGACTCTGGGGTCGGAAATGTTTTCTCTGCGGTGTTGCGTATTGTATGACGGTGTAAAGGAGGGTTCATCCCCTTTCAAATGTGGCCGGATACTGGGGTGAGGGTTCTGCCACCCTTGATCTCTTCGAGTATCATTCCAAACAACAATGGTATGTGGGTTAGGGGACTAGAAGTAGTTACTGCTCTGTAACCGAGCAGTGTTTGACTAGAAGTCGGAAGACGAGGATGAGAATTGGACCGCGTAATTGGATGCGCTATGCCAGGCTGAGTGGCGCAGAAGGGCACATGTCTGTGAAGTAGTGGAAAATCAGTATATTTGCCATCATTATTTGGACAGAGATTCCACCTGGACAACAATTATCATGGGTATTGAATGTACATTGTAGATTGATATTAGGTTGTTAATTCTGGTTATACTTCATGATTAACTTTTCATGATAGTTTATTCCTCGCAATATTTTTTAGACTTCAAAGTCACTCCAAGCTGACGAAAGGGTAAACTCGGGAACTACTCATGCGACATGATTAATATTTTTACAGCTAGTAACCACAGCGTGTAAGTACAAAGTAGACTACAATCATGACATTTGGTCAAATAACATTTTCTCAAGAAAAGCTCAAATATTTCAGTGTCCTAATTTTCATAAATAATTCATGATAATGGTCCATTTTAAAAACAATCGAACAATTAAACAGTGTTCCGTTCTTTATTTGACTGTGATTAATTGTTACAGAGATAACAAATTAATATTGCACAAAATACACATTTAGAGGGAATAATACAAAGTAAAATAATACAAGTCCAGTATCTCTGTAACTATTGACTAGGGGACGCGTGCGAGAAATCTCACATATTCATAAAGTATGCGGTGGACTATTGGTGAACTAAGGAATACACAAATCAGTACAAAATTAGACATTCTTACTTACCACTTAATATAAACTTTGATTTTTGAACATTTATGGTATCCACTTGAACGGAAGCAAATGCATTATTATACTGACGAATGTTCCGGAAGTAATTTTTAGTTTTACTATAATTTATTCCCTAACTGATATTTACAGCATGTTATAATGACATAAAACAGGCGTCCCAGCGGCCAAAATGTGAAGTGGACAGCAAAGATGGCGCGTATGTGCCTACAGCAACAGTATTTGCAAATCGCACACTTCGTACAATTTTTTAAGTCATTTTTGAAAGAAATTATTGATATTTATGAAATTATAGTGCAATTCGTCACTGCTAATGTCTATTCTCTTTCTTTTAAATGCTCATTTGTCACGATCGGTTACTTGTGAGCGCCGCAAAAGGGATCTATACTACTGAAATAAAATATATGATAGACCTACGTAATTTGGTAATTATCTTATCTTAATCGTGAACTAGAATAATGGCCTATCTGTGTCGGTGCGACGTAAACATGTTGTAAGAAAGATAGCAAGTGTTGACCAAGGGAGTTCGGATAGGAAAAGGAAGAGGTGCACAAAGGTAATGGTATACTCAGCTAGGGGCTCTGTGGTCCTTAACTCTTGCCCACAAAATGAGATCCTCTCAAGGTTTCTTTTCTAGTTACCCCTTGCGACGGCATACCGTAGATAGCCTATACTTCAGTACCGCCACCCGTAGAGGGACAAAGATAGGTGACTTAACTAAATTTTCGGCCTTGTGATTGCCATCTATTCTCTCCTCCCATCCTCAGCCTCTGGGGAACCTGGAGAGTTTGATTATAATACAGCCTATGACGCAGTGTGCTTTCCCTCTTTAATGCTAATAGATTCCATCGCGGAGTCTTAGATATCCCTCGAGAGCTCCGTGTCACCCCATTTATCTAAGTTAACTCGCAGGCACCGGTGACAAACCTGGCGTTCATTTGATCAATAATACATAGTATCAATGGTTCCACCGAGGTGTTTCTGTTTGTCTACCAGCCCTCTGGAGACACAGAGGGATTACAGCTCCCGACCGGACTCCACTAGCTTATGATTCATGCATCGCTACCTTACCACGAGATGGAACAGTGGTAATTAGTGTCCTCCATTTACAGCACCGTTCCTCCTTATTTATTTACTTACCTTCCATAGATTGCGAGATTTTATTATATTCTTCTTTCAGCGGTTCTTCATCACTAAACCTAGGGTTTTCAGACATTAATAGGTTTGAATGCAAACTATTGTGGTTATTAATAGGCCTCGGAAGTTGAGGAAAAAAGCCTTTTTTTCTAGAGTATCCGAAGAAGAGGCCCAGCGTAATTTGTGTTCATTCTCGTTCATTGTAGGCCAGAAAATGGTGGGTCTTACTTGTCCTGTTTTCCTTTTCTGTGTTTTTTGGCTCATTGGTCTTTTTTAGCCTTTTAAATGTCTTAACGGCTTAACCTTCTTCCGACTACATTTTAATGCCCATTCTCAATTCGAATCAACATTAGTTCATCCTTTACCTCTTAAAGATCTGTTCTCTTGTAAATACATATATATATATATACCATAGGTGAAAAGAGACACAATGAAAGAAAATGAAAATATGAAACTAGTGCTTGAAAGAAAACAGGGAGACAATTTTGATGAGTGTTTTTGAAAAGGGAGATCTCACTTGCGTCAATTATGAACCCTTAACATCCATTGATATGCAAAGTAGTTTCTCGATGTTTCGCAACATGCTGTCAGAAAACCGACGATTCTTTACACCTAAGAACCTGGAGAAGACTATTGTGATATACTGCAAAGCCAATTCCAATTTCTGTAGCCCTAGTGTGGTTAAGTCAAATGAGATTCCAGTTGTACTAATTTCGATTTTATTTTCCAGGATGTCCATTTCGGGTTCGCTGAATTCAGTCTAGGTGGAAACAATATTTCATTCCAAGTTCTGCAAATACGTTTTCTAACCAACACGGAATTCCTTTTTTATACTATGTTAATATATACTGTAAGAAGTATTATTTCACTCATATATTTTTGCGCTGTATGTTCCACAACATCAAAATTTTGCAATTGTTTAAACATAAACTATTTATTCAGAACTAAAATTATGAATGCATTTTAATCGTATTATTACGTTCTTTAGGCAGGTTAGGTCCTGGTCCTTTTGTTGGATATTTTCTTTTTTTAGGGAATTTATAGGTATTTACTTCCGAGACCTAGTTATTAGGAAGTGTTTTCTAGCTCTTTCTTCCGTTATGTAGCGAAAGTAATATAAATCCTAGGATTTCTGATTTGCCTTATACCCTAATGTCTATGCAAAACTCATTGCATGACTGTTGTGCAGGATAGTCTATGCTTGTTACACGGTTCAGTAAGTTTGCATTCTAACTTGTCACACTACCCGAAATCACGAACAACAGCTTGTTAGTGATAATTTCATTACAATTTGAATCGGATTAGTTATTTTTATCAAATGAAACAGAAAATTTATCTCTTTGTGTGACGATATTTTTCCCGCGCATTTTGACGTATGCAATTAACAAATGCTGTAGTCCCCTACCCCGTACCATTGTGTGCCTTGCCTATTAACTAGCTGTATTTCTGTTATTGTTCGTGCTCACAGACTGTTAGACATGAAGGCAGGCTTAATGTATCCTCTTGTTCACGTTTTACTACGGGGGAGTTGGAATTTCTGTGCTCGCCAACTTGTTGGACACGCCAATATGACGGCATTTTCCTGTAATTTGTCAACTGTGTGTGCGAGAGAGTGAGGTGGAGGGAACTAACTTTGTTCTTCAGCTACTACACCGTGTCGCAAGTTAATACATCTACCACCAGGAGATTTCATCTACTCGTGACAGTTTTGATGCTTACAACTGACGGTTCTTCGATTCATCTACTGTATATATTAAAAGCTATCTTATTATTATTATTTGCATTATGTCGCACTGACACAGATATGTCGTAAGGCGACGATGAGATAGGAAAGGCCAAGGAGTGGGAAGTGGCCGTGGCCTTAATTAAGGTACAGCCTGGTGTTAAAATTTGAAATCGCAGAAAACCATTCTCAGGGCTGCCGACAGTGGAGTTCGAACCTACTATCTCCCGGATGCAAGCTCACGGCCCCTAACCGCACGGCCAACTCGCTCGGAATATATCAAAAGAGTTTTCTAAAAACAGCTGTCGGTAGATTTACTGGCACGTAAAAGAACTCCTGCGGGACTAAATTCCGGCACCTCGGCGTCTCCGAAGACCTTAAAAAGTAGTTAGTGGGACGTAAAACAAATACCATTATTATTATTATTATTATTATTATTATTATTATTATTAAAAACAGCTGTGGCGAATCCGTCTGTTCTACTGGATCGATTTGCTCCATTTTTGTATTATTCTCTCCGAAATTACCTGCTGGTGAATCATGAGACATTGATACGTCTCTAAGTCCAGTCAACATTGAGTAATAATAAAATCTAGTCATTAAATGATCACTCGTATGCATACCTGCCAACTTTCCCGATTTAGGCGGGAGACTCCCGATTTTCGACAGTTTTTCCCGCCTCCCGATTATTCTATTATTTCTCCCGATTTTAGCTTATTTTTTGGTGAACTTCAAACATTTATTTTCAAATCCCGCCGTTTCAGCTTTTTTTACGCCAGTGGCCGGAAGTCCTTCGCTCATTGGCCGCTTTCAAACGAAACATCGACGTTTATTAATGCGAGAAATGTTCGCGAATGTGCGATGTTTATTGAAACCTTTATATCGCGACGCGTGTATCGATTGTCAATCTCTCGTTCTCGCGTTCTATTTTGGTGTTCGTTCACATCAGTCTGGTCGATTCTAGAGACTCGTCGCTAGATATTGAGTGTTTCTTAGTAATTTAGTGACAGAATTTCAATGATAACTACTAGTGACTTTTCTAGGGATTTTACGAGCCATTTGGAGACAATTCAGACTAATTTTTATTTATCTCAATGTAAATAAAACAAGAGTTTTGTCCGTACATTGCTCAGAATTTAAAAAGAATGATGTTTGCGTACCGGTCGCGACCATCCATAGTAACAAGGGGATATGCACGTTTTAATTTTCCGTAATGTCTGTCTGTCTGTCTGTCTGTCTGTCTGTCTGTCTGTCTGTCTGTCTGTCTGTCTGTCTGTCTGTCTGTCTGTCTGTACGTACGTACGTGCGTACGCACGCTCATCACGAGAAAACGGCTGAAGAGAATTTAATGAAAATCGGTATATAACGTCGGGGAATAAGTCGCTACAATCTAGGCCATAAATAATTTTATTCACGCTGAGTGAAATGGTAGTTTAGGGGAAGGCCTAAAATTTAATTCTCAAATATTTATGTTATTATTGGCCCTATCGATAAATACTACATAACTAAAGTTATACATTATAAAATTTCCTATCATTTACGTCTTAAACATTTTTACCGTACCGGCTATGATGATAGAGATATTCATGGATTCGGATTTTTTTTGCTAAGTCCATATCAGCGCCGGGATACGTGAAAATGGGTGAACAGAATTTTATGTTAAGTCGCGGAATAAGGAACTACAGTCTATGCTATAAATAATTTTATTCACTCTGTTCAAAATGGTAGTTTAGGGGAAAGTGCCAAAAATTTAATTTTTAATTACCTATCTTACTGGTCATATTGAAAAGTACTACATAACAAAAGTTACAGAGAATACAATTTCCGATTATTTATGTGTTATAAAGTTTTACCGTACCGACTACAATAATATTGGTGGTGATGGTGTTTAAATTGTGAAGAATAAGAATGAAAAAAAAGTCATGAAGGAACAATTGCTTAAATAACATAAGAGGTTGTCATGAAAGAAAGGAGACTCACTTGACATTAGATGCTCTAAATCACAGATTTGGAAGAAAACTAAGTGTGAAGGCCTCCAATATAGAAAGCTCATAAAATTGATCAGCAATAACATTACATTGACCATTGTTTGTTGTGATGTGCTTTGTGTATTCTGCTGCCATTTATCTCCGATAGATAGGATTACTGCTGCGTATTGAGTATAACAGCCTGCCTGAATATTGGCGGGAAGTAGCTGGGGAGTGGGGAGTTACATCTCTCTCTTCTTTAGCATGCCATTCCTCTGGTTCATAAATTTTCTGATACTACTGGTACGTAACACACTGGATCAGCATAGTATTCCAGCTATTCAATCCCTACTCTGAGGCAGTGATTGGAATAAGCAGTGTGCACACTTAAACAGAATGATTACACAGGAGTATTCGCGGCTGTCTGCAGCCCTGGTCATTATTCAAGCTCTGAAACTTTTAAACTGTTAGATCGACACCGTAGTACATTTCGCTAAAAGTGAGAAAATGTGCTGTTTTCATTTTATCGAATATTTCATATGACAACATTGCTTTTTATCGCAACATTCATACTGGCGTCATTGTAATGACCTATGTTAACTTTAGTTGGGAAAACTATAAGGACAGTCTTTCTGAGAATTCCGTAGCAAAGCACGTGTTCATCAGCTAGTTATTTGATCCAAATAGCATTGCGCTTTGCATAATCGCACGGGCACTTGGTGCAATATATTCATCTATGCATTTGCTAAGTAGCCTAATGGCATCTAAGTGCATGACTGATTCACACATGCGTTCATACTATTTTCAGCAGGCTTATCAGGGACCGATCATCGCACTCGCATACTTTCTGTGAGGGAATAGAGATGTGTAATTTTTAGCCTTGTGGCCTCGTATAGCTACAATCGGGCTTTGAGACAATAAGTATTATAAATATATTGTAGTACTGTATTGTGCAAGACATGTAGAATAAGCAGTTTTGATCAATTGTATATCCTGATTTCTCCTGATTTTTCCTGATTTTCATATCAAAATCTCCTGATTTTTGGTTTTGTAAAGTTGGCAGGTATGCGTATGTTTGCAGGCGAAGGCTTACCCTAACCCGCAATACAGTATTGCGGGTTGCTAAGCGACTTACACTTTCATTACTCTGATATACAGTATGTGATGTTGATCCTTACTAGTGTCATTGCATGCAGCCATGGTTGATTACTACCCGTAAGACCATGGAATAATATTATTCTGTGCTATATACTCTTTGGATCTGTGACCTTCCCCAGCTTTACCGTAATTAAGGCCACGGCCGCCACCTTCGCAATACTAACACTTTCCCTGTGTTGCATTCATGCGACTTTAAACAAGTAGCAAAAAAAAAAAAGTATTTACATCTTCAATAAATATGTTAATGTTAGAGTATAAATCTACGTTAACTCTTACTTACCCCCTGTGTATGGGGGACGCAGACGAAGAAAATCGACCACGGTATCCCCTACCAGTCGTAAGAGACGACTAAAAGGGACGAGGAAGGAATGATTGTATCAGAACCATGAAACTACTTGTGATTAGTACCATCACGCGGGGAACACCGTGGGTCGCCTTTTCTTGCGAGTAGTACCACTGTAATAGGTACACAATAGGTTTGTGATTAGTAGCAGCAGAGAGTGGTTTACTGTGGGTTTCCAGTACCCGTGATTAGTACCATTGTGAGAAACACCAAGGGAATACCGGCGTCCGTGATTAGTACACCTAGGTGAGAAACACCATAGGTCTGCGTTACCTGTGCGACGTACAATACCTTTGAGTAGTACCACAATGTGTGGAACACCGTGAGTCTACACTACGTTTGATTAGTACCGCAGCATGACAGATACCATGGTTCTACTTTACTAGCGATAGGTACCATTATGAGGGGCCGTTGACCTGGATTTTGGATTCTTTTAGACAACAAGCATCCTCGATTCAGGATTGTGCTTTAGAAGCAGTCCCTTCGTCAGTAATACTATTGTTTATGATAGTTTCTGGGTCGGATCCACTGATTGTTTTAAATTAATACCCATCCATTTATTCTTCATCACATTTTTTATTCTGGTCAGTGGATGATTTTGAATTTTTAAATTTCATTACATTTCGTACCATTAGGGGCCGATGACGTAGTTGTTAGGCCGCTTTAAATAACAATCGTCATAACTCTTCATTTTATTAAGTAACATATTTTAACTTGGAGGAGTGAATGTGTTGCACAGTTATATATCCTGTTTTAATAATAAATACCCTCATTCTTTGAGAATTCGGAATTCTGTCTGTGTGTCAATATAATGCGAGGCTAAGGCCCCATTCACAATGCAAACGTAACCGTAAACTTAACGACGTAACGTAACCGTAAAATTAACGTAAAATTTGTGGTATTCACAATGGAGGAACGTAACATTAACGTAAAGAGTACACAGCAGCCAATCAAAACGCTACCATGTTATTTAGTACGGAAGTCAGGTTTTGGGCTATCTCGCAGTTTTATATTTCAATACTTCGATGGAATCAAACAACGTGGTAGCGGAATTCATATTACTTCAAACATCTATTGCTTTGCTCCTGGGAGCTGTGTAGGCATACGGTACCTGAAAAAGGCAATGTAAACAACGGTGCAGAAAATGGGTTCATCCCTTGAATCAAAGAAGGTTATCTCAGGGCGATTTCGGTAATCTACTGTAAGAAATGACCCTCATCAGTTCGTTTTGGACATGCGGATGAAACCTGAACTGTTTGCCTTTCTTACGATTTGCTTCCCCTTTTGTAATAAAAAGAAATGTAAGGTCTCCTTTACCGACATCTATGACCCTATCTACCACACCCCGATGAGTTGTTTGGATCTATTTGTTTGGATGATATCGTTTTCGTAAAATAGTAGTCCGTCATAATGTTAAGAAATATACAGGGACACTGTTTTATTTATGACAGGGATTCTCTCTCGTCCGTTTGCCAGCGCTGCGAGCTTGTCTCCCGCCATTTATTGTCAGATTTCATTACTACAGGATATTAATTTCCACCAATTATTTTTAGGTACAGCGTATTTGTAATTCTTTTTCCTTCTATCATACATAGCCTATACACAAAGACTATTTTGAAAGAGAATTACAAGTGTTTCGTCGAAAGAAGTCATTGTATCGTGCACAACACACAGTGTTTACCTCTGCTCTGATTGGCTGGTTCTTAAAGTTAACGTAAAATTAACCGCAAGAGCTTGGAGTTTGCAATCCCTTAATTTTACGGACTCGCAGTTAAGTTTACGTCGGCCCATTGTGAATGGACCCATTAGATAAGATGGCCGCTAACTTCTAAGTTAACGTTAATTTTAAGTTTACGTTACGTTACGTTTGCATTGTGAATGGGGCTTAACAATGTCCATTTAAAAACAGAAATGTATCGTATCCTCGTGGCAGTGTTATTTATCTCATAATTATAACGGATTAACTTGGCAGTGATCCTGGTGCTAAATATGGACGCAGGGTATTTTTGTTATTATTTTCCCAGAACACCATTGCGGGCTGATGTTGTGGTCTCGGCTCACTGTATTGGACCGTCACTGAAACATGTTGCGAATTAGAGACATGGTGCATACAGGTAGACTCAGCACAATTCATGCGCATCGTATCTCGCTTTGTCGCGTTAATTTTTTCAAATACAGAGCGATGGAGCTTAGGATAATATTTTTAGCAACCACATATGATAATGTTTTTTAAGGTGATTCTTCTTTCCATTCTCAATGAAGGTTGTCGACCATCATGTAATATTTTAAAAATGGATATATTTTTTGGGGTTTATCTGGAATTTAGTGTCATTAGTTTCCAGACACCATGGTCCTGAGCCACACAAACAAATCCCATCCGTTCGATCGGTGCTGTCCGTCTGCTGACGGGAGGTGTGTTCCAACCTTCAGACGAATACTAATACAGTGTGTCCCGCTCCCACCGGGGCCGGCTGTTGACATGTTGACCGCTCATGACCGGGCGACTTGGCCGTGAGCTTGCATCCGGGAGATAGTGGGTTCCAATCCCACTGTCGGCAGCCCTGAAGATGGTTTTTCGCGGTTTCCCATTTTCACACCAGGCAAACCGGGGGGTGTACCTTAATTAAGGCTACGGCCGCTTCCTTCCCACTCCTAGGCCTTTCCTATCCCATCGTCGCCATAAGACCTATCTGTGTCGGTGCGACGTAAAGCAACTAGCATAACCTCATGCTGACTCACTGCATAGCCACGCGGCGGTCATTTACTCGAGTTTGTGTGTCTTGCGAAGCCGTGAAGCGATACGTTTGTTGCAAGAGCACGTGTGGCTGAATTAGATTAGAATTATTTAGATAAATTACATTATTGCACCGTTGAAATGCCAGTGATATTTACGCTTGAACAAAGAATTTTCTCAGATGAGACGTGGTTTCATTTGAGTGGTCAATTTTTTTAGAGAATAGTAGGCATTGGAGTACTAAAAATTCGCGATTAATTCATGAAGTTCCTTTACATGACCAGAAAATTGGTGTATGGTGTTCTGCTACTGCAGAATGGATATCTGGCCGTATGTTTTTCAACGATGTCATACCGCACAAATATTCTCCCACCATTTTTTCAAATGTTGACAGATAATGAGATGAGATATGGCTGTTTCCAGCAAGATACTTCCACAGCTCATACTGGACATGATTATTTGCAAGACATAGAGGCGTTTTTGATGAGAGGGTAATATCGAAAGGGTTGTGCCCTTCCCCCACCCCGCTCTCCCGATTTTACCCGTGTGCGACTTTTAGTTGTGGGTAACCCTAAAAAATAAAGTTTACAGAAATAATCCTCACGCCATAGATGAACTTAGAAACATAACAGTAATTAGGGCAATTACGCAAAAGGAACTTAAATGCGTGAGAATAGCAATTTCATTAGAAGATGCTGGGAATGTTTGAATGCTGAAGGACACCACTTTCAACACCGCCTGTAAAAAAGGTTAGCACTCATGGTAAATGCTGTTGGGTGCATAAATAAGCAATGAATGTAATAATATCGGTAATAGAATACGCGGGAGGTTATAAATATACATCTCGGAACATGTATATTGTCCTCGGCCCCGCTGGGTGTGGGACACTCTGTACTACCGGGGGGGGGCAAAGAAAAGAACTGGCCCTCAAAATATTTACAATAGGAGTGACTCTAGTTAATGAACATCACAGAAGATGCTGGAAATGGCCTCATCTGAAGAAAAGAAAGAACTGAGGATCCATAAGTCCATAAGGAACCACCGGCAGAACTGAACACGCTATGATTCGTCTGGACGCTGTAATGCATGCTCAACAGTAAATTAGTAAGGATACAGATGCAGATTTTTTTTGGATAATGTTTCGACACGACGGTCTCTTCATTCCCACTTGCACAGTTAAATGGCGTTGAGACTTCGTTCCAGGCTTTCTTTCACTCGAGCATTTTTTACTGGTGTTAGAACTCTTTGTGGATACAGAGAATATGTCACGCCATTTTACCGCTAGGTTGTGCATCGCAGACTTTGCTGGAGGTTTTGCCAAAACACCCCCACTCTTAAACTCTTGCGCAGACAGTTCCGCACAGGTTTTCGACGCGCTGTTTTATCGTGAGCACCATTTTGTGTTGCATTCAACTGGTCAATAAACATGTCTGATCCTTTCACTCACCCACACGTAATGACACAGCGACGTACTCAAGAGATGCGCGCGTGCAGATATATGACAGCAGCCGATTGGTGCATTGAAATCACGGTTTCCAGCATTTCCTGTCATGGTCAGTTCTCTTGTTAATTAACTAGGGTCAGTTCGGCGTCATGCCAACGGCCGTAGCCGTGTTGAAACACCGATCCCGTGAAATATCCGAAGTTAAGCAACATTGGGCGTGGTCAGGAGTTGGATGGGTTGCCACGCGCTGTAGGTGGGGGGTACGGGAATGGAGGAGCGGAAAGGAGCTGGCCACCCTACCGTACGTAAACTCCGGCTCAGGAACACCTCTGCGGAGGTTCGGACCTGCCTTCGAGCAGAATACACCCTTACCTTAGTTCGGCGTCAATCTTGTAAATACTTCCCGCACCAGTCACATTTTCCCCCTCCAGCTACTACTACGCTTCGGACCTCACATAGTTCTTTTTTTGCTAGTTGCATTACGTCGCACCGACACAGATAGGTCTTATGGCGACGACAATGGGACAGGAAAGGCCTAGGAATGGGAAGGAAGCGGCCGTGGCCTTAATTAAGGTACAGCCCCAGCATTTGTCTGGTGCGAAAATGGGAAACCACGGAAAGCCATCTTCAGGGCTGCCGACAGTGGGGTTCGAACCCACTATCTTCCGGATGCGAGCTCACAGCTGCGCGCTCCTAACCGCACGGCCAACTCGCCCGGTCACATAGTTTTTAAAGGAAGGTTTAAATAATAGTTGGATTTATTTGCAGTATTAAAAATGCAGTCAGAACATAATTCCCAAGTAGGTAGTAAGTAGGTAGGCTAATAGGTTGTTCTATTTATTAGTTTAATGTATCTTAGTATTGTAACTTAGTTGACATTCGTCAGATAATTCGTCTTAGCTCTCTAGCCTACTCCATGCAGATAATTGATGATTGTGTGCACGGATATTTTTCATCTAATTCTATATAGTTATTTAGTGGGGTTGTCACTGTAGCGGGAAAGGCTTTGTAACATCAAAACTTGATGCGAAGAGATGCCAATAGGGGAAACCTAAATTTGAAAGCTGGATGGCGCATTGGAAAGCGGTTGATAGAATGAAGACCAGCGTTTAATGCTGTTCTTGCTGTCTATCAGTATGCACTACACAGATGTAATAGGAACGGGACCCTAATGTGCTGTATATCGGATCACTGTGTCGATTCAGTAACGTGAAGGGAATCATATGAATCGACTTAGTAAAATTAGTCTAATTTACTACTACTACCGTCTTGGTGTTATTCGACAGGACACAGGATTCCACCCTCTCCCTACCTCATTGTCATTAAGCACCCATGTGCGCAGGAAGCCTGTGGTTGTTCACTAGGAAGACCTGCATCAGGCTTCTGCGAAGGCCAAGCGCCATCACATCTCTGCCTTTATCCCATCGTTCATCTTTGAACAGTTATTCTACTGACAGAGGTATATGTTGATTTTTGCTGTAGTATTCCCTGGAGACTGCAAGTGTTAGCAGGAGATACAGTTTATTTTAAATTGGTACACATGTTGTACGCTGCTATTATTATTCCCTAGAGACCTGCTGTTAGACTGCATGAATTTACTGCGAGCGTGAATGATTAATACAAGTGGAAAGAAACGTAGGAGCGGTCTGCAGGGGATGAGATGTACGCACACACTCGCCCAGTCTGAATAAATGATGAAACTTAGCCAACAACGAAGAGAGCTCAGAAGGTGCAGTACGCGTATTTGCTCCTAGAGAAAGACCATTTCTTTTGTAACACATTAAAATAAAATTCGTCAGCCTGTTTCCAGTCATCCGAGCTGGTCGCCATCGGAAGCAGCAGAATTTTTGTCATAATACGTATCTCGCGAATACTTGAAAAAGAACCCCTTAGCTTGTTTCCAGTTTCAACCGAGTCAGGAATGGAATGAATGAATGAAGCCCCACCTAGCGGCGAGGATGGGAACTGTGCCGGCTGCCGAAGGCTGTCGCACTCCTCTGAGGTAATGATTAATGACTGACGAAATGATGTTGGAGAGTATTACTGGAATGAAAGATGACGGGGAAAGCTGAAGTACTCGAAGGGAAACCTGTCCCAGCACAAATCTCACATGGAGTGACCGGGATTTAAACCACGGAACCCAGCGGTAAGAGGCCGACGTGCAGCTGCCTGAGCCACGGAGGGGCAAGTTGACGATGATAAGCTTCCTTTCGACATTCCTCCGGTGTATGGCCCGTTTCACGCCTGTGATGACATGCTTATTACTTCGTACATCTTCATGCAACTGTACTGCAGTGTTCAACGTTCTAGTTTAAATAGCATTTTCATTCAGTAAAGTTAAAGTTTATGTAAATTCGTCATCTTGCCCCGTGCCCGGGATGACGAACCTATGGGTTAAAATGAAGAGCATTCTTATAAACTGTTTCAATACTTAACTTCAATGACATTTGTTAAACACACCATCAGAACTTGAAGTAACTTAATTTTGATTATGTACTACACTAGGAGATACATTTGTAAAGAACATAAATTTGAAAAATGTTAAAACACTTCGAAATAAATTTAAAATATTTTTAGTAGTTCCTGCTAAAATGAATAACTACTGTGCACTACACTGAATACAAGAACTCTGAAGAAAACAGTTTTAACTGGAATATATTCAACACATATCGCAGAGAAACCATTCACTACATTCATAACTTGAGCAGTCTTCATGCCACCACCACGCTTTACAATTCACCGAGCTCGATAGCTGCAGTCGCTTAAGTGCGGCCAGTATCCAGTATTCGGGAGATAGTAGGTTCGAACCCCACTGTCGGCAGCCCTGAAAATGGTTTTCCGTGGTTTCCCATTTTCACACCAGGCAAATGCTGGGGCTGTACCTTAATTAAGGCCATGGCCGCTTCCTTCCCACTCCTAGCTCTTCCCTGTCCCATCGTCGCCATAAGACCTATCTGTGTCGGTGCGCCGTAAAAAAAAAGCTTTACAATTCTCACATATTGGTCGAGTCTTCATTTGGAGGATGAACATTTACACACAGGCCATGAAGAATATCCTTGTTGCCGATTATTCTCAGATTCGGATATAAAACCCAACTGCATGGCTACTCTTCTTCTCTGGGTTTCACATTCCTGCTCCTTCAGCATTTCTTTCTGATGTAGCATGCCCTTCGTGTGTGCGATGGTTATGATGCATGCTGTTCTCCTAGCTCCTTTTCTCGTTGTGACAGGCATTTGGGCGTGAGATAGTAGTCGAATATCATATATTGCCGTTGGTGTTGACACTTCAGGTTCTAGTGTTTTATCACAGTGATTACCGACTGCCGTATTTTCTTCTGAAATTGAAGTATCAGGGATCGGAGGCATATCTGCATGTCCATTACGCTCTTCATATGTTCCTGAGGTAGAAGGTTGGCTCTGTTCTTCATAATATTTGTTGTCACTGCTGGAGAGTAATCTTCCTCAGCAAATATTTGTTTGTTGAATGGGTCAATGCATTGGGGCAGTCATGCTTACTTAATCCCAGTTCCTTCCCTCGGTCTTCCGCTGATAATTTCTAGGCATTTCTGTAATTAGCGTAAGGCCTATACCTGGCTTGGGGTAAGATGACGAATTCGTCCATTTGCCCCAGTCATCTTGCCCCACCGAGCTCGATAGCTGCAGTCGCTTAAGTGCGGCCAGTATCCAGTATTCGGGAGATGGTAGGTTCGAACCCCACTGTCGGCTGCCCTGAAAATGATTTTCCGTGGTTTCCCATTTTCACACCAGGCAAATGCTGGGGCTGTACGTTAATTAAGGCCACGGCCGCTTCCTTCCCACTCCTAGCCCTTTCCTGTCCCATCATCGCCATAAGACCTATCTTTGTCGGTGCGACCTAAAGCAACTAACTAGCATCTTGCCCCAGGCTACTTAGGAAGCGGTTTGACATTCTAAAGTCCTGATTTTCATGCGGTAATAGGTTAGATTGCATAGTAGGAAATATCGGGCACCCGCTCTTCCATAATGTAGAAAGAGTAACATAAATTACAGGCGTTCTGTTGGGTCGAACCCCTAATGTTTATGCAAACACCATCGCATAATCTTTGTGAAGGTAAACGAAACGTGCTTCTCGCTTCAGTAAGTTTGCATTCTAACCTATTCATGCATAAAATTCCGGGCTCCACTTATAATCGACAGACGTCTTGCAATCAGGATTGAGTTAACACTGAAGTAAGTTGGAAATGCATTGATATTTGAAGAAAATAAGGCGGTTAATTCGTATTGTGAGCACACTAGTAGTAGAAGCTTCCTGCACATACTTCAGATATTCTACTGCGACAGCGCCAGACACCTTCCTACCACTCCTAAGGTGAAATTCTTTACGTTTCGCAGAGAACTTCAGAGAAGTTCAAACCTTCATTATTGGGGATGTCTTCCTAGTGAACAGTCGAGATTTTCTTCTGAAGTCGTGGAGCGAAGTTCTCTGCGAAGCAAAGAATTTTCACTTTGTTTTTTGACCCGGCATAAGTCAAAAAGCCTATGTCTACAATTACGGGCCGTGGAAGCATCAAAGGGATTACGGTTATAGTAAATTGTATATAAAAATAAAGGCAGAATGTATATACTGTTAAATTAAGTGAGGGTGAGATAAGAGTGTTCATTTCATGAATTCCTTACTGCGGTTGAAAGCCGACTAATAATAAATATCTTGATTGATCATTTACTAGGGCAAGGGAACTTCCATTATTGTTACTTACATTGAGGTTAGTTCGTTGATGTTTATGTCTCGTGATTTCAATATGTAACTAATCAAGCTGGCAGCAGTGATAAGCCATTAGGAAAGAGAGAAGGGTGGCGATATTTGCTTTTTAGTGTACAACCTTACGTGCCGACTAGTATAATGTGTGTTAGGACCCCTGTTGTAGTGACATTTGATTACGGGTTACGTTACGATCAAAGTGCGAATCATGTCTTTGTTATCGAATAGTTTTTTGTTCTGTAATTATTGGTATCGTTATCTGCCTGTCATATTTATGAACCTCCAGGCAATCAACCTGCCAGTTCATTAACTGTGTCCCTCACCCTTTGTTATTCGATATTATTGTCGCTGCGTGTCGTGACCGCCAGATATTTTTCAGTAACAGTATTATCCTGTAAGACATGTTGGGTAGGAATGACTCAGATACCGCCGTCATTTGTCTTGTGTACACAAAGTTCTCCCCTAACTCCCCTGTGGGTAAAGCTCCTTTCTTTTTTTAATATTGGGAAGTTGTCAAGCCTGTCATGATTAGTGTTCGCTGCTACCACCACCACCACCGTCGAGTGATGTCAATAAGAGGTGTACGTGACGAAGGGGAATGACATTCAAATGAAAAGCCACGGTGTGTGCGTGCGTGTTCTTCAGGATAATGTAGGTATACACGCGTGTTCTCTCAAGTCCCCGAGCGTGGCTTAGGATTGCTTTTCTTTACGTCTCCACCTTGCATGAGAAAGCTCAGACCCATCTTCGGTGAGATACGACAGAGTCCGGATTTTTAGGCGGTATTATGTTAGAATGCTGCGTTACCGAAGCGGGTAACAAGTGCAGTCTACTCTGTACACCGGTTATGCTACGAGTTTTGCATAACCTTTAGGGGTACGGCCTATCAGAACCCCCTGGAGTATAGCGTACTCTGCACAGCGGTTATGCTACGGGTTTTGCATAAACTTCAGGGGTACGGCCGATAACAACCCCCTGGAATTTGTATTGCTCTCGCTACATAACGCAAGAACGGCCGGGACTATACTTATACAGAGTGCCCCCCCCCTCAAAAAACACCGACATCGCTTAGTATGTTGTGATCCGTTTTCAAGAAGGAGCCCATATCCAGAAACGCACGGCTTGGACGCTGTGGTGCTTCGAAGCGTGAGATGGGTGTGCGTTCCACATGTCAATAAACCAAACATGAATAGCACATCTGGCTCATTGCAAACGCAGTTCGAACTCTGTGTAACTCCTACGTCGTTGCAGAGCCTACATCTGCGGTGTTGAGCCTCACGGTCATGACCCAACACGTGCGGTTGTCCTCGAAGAATTTCGATCGCTCCGTGGACTCGAGCAATAAGGTCCTCCGCTAACGTTACAGGTGTGACATACGCCATACTCTTCATACCACCTGCGTGGAACTGTCCAACTTCGCTTAGTCGTCTCTCGATGGCCACGATAGAATGATGTGGCCTTCGCATACAATCTTGCAGCAGCAGTCCGCTTTGCCGTATGCAAGCATCATGTCAGTTATTTCCGCAGCTGTGTACTGGTATATATCACACTACTGTTAACACACCTATTTCTAACTCCCAAACATTAGCAAACAAATGCCACCACCACATTTCAATACCTCCACCATAGCCATTCCACTATTTCCCTGAAATACTGGAAAATCTACCAAACAAACCCACCAGTCAACGCTCTTAAGAGCCACACGTCAAAATGGGATTAAGGACCCAATCGGTCGGGAATCCCAAAATTTTCACGGCTGCCGCTCGACGGCGGTAGTTGCTACGCGATGCTCAGGCAACAGCACTGCACTGACAGACTGCAGTACACAATTCATGCAGCAGAATGCACATGCGCAGGAATGTTATTAGGCTGAAGACGTCCATCCGCACTACGCAGATAGCTAAAGGATGGCATACCTTCCGTATTAAGACACCGATTTGGAACAAATTGTCACAACCGTTCTCAAACTTCAACGCTCTCCAGCGCCCAACCTTGCATTTCCGGACAGGGGACCCTTCTTGAAAACCGATCAGACAGTCATCGCGTACAATATACTAAGCCATGTCGGTGTTTTTTTTTTAGAGACACCGTGTATACAAAACAAACTAGTTGGCATCTCAACCTTCTTATTACTGCCCAAAAATCTGGGGGCTAATTATAATGAACTATGACTTCTGGTACGAAAAAGAACAAATTTGTGTCTTTCATTAAACAGTCTCATCCTTGGCTTCGACATAATGAAGATCGATGAGGTATGTGCTGTAGTAGTAATACAATTTTTATGTGAAGAACTGTATGTGATAAACTCCATGATGCGTTGCGTATTGACTTGGAAATTGTAATATGACAACATTTCTCTTGAAGTATAAAGTCAAATCCACCTATTCAGGACAATGCATATAAACAGTTATTATTAGTACACGTTTCGGATCCTTCTGGATCTTCTTCAGCTCATAATCATACATAGTTAATAATTTATAATAAACATGTGAATTTTGTTTTTGGTCAAATGGTCCAAACACTTCATAATCATAACGGTCTTACATTTCTTTATTTATATACCTGCTGATGAAGTTCTAGTAACTTCTGTGTGTGGCCAGAATACTTACATTTTAGTTTCTTCTTCCAGAAACTCCACGCAGAGAGCAGACCAAGAGCGCAATAAAGCATAGGCCGTCACGTGCCCTCAGGTCAGCTGGAAACTTCCCTGCCTAACTTAGTCATGGCGAATTTTAAATATTTCGTTCAAAATGACATCGAAATTCAATCATTCATGAAAGCATGAAACTTATAACTTCATCATTAAAATGAATTAAGCACCATAGAACGGAAGTTTTTAAAAATATCTATAATTAAACATCCTTTCGATCTAACAGCAGTAATAGAACATTCCTAAGTTTGTACAAGTTGAGTTATTGTTGCATTATATATAGCCGCAGTGTACATTTTCTTTTCATGTTTTCCCAGATGATAATCTGATGAATGACTACTACTTATACATTCTCTGGAAAATATTTTATGAATGGCTCAGACGGTCGAGGCGCTGGCCTCCTGACTTCGGTTTGATCCTAGCTCAGTCTCAAGGTGATCAAATACGTCAGTCTCGTGCCGGTAGAGGACCTCCTGCGGGACCAAATTCCGGCACCTCGGCGTCTCCGAAAAGCGTCAAAAATGTAGTTAGTGGGACGTAAAAACATTAACATTGAATTATCTCAGATTGCATATTGGCAAAGACATAGGCAGCCTGTTTATGTTTATTATCTGATTCGAATAATAATGGAACATTTTCTTCGTAAAGAAGATAACACAGAGAAGTTTTAAAAATACAACTCATGAAAGGTTCGACTCCAGACAAGGCCAGTAACTCGCAGGGTCAAGCCATGTGCCTGCTCCACGCAGTGAACTACTCAACACGCCAGACGACGATAACATAATGAACTCACTAGTCTTTGCGGTGAGCCGATTTTTATATACCTGGTAAATAAGGCCTAGTGGTATGGCCTCAACCACCTCGTGCTGCTTGCTAGTCAATTTCGACGGTCCGTTTTACTCTATCCCTGCTAGATGGCAGAGTAAATAGAATCTCTGTTTGGTGTCTATGGCTGGATATTTGTGAATTTTGTTGGATGAACACCAAACGTGTCACCGGAGAGCATTTACATGTCGACATCGTAAAGACATGGAGTGTCGAATTAAGTTTTTTCTGCCCTTCAAAAACTCTACTTTCTCTGCCGGTTTTGAACCCGCCGTCCTAGAAGTGGTGGTGATTATTGTTTCCAGAGAAAGTGCACCTTGGCAACCATTGCCTATTAAAAGTAAGGTCGGACACTTCGAAGGATGCAGGTATCAGCCAATAGAGATAACAGCTACGAAAGGCGTGAAAATGAGATTCCCTGGGCATCGAGTGCTCTAACACCGTTCCGTTGGAGAAAAATAACAAGAGTTGAGTAAGGGAGGCCTGACAGGGTAAATGAAAATGAGGAGCCGGTCGCAAGTAAGTGGAAACAATGCCAGGTCTCGGCTAAGAGCCCTGTGGTCACAAACCACGCTCCCAAGTTAAGAGCCTCTTTGGGGTTATCTTGGAATCTGGAGGCATATACTCTACCAGCTATATACCTGCTGGTGAAGTACTAGTTACTTCTGTGTGTGGCCAGAATACTTACATTCTAGTTTCGCCTTCCAGAAACTCCACGCAGAGAGCAGACCAAGAGCGCAATAAAGCATAGGCCGTCACGTGCCCTCAGGTCAGCTGGAAACTTCCCTGCCTAACTTACTCATCTCTACCAGGAAATTCCAGGGCTAGGGATTGATTATTGTTTCAAGAAGAAGTACAACTGGTCAACCATCTTAATTCCAATGGTTGACACTTGCATAACCACCTAACATGTTGTTTTCTAATGTACAACGTGTCGCTTCTGACACGATAGACAAATAAATAAATAAATAAATAAATAAATAAATAAATAAATAAATAAATAAATAAATAAATAAATAAATCTCATCATTGTCGAAGAATGGCTAGAAATTTTGGAAAGCTGCGTCGTCCTAGTTCTTGTATATGGTAGGCAGACTTGACTCTCGCAGAGATACAGACCAAGATTATACAAGAGTGTCAACGGAAAATGGGGAGAATGATTTTGGGAATTTCCCTCACTGACAAAGTGTAGAATGAAGACCTACGAAGAGGAAGCATACATCAAAGTGAGGTCTATTAAATGGACTTTGGGCGAACACGTGGCCCGGAGGCATCAAGATAGGTGGGCTTGCACCGCAACAATGTGGGATCGCAGGATAGGGAAAAATAATCAGAGGAGGACGTCTATTACAGGTATGGTCTCAAGAATTTAGGGAAGTGGATGGTGTTTAGTGATCAAGGACAGCAAGAGACAGAGTGAAGTGGAGTTTTAAAGTAATTGGAATAGGGAGGAATGATAATTTAGGAACATAAAATAAGTACAGCATCTGTCATATAAACTAAGACCGTCGAAGCTGCGTTTTTATTCTCCGAGACCTTGGAAGCAGCCTGAGCTTGTTCGACCTGGCAAGCATAAGTATCCAGTCTGAATCTGAGCTGTTAACATGGCGAGACAGTTATCATTGCAACACCGTATGTAAAAGTTCTGATTTCATCTTAATGGTCGTGTGAACAGTCATAACTCTCACTATTGGTGTTTATGAAGTCCCTCGTTGTTAAAAGAAGATTGTTGTTTGGTGTGCTGTTAGTGCAAGACGAGTAATTGGACCTCTTTTTTTTTTCGAGAGGACAGCAAATGCAGAGAGGTACCACGATGACATTTTGACGCCGTCCTTTCATCAGTTAACGGATGAAGAAAAATCGCCTACGGTAGTGTCAACAAGATTCAGCCCTTGTTCACACAGCAGATGATTTTCATCTTACAATCTCGGAAGTGTTTGCAGACAGAGTGATCAGTGCTGGTCTGTTTCCGCCTCCAGATCTAACAGTGTGTGATTTTTATTTGATCGGTAAACTGAAAGAGAAAGTGCATAGAGCAGATCCTCACACATTGGAGGAACTAACAGAGAACATTTCGAATGAAATCAGGAACATTACAGTGGCAGACCTCACTCGAGTCAGCCAGAATGTGGTTAGCAGATACCATGCCTGTTCCAGCTTCTTTTATGAGGTAATATTTCATGTAAGACTGTATACACGCTTAAAGCAGGGAGGCCGCGCGCGACATAAATTCGGCTGAGGCAGCTGCCGTAGCGCAAAGTACAAACACTGTGCGTTCGGTGTTAGTTGATATGAGGAACCCTGTAATCTGAACTTTCTTAGCGTTGAGATTGTTGGAATAATGGCAAAGGATAATTAGTGATTATTAATATCTTATTTATTTCTTATTTATTTATTTCGGAAACCAAAACAGCGAGAAGCCGAATTACAGAGTTCCGCAATGAAATACATATTTACAATAGAGTAGCACAAGGCAAGCATAAAGAAAAGTGGAAGAATAATGACGAAAAAACATCTAACGATAAATATAGAGGAAAAAATTAAAAACTAACATAATTAGAGACACAACATAACAAAAACAAAAAATAAAGGCTAAAGAAACGAGAAAAATTGTTGAACGTAAAACGAAGAGAAGAACTTATAGCTAGGCACAGTAAGATAAATACAGACATAACACTTAAGTAATGGTATAGCACAGTAAAAATTAAATATTATATTATGTACAAAAGAGAGGACAGCAATGAGAAGAGAAAAAAAAGGAATATGAAGAAAATGAACTAGGTTAAGTTAAGGAAGAATCGATTAAAGGAGGCATACGAAGAAAAAACGTCCAAGTTCCTGTCAGAAGATACAGAGTTAAGGAGGGTTGGTATGCGGATAAATAAACTTCTTTGAACGAGAGAGAGGCGGGAATACGGAATATGAAGGGGCGTATTAATCCTGGGTTTGCGAGTTGGAACATGTATGGAAAAGAAGGATGCAGGTTCAGGAGAACGAAATAAACCGTTAACAGCGTTATATAGGAATCTAAGGTCGGCTACTTTCCTGCGACTAGATAACGGGTAAAGGTTTAACTTGTCAATTCCTCAGAACCTACCACTATAGGAGAAACAAACTCATAGGGACTAACTTACCCAGTGAATTTAGTTGAGCTACCCTTACTGGACTGCAGGAAGGCTTTGCCTTACCAGGATATAACGGGCTTTGTAAATTTTAAATTGCCGAAGATATCTCTGATATATATAAATTGTGAGTTAAAATGGTTGTTCATTCTAGTCTCCCTTGAGTAATTTCTTGAAGTGCTCTAAGTTTATTCTCTTTTCCTCCCTTTCTCGCATGCTATGTATTCACCACCCCGTGTGCGGAGTGGCAAAACAGCTTGGAGGAAGATCGAATTTAGCGCCATCTCTATTGCCTCCTGCCTCGTACCGCTAACCGACGCAAATGAAGTCAATTCATTACTGTTCATTGTTAGACCTGAGGGGATGCGAGATGGGTAGCCAACTTAACTGCTCGGAAAATAGAATTTTGGGCGAGATAAACTTGCTCTCGTGTGTGAAGTGTTTGTTAATAATTTCCATCCAAGGGAACACCCATGCACAGTGTTTACAGAGTTCTGTTCCTGTTAGGAGGCTTGTGTGTTGAACCGTGAGATTCATGCGCGTAATGAGGGCTGAGCATCTGTCTGTAAAACCACATCATGTCTGATTGAATTGATGATTGATTTATGTTTCAGTTTAGGAGCTTAAAGGGACGGTATTAACGCTGCCCATGACTGCTTTGCTTTTAACCTCAGTTCATATACGGACATAAGTGTTCACACAGAGGCCCATTGACCCGTTAGTCAGTATAAACTGTGTACGTTGTTCGATCCGTCATGTATAGAAACGATACTTTATGCATACATCGCTAAAATATGTACGGTAAAATCTTGATCATACATGAAGAGATGAGGAAAATAAGGCCGGGTAATGGTGGTACGCCTGGACAGAAGTTTGCACACACCGATGAAAGCTATCCGCGAAAGAGTTCTGACTTGAACATTGAGGAGTCAACACAGTTACGAGCCTTGTTTAGATTAGAAGTGAATACTGTTGATTCAAGAAGGTAAGGTAAGGGTTATTCTGCTCGAAGGCAGGTCCGAACCTCCGCAGAGGTGTTCCTGAGCCGGAGTTTACTTGCGGTAGGGTGGCCAGTTCCTTTCCGCTCCTCCATTCCCTTACCCCCACCAACAGCGCGTGGCAACCCATCCAACTCCTGACCACGCCCAATGTTGCTTAACTTCGGAGATCTCACGGGATCCGGTGTTGATTCAAGAAGGAATGGGGAAAATTAGGAATGAAACTACAATGGAAGAAATAAAAATAATAGTAACTCTGTCTGATGAAGCCAAAACATACGCCGAAATTGCAGACCTCATTAAATGAAGCAGATACACAGTGTGCAATATTAGTAAGAAGTAAAAAAACCTCAAAAACATTGATAAATAAAGAGAGAAGTTGACGTCCTTGTAAGCTTACTCTGAGAGAAGGGAACACGGTAATTAGGACAGTGCAAGAGACTCCGAAAATATGATCTTCCGAAATTGCAGCATAACTTCAGGAGTACCGTGGTAAACAGATGCAGAACTCTTCATAGAGCTGGATACCATGCCTTAAGTCCCAGGAGGAAGCCATTTATTAGCCCAGTAAACAAAAAGAAGAGATTGGCATTTGCTCAAGAGTACAAAAATGAGGGATGACGACTTCTGGATTTTTTTTTATTATTTTTAGGTGAAGTAAATTTAACATTTTTCGCCATGATGGAAGACAGAGTTTCAAACAGCCAACCTCCAGGCTACAGTCAAACGCGGTGGTGCAGGTGTCATGGTGTGGGGGTGCATGGCGGCTTCAGTTGTTGGGGACCTAGTGTTTACGGATGCAACAAGGGACCGATATGTTTATTTGGATGTTTTGAAAAACAGTTTACGACATAGTACCTAAAAACTGGGTCTACATACTGAACTATACTGTTAATGATGTTCGTTATTGTATTGTTTGTAATACACCTCATACCCTGAAAAACCCTCCCCATTCCGCCGACCTAACTCCCATTGAACATCTATGGAATGAACTCGAACGACGTGTCAGACAGTACTACATATCCAGCTAAAACCAGCTGAAAGAATTGCTTCTGCAAGAATGGAATACTATTAGTGAAAATGAAAGAAAATTAGTAGGTTCAATGTCCAACATATTAAGAAGCGTTATTCGCAACAGGGGAATACACACACCTTACTAAACCGTAAACAAATGGTGACAAACATGTAGTTTAAATTGCTGCAGGAACATCTGTGTCCCCACATAAAAAGACTAGAAGACTATCTTTATCTAATTTAAAAAAATCAGAACTGTTCTTTTAAGTTTGTGTGTTCTGTAACTAAATATACAGTTATAAATGAAATGTTTCTTTTAAATATCTATTTAAAAAGCAATTACTATTGCCAATACGTGCATACAGTGGGTCACTTCAATATTCGGACAACACAGATAATGGAATGTTTCCTGACATAATTCGTTCGTAAACAAATTTGTATACAACAAACATACGTCCAACAATTCGTGAGTATTTAGCGCACGTATCACAACAAGATTAAATGTCAGGCGAATTGGTGAAGTGTTCTGATAGTGGTAGAAAAGGAAATAATGAGATACTACACATCATTTTAATATTCGGACACGGCATCGTTACTCCATTTACACGTGACTACCTGACCCAATTGCGGCAAGGGAGAAACGTAAGGAGTAGGATACGTATCCCTGAACTTCACTGCAGTGAGCAGCGCTGTACAGAACGACAGGGATTAGTCTGTACGTACTGTGGGTTGCAAAGGCAGAAACACAACGTTTGAACAGCGCCAACTGGTTATTTTCCACAATGCAAAGGGGTGCAGTTGCAGAGATATTCCGCGAATGTTGTGTATGAGTAAGAGTACTGTCAATGACATTGTACGGTGATTTAAAGAAGAGGACAGGATTGCGTCTATACCGCAAACGGGTCAACCGAAAAGGCTAACTGAACGTGAAGAAAGACTTCTCTTAAGAAAAATAGGAAACGATCCTAAACCGAGTGCGCCACAACTTGCACGGGAGTTAGAAGAGGAAGCTGGCAAATCAGTGCACCCTGAAACTGTGTGTAGGACTCTTCGAAAGGCCGGATTTAACGGGAGGGTGTCGAGGAAAAAGCCATCTATCAGTGAAGTGAACCGAAGGAAATGATTGAAGTTTGCTTTACAATATGTACACAAGGACACAGAATGGTGGAACCATGTTATTTTGTGATGAGAGCAAATTTAATATTTATGGATCGGATGGGAGAATGGTTTGACGCAAACCAAATGACGAATTAAAACCGAAACATTTGCAACCAACTGTCAAACATGGAGGCGGGAATGCAATGGTATGGGCGTGCTTTTCGTCTGCTGGCGTGGGTGAAATGTCGTTTATTGAACATACAATGGGCCATAAACAGTATCTAGCCATCCTGAAGCAGAATTTACACCAAAGTGCTACAAAGCTTGGGATCAGGGACACATTTCATTTCTATCAAGATAATGAGCCTAACCATAAAGCGTGGAATCTCGGAATGTGGCTATTGTTCCACTGCCCAAAGGTGCTTGAAACTCCACCCCAGAGCCCGGATCTTAATCCCATTGAGAATTTATGGAGTGAACTCTACAAGAGAGCGAGGAAGTCCAAAATTACGTCAAAGAAGGAACTGCAACGAAGACTGATACGAGAATGGGCTAATATTTGCCCTAAGGCACGGAAAAGTTAGTTTGTTATATGCCACAACGACTGAAAGCCGTCACAAAACAACGAGGCAATGCCACCAAGTACTAGATTGGTTTGAGTTCCATGTTACGCTACAGTTTCGGTCATTATGATCCTTGTGTCCGAATATTAAAGTGGTTTTGTTATGTGATAAGGTGGCGACTGTTTTTTTATCTACAAGTCATTTTTGTTCTGATACACTTGTATTATTATGTAATCATAATGGAAACATTGGTGTTTTGTATTGTCAAACTTTCCTTTCTGTATGCTCAAGAAAATACAAATATAATGTTCAGATTGTCACATGCCATCCGGTGTCCGAATATTAATGTGATTCACTGTATGTCAAATGTCTCTACTGCTGTGTGAACAGTTATATCCGTCAGTGTAAGTCAGTCCTGACTGATTCATCATCGACGAGCCAATAATACTGGGCATAAAGAAATGAAATTTCTGGGATACATTTATAATACAGTGCAGGAAGGATTCTGGATATTCCGTCGCGAAGGGAGTGAAAACGGGGGTGAATTGTTTAAACGAGTATATCTCAAAAACTTAACAGTTTACGGACGTGAAAATGTGTATTAGGAATCTCCTTTAAAGATAAGGAAACCCGTATTTTTTGCTTTCGGAAAATCTACTTAAGCAGGTGGGAGTGGTGGTAGTAATGTAGTAATATGTTTTTTTTATCCTGGCAAAGTTAGGGATGTACTCCCTTTCTTACACTTAACCAGGCTTAACCTAGAACACTTAATAATAACTACTGATGACAATAATATGATAATATGGACAATAGTAACAGTAATACCATTAGCAAAAGTAACCACACTTTAAAAAAGATCATATCATCTATATAATATAAATCGTACGTAAAGTGCAGAATATAATTATGAATAATGATTACTATAACAACTACTTAAGAAAAAGTTTAGAAAATATATACATTTCTACAGTACACCGAAATATCGCCTTCAGTTGAGAGGTGAAGAGAAGGATTAGTAAGAAGTAGAAGAAGAGGAAGAAGAAGAATATCTGTGAAAGGAAGAGGGAAATGATGATGAAGAGGCGGTAGGAGTAGGTGTTTTCAGGTCATAATTTGATGATTCATGCATGTTTACGTAGTATTTCGACACAGGCATGTTTAAAAGCTAAGCTGCTGGACATGCTTCTGACGTGGTAGTGAGGGGAGGAGTGAAAATAATTGAAAACGGGGGTGATTTCAAAAATAGTGTATTTACAGCATATCTGTTACAGACGTGAAAGGTGGTGGTGATTATTGTTTTAACAGGAAATACAACCAGACGCACTGAAGTGGGTCAAAAGAAGTCCAGACATCACGTGCCGTTCTATATTAATCCACACAATCCCCGTGCATATCAGTATATTTATCCAGAGACGCCATGAATGTATTAATAGTCAGCATTTTCACGTGTACACAAGTGCACAGAAATGGTGTCCGGACATTAACAATCAACACTACCCCACTCCAGTACTTAAAAGAAGGGGAAGGGGGTGAACAGGTAGTGCTGAAGGCACAGTGTGTGTGTTGCTGTACATCCAGCACTGTGCCCATTTCAATCACAAGGGTCTTATAGCGGGCTGTCTACCTGCAGCAATGTGTTAAGCGAATGTGGGGGGGGGGGGGATGCCATGTTTTGTTTATATCGGAACACCATTCTTTGCATGCGTGTACGAATACTTTTTTTCGAGTATTTGTATTTCTCAAAAACTGAAGATGTTTGAGACGAGAACATTTGTATTTGGGATCTCCTTTCGAAAAATCGAGAAGCACGTATTTCACCTTTTCCGAAAATCCACTGAAAATGGGTGAAAAGGAGGGGAAAATTGGTAGACTCTTTTATGACTATACCGACATCTATATCTCTATAACCGAGGATGTGACTTTGCGGGTGTTTGTTTTATACTGGATCTCCAGTTCTGAACTCACTGTTAAGGGAAGTCTACCAGTAGCCTGGTCATCCTGGCCCCAGAAGGCCATACCACAAACGTGGTTTACAAAGAGGTACTAGGGTAAATGGAACGTAATTTTTCGGTGAGTAATTGTACTTTCGGCATTTTCAGATAATGTCTTAGTGCAGTACCGAGGAAGGATTACATTTATCAGATTGCGAAATTCACGGGACGCAGGTAACAGCTAGTAGGAGTATAAAAGAAAACTTCGCATAGAATCATCGATATGTGTTTGGGCTTAAGAGACGAGAGAGCAAGTACAAATTCTTTGGTTGCTCCCCTCTTAGTAGCCTCTTACGAAATCCAGCGGGTACAGATAATGCATCCTTTGAGTCCTACCGCAGGGGAAATAAAGAATTCCGATAAATCGAAAGAATAAATTAATGTATCCACAAAAGAGTAGCATGGCTCATGAATTGTGAGATTATTATTATTATTATTATTATTATTATTATTATTATTATTATTATTATGAAATCTTTCGTGGCTCAGGCGGCAGTGCGCGGGCCTCTCACCGCTGGGTTCCGTGCTTCGAATCCTGGTCACTCCATGTGAGATTTGTGCTAGAAAAAGCGAAGGCGGGACAGGTCTTTCTCCGGATGCTCCGGTTTTTCCTGTCGACTTTCATTCCAGCAACACTCTCTAGTATCATTTCATTTCATCTGTTAGTAATTAATCTTTGCCTCAGAGGAGTGCGGCAGGCTTCGGCAGACGGCAAAATTCGTATTCTCGCCGTTGGATGGGGTTTCGTTCATTCCATTCATGATGCCGTCAAATGACTGGAAATATGCTGAGGATTTTATTACTACTTTTATTATTATTATTATTATTATTATTATTATTATTAATTCCTGTGTTGTCTCTTACGCCAAGCCCCGGATTTGTTTTCCGGCTACTTCAAGTATTTAAATCCTTTACTGAGGATTAGAACGTGGTTCACTTGATACTACATTTTCTCTCAAGCTCTTAGTTACAGAAAGAAAGCGCACAGTGAGAAGATGACGCTACTGACCTAGTGTACATGGACCGACAGTGGTTGCCATGGTTACAGTGGTGTCGAGAAATTCAGATGACACTGATTTAAGGTAGACCCCCAACCCAAAAACATATCCATGGTAATAATAATAATAATAATAATAATAATAATAATAATAATAATAATAATAATAATTTTATGGACCCGGGTTCCTTGCGCAGGTGCTTTAATTTGACGTCGCCGGCGTATCAGTTTCAATGTTTCTGTTTTGTTCTACCTTATTGCCGGGGAAGCCGTCCTCTTTTGGGTGATTTATGTCTGAATTTCAAGTAATTTTGTCGATTAAACACCAGGGATCTGTTAATGTTTTGATTCTCTATAGGTTAATAACTGGCATCTCAAAGGACTGCCTAGAAGTGAGTGCGATTGGAAGAGAAGGAAGTGGAGTTGTCAGTTTTCTTTCTGCGGTGCAGTGTTTGTTTATATAATGTTTGCTGCTCACTTCATATTTATTTTATCATTTGAACAATTGGGTTGCACGTTGTGAGTTCCTTAGTACCAAGTCCCTTACATCGAACCTGTGAAATATGTAGTAACGATACAAGATATGGCAACCCAGCGCGTCACTCCACGCGGAGTTGACTAGAAACTGTTATCCAGCATTCTCGTATTTTCATAGAATCCGGCAGGGCTCTCACTGGTGCGGTTTGAGTCAAATAATATTTCATTATAATCTACAAGGTAAGCAGGATCAAAGTCGCACGATATGGTAACGTTTAGAGAAGCACAATAATACTTGCTGAGATCGTACGGAAAATTAACTTTTTTCTACCATTAAAACTTCAGATTACCTCTGCCAGGTTTGACCGTTCGACACAAGGGAGCCATAATTTAATTTCACCGATTGCGAAGGCTCTTTAGAACTTTACAGTCGCGAAATTACCGGGGTTTCGCCCCATTGTGCCAGCGGGCTCGTCATTTGGATTGCAACCTCTATAGTTTCAATAAAAATGTACTTTTGAAAAGGAAAGCTTTCTACGCTCGCTTACTCAGCGTTTTAAATTAAGGGAATAAGTACTCCATATTAACACTGTGCCGACGACAGTGGCTGCTACGGCTATGGGGCAAGGTCTGAATTACGGAGACGCATGGGTTCGAGGCCCACCGCCGACTGTCCTGAGAATGGTTTTCAGTGGTTTCCCATTTTTACTTCCTGGCAATGCCGAGGCAGTTCCTATTCATAGGCCAACGCTGATTCCTTCCAGTCCGTTAACTCAACTTCATTAACATGAGCCGTAATTGCAATGCATTTATTATTAACAATAGCGTGTCCTCCATTGCACCGCAAGCCAGAATTTATCACCCAGTGGGACAGTCCATCGCTGCTTGACTTACAAAGGAAGGGCGCGTACCGGGATATCACGGATCTTACGTAAATTTTGCATACAAGTCAAAAGAGCCAAGAATAACACAAAGGCCAAAGAATTTCTTTCGAAAATGAACGTATGTGACCTAATAATTGCGTATCACTTCGCGACAATGATGTAGTGGTATTAAGAGAAATAATTTACCTCCTGCATTGATTGTTGGTCAATAAAAGCAATAGAGTAAGGTTGTTATAGTGAAAATAAAGGTTAATGAGCGTAACAAGGGACGTTACACACGAAAGGAAGTTACTCTTTACAACTCCTGAAACAATGAGGCTCGTGGTAGAAATGTTGATAGCACAAAGCGGTTCTACACCACCCACACCTAACGGACCGAGGATAAGGGCTTAATATCACATGTTCCATATTTTCTTTCCAACTTTGCCTATTTTTTATAACCATCATACAAAAAAAAATGCTTGTCCCATACGACTATAAGTGTGCGTCAGTGTGGTCTCGAATCATCTGTTGGACAGTGCGAGTTGCGGGTAGGCTATGGAGTAGGGGCCAAGGTAGCCGAACGCTAATTCAAACATACGAACTTGAAAGCTTTCTGTAAAACTGACGAGTTAGTTAGCATTTTGAACATTGTGTTATTCTAGGCCCATTTACGTAACATCGGCGGGTCCCCGGTACGCGCCCTTCTCTTGTTAGTCATATATAAATAATATTTATTTCCCTCAAAAATAGCTTTGAGTGAAAAGAAGCGATAAATCCTATTCAAATCAGTAGTTCAGAGAGCCTGTGGCAGATGCCAAAAAAAAAAGGCTCTAAAATATTTGACAGTTCGTGTAGCACAAGTTTTAGAGCATCAGGTACATAAGGGTAGTAATTCTGACATTGGCAGTGTAGTGCATACCAAATTTTCGTGCAACTATCGCCACCACAAGAAGATGCTAGCCGCTATTCTTGAAGGTTTCATAAAAATCGTTGCATTGTTTAATCTACCAGTAGCGTAGTGTGACTGAGCAGGTTGGCCGTGCGGTTAGGGGCGCGCAGTTGTGAACTTGTATTCCGGAGATAGTTGGTTCGAATCCCACTGTCGTCAACCCTGAAGATGTTTTCCCGTGGTTTCCTATTTTCACACATTGTGAAAGTTGTATTCCTGAATGTAATTTTTTTCACAACGACCGTTGATAATAACCCGAGATCCCCAACTTATTATACGAGACACGAAACGTATCCTTCCCACTCCTAGCCCTTTCCTATCCTATCGTCGCCGTAAGACCTATATGTATCCGTGCGACGTAGAGCAAGTTATTTTTTTAATGTTTCTTACAGCGTAGCTTGTTGCAAGGTGCAGTTGACTAAACATTGAATTACAGTCTGCTTTAATGTCACATCTCTTTCGTAAACAATTGGTATTTCACATTCGTATTCCCAGTTTGGAGAATATTACTCAATTTCTATGCAAATTCTCTTTACTTGCTACATTAATTTGCACATGACCTTTCTTAAATTTTTGATCAACCACCCTGTCTCGATTTCTGTTTTTCAGTGTGAATTACAGCTGTGTCTTCCCCATCGTGTTTTGAAATCTGCGCTGTCCAACTTCCGAGGGTGCAAAGTTACCAGCGTATGCTAATAAACAGTTTTTAAATGAATTCTCTTTTTTTTAAATTTTTACTTTAATTTGAAGGGAAATTGGTGAAGTCCAAGCTGTGATTTCATTTCATTTCACTTTCGGTCCGGTGTCCCTCGTGTTCGTAGGGGTGGGGTGGGGTGTTAGCAGCGAGGAGGTCCGACTGGCTCCGAGTGCAGCAGATCTATGGCCGGAGCTCCCCCTGGGCGCTAAGAGCCAACGTGCTCGCCTGAGTACCGCACGGCTCTGTGCTAGGGCCTACACTTATTACCGTGTCGTGTTGCGCGGTTCGCCGTTGGTGCACAGGATTTCTTCTTACATATCTCTCTATACATATATATACTTAGTGGTGCAGTGTGGTGCTATATCGTGTGGTGTAGTGTTTCGTGTGTTAAGTTGGGGGTCTCGGGTTATTATCAACTGTCGTTGTGAAAAAAATATTTATTTCTTTTACGTTCAGGGATACAACTTTCAAAATGTGTGACATTAACACGTGGTGTCCTATGTAAGTACAGAACCTTCTTAAGAATCTTATGTAGAGTGATTTTTTGCTTTAAACCTTAACAATTATTTTAAAGAAACACATTGTTTATTTACATCGTTTTCCTGTCTAGTGATGCAAAATATGTTTTATAGTAAATGCAAATTAGGGTATTAAGAAGTGCTTAATTATATAACAAGAAGAATAAATTGAAATTTGTTTCAGATAAATCAAAATTCGTAAACTGATCCGAAATAATGGATGAAACATAAAGCAATCATTGTAAAGATGACATCGGCCTGAAAATTCGCTCTTTAGAGTGTAGTCTGAACATAATTAAATATCTCAGCAGTAACAGAGAAAATGAAATTGACCGTATTAACAAAATGCTTCAAATACATAAATAAAAAAACATGCACTTCACTAGAAAGGTATGTTTATTTTCAAATGGGTTTTGCAGTTTCTGTAGAAATGATTGCAATTCTCTTCGTCTCAGACTTTTTCTGATTGTTTTAAACATTGGTTGTCACCTTTTGAAATTTAATCTGTATTCCTGTACATTCTCAAGATATTAGTGTTTATGTACTTCGTGAGAATTAATGACGAATATAAATGAAGGTTAGTCATCAGTTGGATGTTGCAAAAAGCATCTTGGTTTCATTTTAATACGGCGCTCGTTGGGAATATTTCTGTTTTAGCACTCAGGACCATTAAAATAAGGAACTCTGCCATTAAATGTAGTAAGATAAGTTCCGACAATTTGAAAAAATATGGGTATTCGCCAAAAACGTGGTGAGAGCTATGAAAGGGAGGACAAACATACTATCTAGGGCCTAGAAAAATGAATGAGAGGAATCTTGTACAAGAAATTGGAACCAGTGCCAAATCTTGGGTGAGGGTGGGGAAAACTAAATATAATCAGCCCCTCTGAATAGGCCCTACCTGTCACGGAAGAAAATTAAGGATGGTATATGTTTTAAGGGGAAGTACGAGATAATCATTCCATCTTAATTCTGATCAGAAGGACAAGAATAAGAAGGATAGATAAAGATATGGACATTCTTGCAAAAGAAGGCAAAGAAGCGCCACGAAATAGCATTAAAATAAAGGAAAAAATATTCACTAGGTATTGCTAACCTAATACCGCCTGGTGTGTAGGAAAATGACCGTTAACCAAGGGAGATCAGACTTGAACTTTAAGTGAGGAAACTGGCACAGTTAAATGGAGGTAATCCCAAACTCAGCCAATCTCGTGGTCGCCACTCTATACTCTGAGTTTAGAACCCCTTCTAGTCGCACTTTACAGACAGGGGTGATACTGATACTCCCAGAGGATTTCTTAGTTGAGGCTCAACGTAAATCGTGTGGGGCAATTATGGGGTTGCACCAGAGTTTCACTTTGTTCTTCGAAGTACCTTGGGATATTAAGCAATGTTCATTGTATTCGGAATATTTCAGATATTTTTCAGTCATTAAAATTGCTAGTGGTGGTGGTGGTGGTGGTGGTGGTGGTGGTGGTGGTGGTGGTGGTGGTGGTGGTGGTGGTGGTGGTCATTGTGGAGATAATTATTTTAAGAGGAAGCGTCGCTAGGTAATCCTCAGGTGGTGATTATTGTTTTAATAATAATGTCATTGGCTTTACGTCCCGCCAACTACTGTAGCGGTTTTCGAAGAGACTATTTTTTTAAATAGGAAGTACAACTGGGCAACCTCCCTGTATTAACACTAATCAGAGGAGAATAATGAAGGTATGAAGGTATCGGCCAAGCCGGGCTGAGTGGCTCAGACGGTTAAGGCGCTGGCCTTCTGACCCCAACTTGGCAGGTTCGATCCTGGCTCAGTCCGGTGGTATTTGAAGGTACTCAAATACGTCAGCCTCGTGTCGATAGATTTACTGGCACGTAAAAGAACTCCTGCGGGACTAAATTCCGGCACCACGGCCTCTCCGAAAACCGTAAAAGAGTAGTTAGTTGGACGTAAAACAAATAACATTAACATTATTATTGGTATCGGCCCAAAAAAAAAAAAAAAAGAGAGAGGACCGGGCGAGTTGGTCGTGCGGTCAGGGGCGCGCAGCTGTGAGCTCGCATCCGGGAGATAGTGGGTTCGAACCCCACTGTTGGCAGCCCTGTAGATGGTTTTCCGTGGTTTCCCATTTTCACACCAGGCAAATGTTGGGGCTGTACATTAAATTAAGGCCACGGCCGCTTCCTTCCCATTCCTAGGGCTTTCCTGTCCCATCGTCGCCATAAGACCTGTCTGTGTCGGTACGACGTAAAGCAAAATAGCAATAATATTATTAATAATAATAATAAAGACTAGGGCCATGAAGTGCGTGAAAATGAAAGACACTGTAGGCCTCGAATACGCTAATACAGTCTAGGTCTGAAAATAATAAGAGTTGGCCCAAGGGAGGTCGAGATAGGATAGATGAAAGTGAGGAAGCTGATACAAGTAAGTGGAAACAATGCCAGGAGTCAGCTAAGGACTAGATAATCCTCAACAGTTGGCTCTAACCTAAAGTTGTCCTTCCAGACAAATTTCTAAAAAATGTACATTGTGTCTTACGTTCTGAAAATTGTCCTTTTTATATACTAAAAAATCTTCCTTATATAAAATTCTTAGAGGCTACCGTTTCAATTTCTTTCTGTATGCAGGTTTTTTCTCTTGGTTTAACGTCACTCTAATATATCCAAGGTTTTCGGTGACTTAGAGAGGGGTAAGGGAGCGAAAGTGGCAGCACAGCCCTATAATTTACCTTCCGTGGAAACTGGAAGCCATTGAAAACCATCTTCAGGGCTACCGACAGTGGAATTCGAACTCGCTATCTCCCGAATTGCAAGCACAGAGCTATGTATGTATAAAGGGTTATCCCGAACTCCACTGAGAATCTTTCGGAGGTTATTCAGGGATATCTTCTGAGTATATTTGTGTAAGGACCCCGTGGTCCCCAGTCGCTCGTTACGGAGTAGGCTAATAATGTAATTACGATTTATTCGGTTTGTTATCCCAGTCATCCTTGTTTAAGCGAAGATCCCTTCACAACAGTGAAAAATCTTATAATATGCAATAACCGAAACGTACAACACGAAACACAATGTAATGCAATAACCGTCAGACAAAACGCTTACACTTTTATCATGGCGTGTTCGATCTGTTCTGTCGGTGTAGTATGTAGAAATGGGTGTTTTAATGGCTTCCGGCACCTTAAAAAAACTACTGCGGACATTCCGACACTCCGCCACTTGTCAAGAATTAACATTTAGGACGAACGTAAAACAAATATTAATAATAATATAATAGAAACCAGAATGCCTTTATGCCAGCGAATGTCTAGCACTGAACTACAAGCTTGATAAATTAGAAATATTAGAAAGAAGAATTATAAGGAAAATATTAGGTCCTCTAAGAATTACAGAGTTTTGGAAATTAAGAAGTAACGATGAAATTTACCAGAACGTAGAAAACATATCAGAAACAATAAGAAAAAGGAGATAGCTATTTCTTGGACACATTTATAGAATGGATGACAATAGACTAACTAAACGAATCTTCAAGTACCTTTGGGAAAAGAAATCAACTACCATCTGGATTCAAGAAGTCAAGAAAGACCTGGAAAGGAACAACATACGAGAAGAAGAATTATTGGAAGGAAAGATTTTTAGGAAGAAAGTCTTACAAATGGATGGATTCCAAGGGAGGAAGGAAAGGAAAACAGGCACAAAGTGGACTGAAGACAGGAAAAAGAAACACAGTGAAACAATGAAAGAATACTGAAAGAAAAGGAAAGAACAACTAAGGAGGAGCAATTGAAATTGTAACGTGGTCCTTAGAAGGCCGAAACGCAAGAATAATAAAGGAAGAGTGTCAAATATGGAATATACTCCTAATATGGAATGCACCAATATCTGATAAGTTAAACTTGGCATCGCTGCATGGAAGAGGTAGACATAGGGTATTTACAAGGAAAGGCTCTGTGGTGGCGAGTTGATAAAGTCATTTGAGTTGCGTTCTTTGTCTTTAACAGTCGGCCACGTGTTTTTTAGCCCCCAAGACGTTTTGGAAAGGTAAGAATTGCAGTCCTTTACAAACCATACCTAAACTATGAAACGCTTGTTAGCTGTGCGTAGAGGGTGAGCTGACCATGCAAAACTATATAGTGGACAAATTCGATGAGCTGACGGATGTAATTTGTTAGATAGAAATTAAATGCGGCCGGGTACCTAATATGGAATACTGAAGTGTTTCAATTATGGAGCCATACTTTTTCAGTATGTATAGGCAGTTTTTCTTTCCTTCTGAGCCTTGGCCGGTCGGAAGGACAGTTCGCACGGGAAAGTACAAAATGGTAGCAAATGTATATAGTGTACCAGAAACAACTTAGTTTCGTTTGGCAACAAACAAAGAGACAACGGCAGAGGAATGATACTTCCCTCAAGGAAAGTTAGACCTACAACTGTGTCAAGAGTAGACATTCAAGAACTCAAATCAATCTTCGTGCAGTGGTTTGAGCAGACCTAAGCCTACGCGAAAAGGAAAGAAGAGGACATGAGATGACAGTTCGTCTTCAGATAAAGAATCAATCAGCATGAGTGACGAATCATCTGATCTCCATGTAGAGGAACATGGAAAAGTGGACCCAAGTGATGAAGATGCCACATGCTTCTACCGTGACGGCAAGTATTCGAGAGACAGAAGGGACGAGACATGGATTCAGTGCTTGAAGTGCATTTTATGATGCCATATCGAATGTTCAAATGCGTCAGACTCGTTGGCTGAATGGTCAGCATACTGGCCTTCGGTTCAGAGGGTCCCGGGTTCGATTTCCGGCCGGTTCGGAGATTTTAATCGTTTCTTCTGGCTCGGGGACTGTGTACTTGTGTCCTTCCCAACACTCTTTCCTTCACATTCATACAACACACGACACTACCAACCACCACAGAAACACGCAATAGTCATTACATCCCTCCCTATATGGTTGCCGTCAGGAAGGGCATCCGGCCATATAACAGGGCCAAATCCACATGTGCGACGCATTTCGCACCCGCGACGGGTAGGAAAAGAAGAAGAAGAAGATCGAATGTTCAAGTGCAGATGATGACCATTCGTGTGTGAATATTTGCAACTAATTTTAAATTCTATTCATGAGTTTCTCATTTCAAACGTGTAGACTACGAACTTTCATTAAAATAAGAGGATTAGGAGTAGAATGATAATATTCCATACTAGGGACACTTTTTTCAGAACAACAAAAGTACAATATCCATTATATGTCGTAATTTACAAAAATATTAAGTGTTAATTAGACTGAAAACAAGTAGTAGCTGGAAAGTAGCCAGATTGTAACTTTGGTACTCTTCATCTAATAATAATAATAATAATAATAATAATAATAATAATAATAATAATAATAATAATAATAATAATAATAATGCAATTATTCTGTACCGAGCTATGGGAGACCACGGGTCCCTTATACTAATATACTCAGAAGATATCTGTTAACAACCTCCGGAAGTTCGTCTATGGAGTTCTGGTTCACCCGGTCTATGTATGTATGTATGTATGTATGTATGTATGTATGTATGTATGCATCGGAAGGTTACAATTAAACTTTCCCTACTTAATTCACTCTAGGCGGGAACAGTGTTGCCAACTTATATTTTCAAGATCCGCTAAATACTACTAATAATCCGCTAAAATTCCGCCAAGAAATCCGATTTCAAATAATGAGCAATAAAAATTAATAATAATAATAATAATAATAATAATAATAATAATAAGAACATCTAAAAAATATTCCATGGGTACTAGAAGTGAAGAAGGATCTGGAAAAAGCCCAGATAAACCCAAATGACACCGCGGACAGAAACCTTTATAGGAAAAAAATTAATGGATGGAAAGTGCAACCAGAGAACGAAGTGAAAAAGAAGACTGGAGCAAAGTGGACAGAAGAACGAAAAAGGATCCACGGAGAAAGGATGAGAGCTGTTTGGCAACTCAGAAAACAGAATCGTTAGAGCTTTGCGTGATCCATTGGGTCCATACGCACATAATAATAATAATAATAATAATAATAATAATAATAATAATAATAATAATAATAATAATAATAATAAAGTAAATGTCCGCAATTATCTGATCTGTGCGTTTCCCTAGGATTAACCCCCTGCCTGCGAGCTGGCGAGCTAAAACTCGTAGGAGTTTTACCGCCGGATGCACACTAGGTGATTCCCCTACCTCAGGGGCCACGCGCAGAACAGGCCATTCATTAAACGGTCTTCCTTCATAGCATAAATAAAAATGCTACTCTCTCATAGTTTCATTATCTGTCGTCATTCGTCAACTAAGAGATAAGCACCCTTTCTCATGTGATTACTAGCTCCTGACAAGAAATACGGAATAGCTCGGAGACAGACTGGAGTACAAATTAAAAAAAAAAAGACGTAAATGGATAAAACACTATATTCCGCTATAATAAATCTAGAATTCCGCCCAAAAAATCCGCTGTCCGCTAAATGATATATTTCTCCGCCGACAGTCTTCTAATTCGCCAAATTTAGCGGAAAATCCGCTAAGTTGGCAACAGTGGACGGGCAGCTATTTGTATGGTCCACGGGTATGTGAACGAGAGTTTATCAGGGGAACGTTCCCACATGCGCTGGTCTGAAGAGCAACACATCACTTGGAAATATCAGTAGGGATGTGTTCAGCTGAAGTACGGAATCAAGAGAGTTGAACATCGAATTTGGTTCGCATGAAACCTGTCGACTCCAAGCTTATCTGACGCTTATTGCGGATGGCGAACCGCGGAAATATAACATGTTTGATACGATGCATGTTTATGCCTGTTTCGCCCAGTGAGATTTGAAGTGTGTTGCAGAATGAATTATCGTTAGCGAAGACGATGAGCGTAATGGTATATTTTAAATAAGAGTCAGGTCAGGAAATATCGGCATAATAGACCACGGGCATGTAATTTAATGTCTTCGTTTGTCGAGACTAGGAAAATGGTAAACAGATATCGATGGTAAATCATTATGAATCTCACTGGGTAAAGCCTTGAAAAACAAATTCTAACAGAGATAAAATCATTAAAGAAGGATACATGTAAAAAGAAAAACTCGAACAAGAAGATAATTTTAAGTATTTAGGTTGTGTACTCTCCCAGAATGGTAATATAGTAAGTGATATTGAATTAATGTGTAGTAAAGCTTATGCAGTGAGCTCGCAGTTGTGATCAACAGTATTCTGTAAGAAGGAAATAAGCTCCCAGACGAAACTATCTTTACATCGGTCTGTTTCAGACCAACTTTGCTTTACTGGAGTGAAAGCTGGGTGGACTCACGATATCTTATTCATAAGTTAGAAGTATCAGACATGAAAGTAGCGAGAATGATTGCTGGTACAAACAGGTGGGAATAATGGCAGGAGGTTACTCGGAACGAAGATATAAAAGCTAAGTTAAGGTAGGGATGAACTCGATGGACGAAGCTGTACGCATAAACCGGCTTCGGTGGTGGGGTCATGTGAAGCGAATGCACGAGGATAGGTTACCTAGGAGAATAATGGACTCTGTTATGGAGGGTAAGAGGAGTAGAGGGAAACCAAAACGACGGTGGTTAGACTCAGTTTCTAACGATTTAAAGATAAGAGGTGTAGAACTAAATGAGGCCACAGCAGTAATTGCAAATAGAGTATTGTGGCGATGCTCAGTGAATTCACAGAGGCTTGCAGACTGAACGCTGAAAAGCATAACGGTCTACAATGATTATGTAAATTTCTCCTCTACACGGAAGATCATAGAACCATGGAAATGCTTTGGGCTTAGAAGGTGACAGAACGAGTGCAGATTCTTCGGTTGTTCCCTTCTTAGTAGCCTCTTACGACATGCAGGGGGTATAGATAATATATCCTTGCACACCACCCACAGGGAGATAATGAGTTCTGATAAATCGAAACGAAACGAATAAGTAGCACCGTGATCTACGTCCAGCAATATGGCCGCTGATCCAGCACACATTCACATGCATTGTCACAATATAGCCCCACCTGTCAAGATCTACGTCCAGCAATATGGCCGCTGATCCAGCACACATTCATATGCATTGTCACAATATAGCCCCACCTGTCAAGATCTACGTCCAGCAATATGGCCGCTGATCCAGCACACATTCACATGCATTGTCACAAGATAGCCCCACCTGTCAAGATCTACGTCCAGCAATATGGCCGCTGGTCCAGCACACATTCATATGCATTGTCACAAGATAGCCCCACCTGTCAAGATCTACGCCCAGCAATATGGCCGCTGGTCCAGCACACATTCACATGCATTGTCACAAGATAGCCCCACCTGTCAAGATCTACGTCCAGCAAAATGGCCGCTGATTTAGCACACAATTTTATGGCCATAACTGTTCGCAAGATACGCATTATGAGAAAAATTCAGCTGCCTTTGGTGACGTTACCCTATGTAAATGGCTTTGCTGAGATCTAGACGAAACCCCTACCCCCTGTGGGTGGGGGACGCAGGTGAAGAATACAACCATGGTATCCCATGCCTGTCATAAGAGGCGACTAAAAGGGGATATCAAGGGATGATCGAATTAGAACCATGAGACCACTTGTAATTAATACCACTATGTTAGGTACACAATAGGTTCGTGATTAGTAGCGACAGTATGTGCTTCCGGCTGGGTTTTACAGTAACTGTGGTTAGTACCACTGTGTGAGCGACACTATGGGCGTGCCTTGCCTATGATTAGTACCAACTATGTGAGGAACACCACGGGCATGAGTCCCTGTGGGTAGTACAGTTATGTGAGGATCACCATACGTTTGCGTTGCCTGTAAATGGCGCCGCAATGCGAGAAACACCATAGGTCTGTGCGCATTACAGTAGTGCCATAATGTGTGGAATACCGCGAGTCTACGCTAATTTTGATTAGTACCGCAACATGACAAATACCACGGTTCTAATTTCCTAGCGGTAAGTACCATTATGCGGGGCCGAAGACTTGGATTTTGGCTCCTTTAGACTACGGGCATCATTGATTCAGTATTGTGCTTTAGAAGCAGTCCTTTGGTCAGTAATGAAAATGAAAACCTACAACCTGCTTTCCAGTCATTGACCGGGTCAGGGATGTAATGAATGAAACATATATAGGCTGTTATTGCAATGGGGTCGCCACTCCCGAGGTGATTTATTAATGAGTGATAAATGCTATGAAATGATACTGGAGAGTGTTGCTGGAATGAAAGACGACAGGGAAAACCGGAGTACCCGGAGAAAAACCTGTCCCGCCTCCGCTTTGTCCAGCACAAATCTCACATGGAGTGACCGGGATTTGAACCACGGTATCCAGCGGTGAGAGCCCGACGCGCTGCCGTCTGAGCCACGGGGGCTCTTTTGGACAGTAATACTATTGTTTAACGCTAGTTTCTGGAAATGTGGAGCATTGCGGGTCGGATCCACTGACAGTTTCGAATTCATATCCATTCATTCTTCGTCCTCACGTTTTGAATTCTGGCCAGTGGAGGATTTTGGACTTTTAAATTGTCATTACATTTCGTCTCATTTCGTACCATCAGGGGCCGATGACCTAGATGTTAGGCCTCTTTAAACAAGCATCCCACTGTCGGCAGCCCTGAAAATGGTTTTCCGTGGTTTACCATTTTCACACCAGGCAAATGCTGGGGCTGTACCTTAATTAAGGCTACGGACGCTTCCTTCCCACTCCTAGCCCTTCCCTGTCCCATCGTCGCCGTAAGACCTATCTGTGTCGGTGCGACGTAAAGCAACTAGCAAAAAAAAAAAAAAACAACAAGCATCATCAGTCGAAACGCCAGTCAAAGACAGTGGAAACTCGTTTAAAAGATGGCGCCCTTTGTACCGTCTGTATATAGAAGGCGGTGTTCTGAACTTGAGGAAGAAGATGACGAACACTGGTTGCCTACTTACTAAGGTGTCGGTTTTCTGTTCACGAAAAATTGTTGACGCTTTGATGCCGAAGCAGTGTTATTCGGAAAAGTACTCGTTGGCTGAATGGTCAGCGAACTGGCCTTCGGTTCAGAGGGTCCCCGATTCGATTCCCGGCCGGGTCGGGGATTGTAACCTTCATTGGTTAATTCCAGTGGCTCGGGGGCTGGGTGTTTGTGCTGGCCCCAACATCCCTGCAACTCACACACACCACACATAACACTATCCTCCACCTCAACAACACGCAGTTACCTACACATGGCAGATGCCGCCCCTCCTCATCGGAGGGTCTGCCTTACAAGGGCTGCACTCGGCTAGAAATAGCCACACGAAATTCGGAAAAGTAAAACTTTTACAACCATAAATGCTGTCTTCTTTTATATAACATCAAGCAACTTAACGTTACCATAGGTAATTAAGCCTTCAGTGGCAGCCTCTGTACACAGTAGGGAATCAACAACCGGATGGCCTCTGTGAATGGTACGGCCCTAGCTGCTTTCTGAAGTGATGGATCTTTAAATCTCGTCCGTCCTAGGCGCCAGTGGCAGCCATTTACTGTAATTCTCCTCACCAGCGAGGTGTTAGCGTTATTGGTTGTATATTCCACTAACTACTTCGGCAGTTTTATCGAAATGAGGAATTTTGTCCTCGCAATTTTTTTACCTGGCGGTAAATCCAAAGATATGATGCTCGCGTGTTTTATAACTTCAAATATTACTGGACTGAGGTAGGAAAATATCAGTACTGTCCCGCCTGAGCTAGAATAACCATCTCAGATGACGTGTTCATCAATTATTTCCTGCTGCATTCGGGTGAAAGTGGATTTTAACCGCTCTGTCCTTGGTTTCCATTTTTTTTTGCTAGTTGCTTTACGTCGCACCGACACGGATAGGTCTTATGGCGACGATGGGACAAGGAAGGGCTAGGAAGGAAGCGGCCGTGGCCTTAAGGGAAACCACGGAAAACCATTTTCAGGGCTACCGACAATGGGGTTCGAACCTACTATCTCCCGAATACTGGATACTGGCCGCACTTAAGCGACTGCAGCTATCGAGCTCGGTGAATCCAATTTTCACACCAGACAAATGCTGGGGCTGTACCTTAATTAAGGCCATGGTTGGTTCCTTCCACCTCCTAGCCCTTGCCTATCCCATCGTCGCCGTAAGACCTATCTGTTCATTATGATGTAAAGCAAATTGTTTTAAAAAAGAAAACGATTTCCTGCGTTCATTGTCGGCAAACAACCGAATGTTACATACTGCAAAGTTCCTGACCTTTTCGTATTTCACAAGAATACTTCAACACATTAAATGAGAAGTGGCCTTAACAATACACAAACCTAAACTCTTAAAAATCTAATTTTATACATCAAATTACATACCGTACAGTTAGAGACGAAGATAAAAACTTATATCATTCTTCATTCGAGGCTGCCTTCAGTACTTGCTCCTTCCAACACACACACTCTACTTTGAAGAGCCTGCATTACAAATAACATAGGTACATAAACCCCTTGTATTTTACATCCTCACTTCAACGGCACTCACATACCATTTCCAGTGCTCAGTAAGACGCTTATGAAATTGAGGAAAGTTTTTTTTTTTTTTTTTAAATATTCCTCATAAGAATGCTAGGCAGCTCGACGTAATATCTGTTGGATTTCTTGAAAGCTTACCGAAATGCTTCAGCTTCAAGTTATTTAGTTTCTGAAATAAATCTTTTAAAAAAAATCATAATTAATGTACAGAACGGAAAACATATGAGAGAAAATTTACATTGACATAACTTACCTTTACCATGGTGGGTAGTATTTGTCATTAAGACTCAGCAATTCACAACTCTAGCATTTGTAAATGATTCTTGACACACACATTGTATCTGGGATATTCTGGTAATAAATACGTCTCTATAGAGTCTTCAAGTAAGCAAGTTGAACCATGATGTCAATCTAGAAAATCGGGATAGTATGTGAATAATTTGTTTTATCGAGACCTAATTTTTCTCAGTAATGGCTTAGGCCACCGACTTATATACCACCTGAAATGGTGCCATCTATGCGGCCTTCTTATCAGTTTTTATGTTCTTGTTGTGCTGCTGCTTAGCAGGGACAGCAGAATTCTGTTGGACGAACGATGAGGTTGAGTACATTAAATTTTGTTGGGTTCGCCGCAATAGATCTGTAATATACCAACATGTCAAGAGTGTTGACTGAACTTCAAAATTCGTCTACCTGAGATGGGATCGAACTCGTGATCGATTAGTTGAAACACTGAACCGCTTATACACAGATGCAGCTAATCTGGAAAATCAGAGCGATGGAGCAAGATGACCGCGTCCATCCAGTTTACTTCGTAGAGATCTAAATTTTCTTAAGAGTCGCAGTGCCAGCGATAAGGACTGCCCCGCCCCCCCCCCCGAGGCACGTGGCTTGTGATGGACCCATGCCTGTTTCTTACTTCAGTAGCTGAAGAGTGATTTTACATATTGATAAAGCTACAGCACACAACACAGTATTATTTGTATTACGGAGAGTTATTCCAAACTTAGGCCGTCGTGCAGAGCTTCTTTCGTCAATAGTAAGGTAGTTATTTCTAAAAGAATGTGGGTTTCCCAACCTGTTCCAATAATAACCATCCCTTACTGTCCCTCACAACAATCAACAAGGTTTTTGAAGTAATTAGCCAGATCTGAGAATCCAGTAGTCAACGAAGATGCGATAATAAAGACATCCTCCTTATCTGAACCTCAAATACTGAAGTTTCGAACCTGTTTAAAACTCTCGGCAGTCAGTGTAGTTAAGTAATCCTACGATGCATGGTTGAATTATGAATTACTTGGTCCTAGGAATGGGATTATTACTGACAACCAAAGGGCAGCCAGGTCCGACAGGATGAAGTTTTGGGAGCGGAAGAAGCTGAAAATCTGACTCTGTTTAATGCTATTAGACTTTAATGTATATGACTTATTAAACTGCTCCAATGGAGGCGTAAACTACTATGTAAAAAAACAAGAACAAAACATAACGGTGAGCGTATTTTGATTACTGTAATTGGAATATGCATTTCTTGTGTGTGTGTTCGTACCATGTAAGTGTATTATATTAATTCCTTCGGATATGAAAACTAAATTGTGTAACTTATTATTATTATCATCGTTGCCGTTCATTGTAATAATATACAACCTTGTACTACGAAATAAACGTGTAACTTTCCATATCAGTAAACGAAGGGCCCGTTTTCAATTATTGCTGGGGGGGCCCGAGCTTCTTAGCGCCGCTACTGAAACAGTGCCTTGGAATGGGGTGATTATTGATGTGACGCTCATCAGAAGGTGGGGAAAATGGTAAGAGGTCCGGCACTCAGATAAATGAGGGTATCCGCAAAAGAAAGGAAAGCACTACGATTATCATTTAACTGAAAGAAGCCCTAGGCTTCGCTTAGGGGTCAGGAAAGAACAAGAGTTGATCAAGGGAGATCAGATAGGGATGAAAACGAGGAGACTGGCATTCGCAAGTGAAAGCTATACAAGTTTCAGTTATGAGAATCGTAATCGCCATCACACCTGCCAAGTAGAGTACCCCTGGTCTGTCTTTTAGACGACTCTCACGCCGGGCATTAGATACCGTGGATGTTCCTCTACCGCCCCAACCCACCGATGTCAAATGTTAACGTAGCTTTCTTAATCTATCGCCCCGAACAGCTGTTTTACATCAAGTACGATTTTCGAGATATTAAAAAGATGATAGTTCGCATTTTAATAGAATATATTTATTTGTCACCTTCAGGGTGTCCCAATTACAGAAGATGCAATAGAAAATTAAACAAAAATTTATATATACACAAACATACAGATATACATCTTCACATGCTTTCTACAGACTATTCGCATCATAAATACATACATGCATACATACATTATCATTATAAACTGTTATGCCCTTCAGCGTTCGGTCTGCAAGCCTCTGAGTCGCCAAGTTGTTTCCAAGGAGTGCCTCGCCTGTCAAATGGGAGTGGGACTCCATTACTCCCATAGGTCCGAGGCTTGCTTAAAATGTTCTGAGCTCGGTAAATTCATGAAGCACGATGCTACCCTACTTGCACATAATACAAGTGAGGATTTCTCCTCTAACGGGTTATGGACCACCGGTGAATTGTGTAGTCCTAGCCGCCTGAGCACAAGGAGGGCCATGACTCAGAATATGTCCGAGGTGCCCACTCCCATTCCATAGCAACTGGTATCCCGACTTTTAGGACCACTTACTAGGCCACTCAGCCGTTGTCCATGGTTCACGAACTAGGACGTGACTACAGTAACCCACAAACATTCGCATAATAATCCACATAATTTCCAAAATTATCGCTTTGCACCCTTGAGAAGAGCTCTCCGAATTTGCAGGGGAAGGGTGGTGAAAAATGTCGAGTGACCCTTCCAGCTGATTTATGGTGCTAAGGGCTTGCATGAACCAAGCATTTTCATGTGCAACCGTCCTACATTTGGGCAGGAAGAACGTACATTTCTGCCTTGTTCGCCTGGTTGGAACACGAAGCGGAATCAAACCCAGTATAGCCGGACAGTCTACTTCACTCTTGAAGCATTTAGTTGCTAAAATTGAGTTCGCAGATTTTCGGCGCGTTGTCAGCGTATTCACTCCAAGAATTTTTTTACAAATTCTTAATACCTGCTTGAAGAGAGTGGCATGCCCAGGAATCCAGAACTACTCCACTTCTTGAACCTACTCTGTACTCTCTCGAGATGGTATATGTGGCCTTTCTGATACGGGAGCCACACCTCACAACCATACTCGAGAGAGGGTCTCACCAGGGAACAAAAATGTTTTGGCACATCCAATACAACTGAAATCTTTACAGTTCGTTTGGACAAACTTCAGTTGTCTAAAAGATTTCTTTATAACATTATCGATATGTTTCTCAAAGGATAAGCCATTCCTGTTACTAAGAATTACATCTAGGTCATTAAATTCCTCCACACGATTTATACTTTCTCCACTGATTTTATATCTGTAAAATACAGACGTTAATTTTTGAGTAAATTACATGAAACCCCACAACTTGTTTTTTAGGTAAAATTCTTGACCCGAAAAGGAATCTCCAATATCGATTGAAGAGATTAATGACGTGTTGAGAATGGCGAGGATGTGATCTGACCCCGACTTATTGGGTACATTATAAAGTATGCAGGAATTTTGTTCTCGTCTCCATTAAACATGGTTTGTTTCCATATTCCAGGTGATATTTATGTCGGGTAGGTCACTGTCGGTGGTATAATGAAGTTTTAATGTATGATAATTTTATTATCGATAATGTATTCATTTATTGGCGTTATTAGCATGAAAGGTGTTGAGGCTTATTAACTTTTCACGCCACCAGGCTTCGGAAATCGATTTTGATGAGGCTTCGCTCATAAGTGATTAGAGGTGAGAGACAACTTGACACAATTGAATTATTACTCGGCTGGGGTGAAGCAACTCTGAGGGAGTTTCAAAGCTAAGATGGGGCGTGCGTCATGGTGCTGTTGTATACACTGTCGTGTTTGAGGCTGGGCAGACCATCATTGGGTGTGTAGACCTACCCATATTTTATGGACTAATGTACCAGTTCCTGTGTATCGTACTTCTACACCAAGCTCTCATCGGTATAAACGATAGTGATGGCATAATCGAATATCTTTAATGTTCGAATAACCTCTATCCCATTATTTAGATAATCGAATAAATAATCGAATGAGTTTCAAATAGCATTCAGTTGTATCGCATAGAATATTCGGATGCGTCATGAATCAATTTTTCGATTTAAGTGTGTCGGATCGATAATCGATGAACTCTTATGAAAAATAGAAATACGCCTTTTTTCCAAACGTATCCCCAAATGTTGATACTAAAGGAATGAATTAACTGTCTTAGTAACATCACTTTTCATTCGAATGCAGTTTCGAATAAATAATCGAATGGAAAAATATTCACTATTCGGTTGCTTCATTCATTCGAATGAATAATCGAAAAATAATCGAATGATAAATATAATCGAATAAAATGAAATAATCGAATAATCGATTATTTTGTATTCGATTATCCCGTCACTAGACAGCCAATATTGTTCTAATGAGGAGTACAAGTAGGCATCCGTTCTCTCATATCAGTAATCAAAGAGAAACGGAAAGAGTTCTAATTTTCCGAAGAATGGAGGTATCGGCAAACGAAAGGGAATTGTCTCGCAAACTGTATATCGTCGGTACAGGAAGAGAAGAAGGGTTGACCAAGAGAGGTCAGATAGGAAAGATGAAAGCAAGGGTGACAACCTTTGAAGTGCGTTTTCAGTAATGTCCCTTCACCCCTCTCCCCCCACCCCCGCCCGCCTGGAAAATTTCGAGTCAAATCCAAAGTATATCTCATACCCTTCCCGATTTTGGCATCCCCTTTGCCCTTTCCGACATCATTCTATTCTGAAGTACTTCATATTTCCCAACAAAATTTGCATATTACCACTTCTGTCATAAAACTTTCTTTGTAGCTTATTTCGCACGCAGCAGCTGCTTTTCAATGTGGATTTCCTCGAAGCATCCTACTCTCTGTGATGGAATTTTCGCCTTCTGAACTACAAGAGTTTCCAGTGTTGATGTGCTCAATGTAGACGTGAATTCCGTCCGATTTTCCCTATCAACACTGAAAACCCTTTCTGTGGGAGAGTTACTGTCAGATACACTTAATACTGCAAATACAATATTACTTAAGGTTTTTATAATACAGAAGAGCTCTTTCATTCACGATAAATGTTTAACTCTCATGGGTAGCAAAAGGAAGTGTCGATCGAAGTATCATTGCCAATTCACAAGTGCTGAAACGAGAAGGGTTGAGCAGTAATGATCGAAAGGATTCATTTTCCTGATTTCAGTATCTTCCCCTGTAGATAATTATTTCTTGTGATATTGTTGCTTTTTCGTAATAATAATAATAATAATAATAATAATAATAATAATAATAATATTTCGTGTGGCTATTTCTAGCAGAGTGCAGCCCTTGCAAGGCAGACTTTCTGATGAGGGTGGGCGGCATCTGCCATGTGTAGATAATTGCGTGTTATTGTGGTGGAGGATAGCGTTATGTGTGGTGTGTGAGTTGCAGGGATGTTGGGGACAGCTAGCCCCCGGGCTATTGGAATTAACCAATGAAGGTTAAAATCCCCGACCCGGCCGGGAAGCGGACCCGGGACCCGCTGAACTGTAGGCCAGTACGCTGGCCATTCAGCCAACGAGTCGGACTTTTTCGTAATAATATCCCCTTTGATCGTAATGTCGTAATCGTGAGGCGAAATCCGTAATAATCACGGATAATCCGTGATAGTTAGCACCTCTGTGAAAGTGAGGATACTGACACAAGTAAATGGTAGCAATGTTAGACTCAGGGACACATGATTGCCAAGCTTCTTGTGAAGATCAAACCCTTGGTCTTCCCCCTGTTAGTTGCTACTTACGATGGGCAGGAGATACGGTGGATGTATTCTGTTACCACCCCCACCCCCACTCCTTCCCCAACAGCTCGGCTGGTGGCCATGATCTTCAAGTCTATTTGGTCCGACACTGTGGTAAGCCTGTTCTAGTCCCGTTGGTTCTCCACAGTGAGAGCATATGACACTGTTGATGGTTATTCGTCCGTCGGGTGGGGACGTTAAGCCGTTGGTTTTGTGTGGCGGGAGTAGGATACGTGCCGACCCCTCTCACTTTTTACTATCACACGTCATTCATTTCCTCTCATTAACACATCTGATGAGGTTGATGTCAGGAAGGGCATCCGGTCGTAAAAAATCGCCACGAAGATTATGGCCTCATCTGCCGTGTGCAGTCATTGTTATTTGTCACCATCTAGATTCCTTGTGGGTCAGTTTGGACGTTCCGTTTTACACTGCCAGATGGCAGAGAAACCGGATCTGTTTTGCGCGATCCACGGCTGAGTTTTAATGAATTTTGTCGCGTGAATATCAAATGTTTCACCAGAAATCTTTTACATGTCGATATCGTACGACGATTGGGCTTTCTTCGCCCTTCGAAAATGCGACTACCTCTGCAGGGTTTTGAACCTGCAATTGTGGGGTGCGGAGGCCCACACACTACCACTGATCCATAGAGGAAGCTATGGAACGTGATTTTTATCCCCTATTAACTTGGAAGAATGAAGGTATCCCCCACGTTCGGCAGCCCTGTAGGATGGTTTTCCGTGGTTTCCCATTTTCCATATCAGGAAAATGCTGGGGCTCTACCTTTTAAGCCACGATAGCCGGGCTGAGTGGCTCAGACAGTTGAGGCGCGGGCCCTTTGACGCCAACTAAGCAGGTTCTATCCTGGTTCGGTCCGGTGGTATTTGAAGCTGCTCAAATACGTCAGCCCCGTGTCAGTAGAATTACTGGCACGTAAAAGAACTGCTGCGGGACCACATTCTGACACCTGGGCGTCTCCGCTAAACCGTAAAAGTAATTAGTGGGACGTACCGGGATTGGTAGAATACAAGAGGTGAGGACGGGATCAAACAATGGTAGATTCGGCTAGGAAACCGGTGGTCGCCAGCGGAAGTTCAGAGGTCTTGCGGGTTAGTCCTAATTCTTACAACGAGTAGGGGATGGAGTGGACGTATTGTACCGCCCCAACCCAGAGGGAGAAAGAGTTGTTTTCGTGCCACTACTATATGAGCGTGTTGCGTGTGTAACAGAAGTGCGATGACCTTGACCCTGCGAGACTGCTTGTCGCCGGTATCGAACTCCCTCCCTCCCACTCAGTCTCGCCCGGAGGTAATTGCAGGCGGAGGTCACAGCCCGACAAATGACTCTCTCAGTGGAGCTGAGCTTCTCTTTGATCAAAAGGAATAGAGCTGCACTTCTTTTAAGTGCCACGGAACTGCCATTGACAAAATTCGAGGCCCAGCTTGCATTCGGGAGATAGTAGGTTCGAATCCCCACTGTCGGCAGCCTTGAAGATGGCTTTTCGTTGTTTCCCATTTTCACACCAGGCAAATGATGCGGTTGTACCTTATTTCATGTCACGCTCGCTTCCTTCCCACTCCTAGTGCTTTCCTATCCCATCGTCCCATGAAACCTACCTGTGCAGTGTTCGGCAAATCTTAAAAAAGGAGAATAAACTTGAGTGGAGCTTCTAAAAGTGGGAAAGATCATAATATGAAGATAAAATTGGAATTCAAGAGGAAAACCCTGACTAATAATAATGATTTTATTATTATTATTATTATTATTATTATTATTATTATTATTATTATTATTATTATTATTATTATTATCATCGTAGACGGCCTATATATAGAGCCGTGCGCAGATATACAAAATAGTATCGGCATCCGCACTTCCTTCATCCTCATCCACATCCGCGAATGATTATCCGCGGATATTGTAGCTATTTATCGAAATTACACCCAAGGTATCGGAACGGATGGATTTTTTAACATAATGCAATAGACTTGATACCTGGCACCGGCCCCCTGCAGTGACAGGTTTATGAGGGATTTCCTCTTGCAACAACTGCAAACATATTGAGCGATTTTCTTTCCGAAACTTTGTTCCTTCCTTCCACTAATTGCGGACAAGAGCCAGTTAGGCTTTGGTCAGATTTACGGCTTTATGGACTCAAGGCTCTTTATACTTTTTATCACCATTCTCCCATACCATTGTCAAAGGTCGCCTCCACACAAGCAAATATAAGTGCATGAAATGTACGAAACGCTGACTTGCCGAGATGTCTAGAGTTTACCTGAGTGGAAATCAATAAGCATGATAATTTAGAAATTATCAGCAAAATTATCCACACTTCCTTACAGTTTACGTCCGCCAAAACACTAAATCCGCGGATATCCGCGTCCGTGTAGGGCTCGGCCTATAGGCGACCTGCATCTCTACGAGGATGGGGCCCTACCTAAGATGATTCTTAATGGATAGAGCCCGGATTTTTATGCATTAATAGGTTAGAATGCAAAGTTTCAGAAGCGAGCAGCAAATATAGTCTACCATCACAACGATTATGCTATGGGGTTTGCATAAACAGTAAGTGTACGGCCCTTCAGAGCTCCTATAATTTATGTTACTCTTGCTACATTATGGAAGAGCGGGTGGCCGACACTTCCTATTAACCAAATTTAGTTTGCAATCTAACCTGTTACGGCATGAAAATCCGGGCTTTGTTGATGACATCACAGGCACACAGCCCCCGAATCACACGAATTAACCACTTTAGGTTAAAATCGCCGAGCAGCCCGGGAATCTAATCGGGGACTGTTTCGACCAACCATTTAGAAGATTCGAGACTGGATTAATATATCAAGGACAGTGTTCGATAAATTTCCAGGTTCTTTGAAATAAGGAATCTGCCACCTCACGGACAGCCCCAGATGCAGATTGATTGATTGATTGATTGATTGATTGATTGATTGATTGATTGATTGATTGATTGATACTGTACGACTATCTCTCAATTTAAATTCAGACTGCCGTGAAATTCTCTCTAGTCGTTTTTCCGTGATATCTTTAAAAACAAACGAACAGACGAATAGAATATTAACATGACCATTTCTTTTGACTTCTTTAAAGCTAATTCAAGATAAAAATGAAACCAAACCAAACCCCATGGCGGAACATCCTACCAAGCGACCGCTCCTCAGCTCAAAGAGCTGCAGATTATGGGGTGTCGTGTGGTCAGCACGACGAATCTTTCGGTCGTTATTCTTGGCTTTTTAGAACAGATACAACTGAAAGTCAGGGAAAAATTTAGAAGTGTGCAGGTAATTTTTATTTGTATAAATGAACTAGTTACGTAAAAGAGGGACAGAACAGGCGAATTGTATAATTATTGAGTTTTCGTGAGGCGAATTTTAGTATAATCCAGTGAGTAGTGAGAGAGAGGATGGGAAGAACAGAAGTGTACCGGAGGCGCAAGAAATCTGTGCTCCAGAATGGGAGCGCGACATGAAAAGTTTGCGGAGGACTGGCCTATCTCACTAAATCTCCAATTAGAGGAGCAGTGTCACTCTCGTAAGGGAAGACAAACAGTTGCAATCTAATATTTATGGCGGCGGGTTCTGTAGATCACTTCTTCAGAACGAACTTGAAATAGATGGTGGCCAGTGAGAAACTGAAGCTGCAATAATTTGCTAATGGACTAGAAGGGCACCAAACTCTCTCTATTGCAGTTTGACGTGTGAGGATCCCCGGAGGTTTGGTGCTATTTGTTGAGCTCTCCTGCCGATTAAACCGCAAATAGTAGCTTAGGTTAAGATTCAGACGCCTTTTTACGGCCAGAAGCAGGAAGGTATTGAACTCTTTCTAGAAGTAAGAAATCGCCTGTACACTACCGGCCGAAAGTTTAGGACCACATTAAAAAATCATTAAGTTCCATCTAGAACTTAAAACTGTGCTACTAAGACCTCTGTGCTTTTTTTCCCCTGAGCTTTCGCATCTAATGTGATATACGTCGCCCGAGTTCAGTGATTTACGCCAAGTGTTGTATTAGTAATACCTCTCTAACTGTTGGAAGGTCACATCAGAAAGTCAACATTTTTGGAAATATTATGTAGGTACTATCTATACTCTAATTGGTTTCAAGTAACACCACCAAGATTCTTTTATATACTTAGCAATACTAGCGGGGGTCATTTAATTATGAAAATCCACAGCCTGTTTCCAGTCATTTGACCGGATGAGAAATAGAATGCATGAAGACCCCATCTAGCGGTGAGGATAGGAATTGTGCCGGCTGTCGAAGCCTGTCGCACTTCTCTGGGGCAATGATTAATGAATGCCAGATGAAATGAAATGATATTGGAGAGTGTTGCTGGAATGAAAATAATATGACAGGGAAAACCGGAGTACCCGGAGGAAAAGTTGTCCCGCCTCCGCTTTGTCCAGCACAAATTTCACATGGAGTGACCGGGATTTGAACCACGGAACCCAGCGGTGAGAGACCGGCGCGCTGCTTCCTGAGCCACGGAGGCTGTTCATTTTAGTATAAATATAAAAATTCAAAAAGAAATGCGGCACAGTTTTGCGCGTTAATTTTTTTTCTTAAAAGTAGCGCTAAAATGGTCTATTTTCCCTTGTTCTTGTCACAGATCTCAGTGTGAGCTATCGGCATCAGAAATGTGTTCTTAGATGTCATCTGCAGAGTGCAAATGAAACTATCAGAGCAGATAAGTTTGACGGCCGATAGCTCGTCTTGAGATCTTGGGCCATACATGACAAAGGCAAAGGAATATCAACCATTTTGGCCCTGGTTTGAAAAAATAAAACACGCAAAAAACATATTGTGGGAATGTTTATATTTTTACTAAAATGGCCCCCACCTATTGCCAAGTCCACAAAGAAATCTTGCTGGTGATACTTGCAACCAGTTAGAGTACACAGTACATTATCTTACCAAAATTTTGGATTTTTTTGGCGTGACCTTCCAGGAGTTCAAAATTCATAACTTCTACCGTATTTTGGATTAACGGAACGAAATCAGGACATACGATGCATAAGCCGCCAAGTCCACATTGAGAAAATTTTCAGAAATTGAGGAAATACGTGCCTCTTCTTTGCAATTTGTCCTTATTGTGTGTGTAATGGACAAGAGATATGTAAGGGGAATAATATAAGCAAAGGAAAATAAACATATACCTATTATTTTTGCTGTAAATGTGGATTTTATTTTGGACTTGGAGGGTTTCGGTTGGAACATGATGGTATCATCAACTCATAATTCTGTCATGTAGATGAATGAGACGCCAAGTCTCTGCAATCAAGTATTTTGCGTTAACAATGAAATATTTCCATAATAAAAAAGGCTTTTTTACAAGTGTAAATTCAAGAATAATATTTTAATTGAATTAGTTGTGGTTTACTAAATAGATCTTGACAATCGAAAAACATATACATTGTTTTAAATTCTCAGATGAGGCACACATTCACTCCCGTTCACTTCACAGGCAGGCTCATCTTCCACTAATCCATCGATGAGGTCCTTACAGAATTTGAGGCTCTCCATTTCGTACTACTTCATTTTATTGCTTTTTCAGTAGGTTGTGTATGTCTATGAGTTTTTCTTTTTTTCACTTGGACACCATTTGGCAGAATATTGTTTCCTAATCTCTTTCCCTTCTTGAGAATACTTATAGGGATATATAGATCAGTGCGGTAATGTGCTTCACCCTGAACTGTAACTCCACTGCTTGTTTGTCTCAGTATAATCTCTTGATCTCACGTGAAGTTATTTTAACAGAACAATGTTCCATGTTATTAAAATATTTCTTGATAATAATATTTGAAACCTCTGTGAAATGAAACCTATGAACTATGTCACGTGATATGGATGTGCAGTTTCATTGGCTCCTGTGTACTCGGCGGTTTTTGCTTGAAACTGCAAATTTCTACATGCATTTATAATATAAAATGGTGGGTTTTGCTTATGAGTAGAGATGGGAATTATAGGCACGAATAGGTTAGAATGCAAACGTATTTGAACAAGGCGCAAGTGAAAACTAGCCGCTCTACAGATATGTCGGGGAGTTGCATAAATTTTAGGGGTTCTGATAATTCAGATCGATAGTATTTATGCAAATCTCACCGCAGAACCGTCATGCGGGTAACATACACTTGCGCCTTGTTCAAATACATTTGCATTCTAACCTATTCGTGCCTATAATTCCCATCTCTACTTATGAGTAATAAAATATAACCAAAGAATTCTCCATTGCGGACATAATGTCGTTTAAAGCTTCAAAATGTCAGAAAGTGGACTTGGCGGGTTTTGCATATTATGTCCTCATATATCCTATTAGATGTGAGAGAAAATTGCAGAGGTCTAGTGGCACAATTTTAGGTTCTAGATGAGATTTCGTGATTTCATTATGTGGTCCTAAACTTTTGACCGGTACTGCAGAGGACGTGGTAGACATGGTCGCGAGTTTGAAGATATATATCGGGAGATAGTAGGTTCGAACCCCACTGTCGGCAGCCCTGAAAATGGTTTTCCGTGGTTTCCCATTTTCACACCAGGCAAATGCTGGGGCTGTACCTTAATTAAGGCCACGGCCGCTTCCTTCCAACTCCTAGCCCTTCCCTGTCCTATCGTCGCCATAAGACCTATCTGTGTCGGTGCGACGTAAAGCAAAAAAAAAAAAAAGAAAAAAAGATATATATCAGTGTCTCATAATATAGTGTGGAGGAGTTCTGGTGGTCGTGGTGATGGTGATCGTTCTGTAGGGAAGTGCACACGAGCAACCATCCCATGTAAACACTAAACAGAATTGAAAAAGATGTCCGGTCCTTCGAAGGACGAAGGTATCGATAAAAGTCCTGGACATCGCTTGAATAGCGTGAAAGTGAACAACGTTCTTGGCCTCGCTAACGTTAGGTGGTGTTTTAAGTTGCTTTATGTCGTACCGGCACAGATAGGTCTTATGGCAACGATGGGATAGGAAAGGGGTAGGAGTGGGAAGGAAGCGGTCGTGGCCTTAATTAAGGTACAGCCCGATCATTTGCTTGGTGTGCAAATGGAAAACCGCGGAAAACCGTCTTCAGGGCTCCCGACAGTGGGGTAGAGCCACGGAGGGTGTGGCATTGGAAGACTTCTTAGGCCTCGAAAACCTAATACCATTGCGGTCGGAAAAGATCCAGAGTTGACCAAGGGAGGTCGGATAGGAAAGATGAGTAGAGGTACCTGGCTCAAGAATGCCAGGATTTCCGCAAGGACCCCGTGGTCGCCAACCCACGCTCGCAAGTTAGGAGTCCCTGAGACCACTTTTTAATCGTCTGTGTCGAGAGGCATGGGATGCCCTGGACATTATTCTACCGCCCCCACTAACAGAGGGTTCAGTTCGTAGAATATGGGTGTAAACAAAGAAAGAAAAATAAAACGCGGGAGAATGAAATTTACTTACCTGCGAGAACCGGTAAGAATAATTTCGAAAAAAAATACAGCATGAGTATCTGGTCTGACAGAATTTAGAGCCCACTCCTCGAGAGCTCATTGGATCCCTCCGAACAGTTCATCTGTCATAAATAGCCTAGGCTCCTCTGAAGGGGTGTACTAGGAAATTGAGGAACGAGATGGTTTCCCGTTGCTTTCTTTACTGAGACAGAATATGGTATTGCATGTTGGTCTGACAGCGCATTAAAATGCACACTCCTTTAGATCGTGTGAGTACCGAGCTCGATAGCTGCAGTCGCTTAAGTGCGGCCAGTATCCAGTTTTCGGGAGATAGTAGGTTCGAACCCCACTGTCGGCAGCCCTGTAAATGGTTTTCCGTGGTTTCCCATTTTCGCACCAGGCAAATGCTGGGGCTATACCTTAATTAAGGCCACGGCCGCTTCCTTCCCAGTCCTAGCCCTTCCCTGTCCCATCGTCGCCATAAGACCTATCTGTGTTGGTGCGACATAAAGCAACTAAAAAAAAAGATCCTGTGAGTAACTCTTTCACTCATCACAATGACTGGCTGAGTAAGGTGTGTAATTACAGTCACGTTATGGATCACGAAGATGGAGAGCTTGCTGTCGGGAGATGATGGGTTCTGATCCCATCATCGGCAACCCTGAGGCCCCGATCCTAGCCTGTCCTATCATGTCTTCGGCATGAGATCTCTCTGTGTCTGTGCGATGTAAACCATAACAGAAAGTGCAAGTATCACTCATACCTCTGTCACTTTCACAGTGCTAAAGCCAAGAATAAGACTGAACCGCTCATCGAAAGTAAAAAAAAAAAAAAAAAAAAAAGAAAAAAAAATTGTTTTAGCCCAGACCAAAAGGCATAGTGCACCGTAAATACCATATCTAACAAGAAATGAAATCTCGGCGTGGGGAAGTGAAGATCCATTAACATGGTGAGCTTGCTTTGCTTGCTTGCTTGCTTATTTATTTATTTATTTATTTATTTATTTATTTATTTATTTATTTATTTATTTTTTACTTAATATTTATTTATTTATTTATTTATTTATTTATTTATTTATTTATTTATTTATTTATTTATTTATTTTATTTATTTATTTTATTTATTTTCTTTCTTTCTTTCTTTCTTTCTTTCTTTCTTTCTTTCTTTCTTTCTTTATTCGTCTGCGAAGGTCTGTCGTAGAATATGGTAGGTCCTGAGAATGTCACAAGCAGCGCCGTTTCCGTGCTTATAAAATTCCCGGACTCTACATTTCGTGGAGGAGAACGCTAGTAAAACCCATCCTTTAGGAGATTTAGTATGTTGATTATTTCCACGTGTCCCCTCACAGAGGGTTGCTAAAAATACCCATTCATCGTCGTAAAACATGTCTGGATACAGTACATACCATTCTCTCTCCCTCCAAAGCCACCATTCTGTAATATATTACTTTAACTTAATTCTTGTCAGCGAGAAATGAGGCATCATACGCGGGAATGTAAGCTGAAATATTTACCTTTGGCAGGGTATTTGTACATTTATTTTACTGCTGAACAGCACGTCTGTTTACGTGCAGTAATATCGATTTTGTAACTGTTCGCCCTGCTCTTCTCGGATTGTCAACGAAGTGGTTATTAATTCATGCACTTTTTTCTGCAACTAGATTTATTAATGGTACAGCTTAATGATGATTGATATGGGGAGTTCGGACGCTTCGAGGAATTAAGGTATAAACCAAAGTCGGGCACAGTTCAGCTCAATGAGCAGCGCTCTACTTCAGGCAGGTAAAGGAGCAGAATACAGCCTAGCAGCTGCTTGCACGACTCTCAGTTACAACTAGTGAAGGGGCGCGTATCTAAACAGATTTAAAATTTCGCCTCTATGGATCAGTTTCGAATGTCGGCCTCCGGATCCCAAGATAGCGGGTTCAAACCCGACAGAGGTAGTCGGATTTTTGAAGGGTGGAAACAAGTCTATTCAACACTCCATGCCGTACGATGTCGACATATAAAGAATCTCTAGTGACACATTTGACAGAATTTGACATCTGACATAATTAATTAAATTGATTCAATCTCAGTCCGCCTCCGTGGTGTAGTGGTTAGCGTGATTAGCTGCCACCCCCGGAGGTCCGGGTTCGATTCCCGGCTCTGCCACGAAATTTGAAAAGTGGTACGAGGGCTGGAACGGGGCCCACTCAGCCTCGGGAGGTCAACTGAGTAGAGGTGGGTTCGATTCCCGCATCAGCTATCCTGGAAGTGGTTTTCCGTGGTTTCCCATTTCTCCTCCAGGCAAATGCCGGGATGGTACCTAACTTCAGGCCACGGCCGCTTCCTTCCCTCAGCCTTGCCTGTTCCATCCAATCTTCCCATCCCCCCACAAGGCCCCTGTTCTGCATAGCAGGTGAGGTCGCCTGGGCGTGGTACTGGTCATTCTCCCCAGTTGTATCCCCCGACCCAAAGTCTGAAACTCCAGGACACTGTCCTTGAGGTGGTAGAGGTGGGATCCCTCGCTGAGTCCGAGGGAAAAACCGACCCTACAGGGTAAACAGATTAAGAAAGAAAGAAAGAAAGAAAGAAAGAAAGAAAGATAGATTCAATCTCAGCCACAGACGTCTAAAAGAGATTCCGTTTACTTTGCCATCTAGTAGGCCTAGAGTAAAACGGATCGTGGAAACGACGAGCAAACAGCCAGATGGCGTCGAATCAAAATATCTGCACTCGGTAGCTGAGGCCGTATTATTATTATTATTATTATTATTATTATTATTATTATGCATGCATAGGTCTTATCGCGACGATGGGACAGGAGAGAGCTAGGAATGAGAAGGAAGCGGCCGTGGCCTTATTTGAGGTACATTGCCTATTGTGAAAATGGGAAACCACGGAAAACCGTTTTCAGGGCTGCCGACAGTGGGGTTCGAACACACTATCTCCCGAATACCGGATACTGGCTGCGACCGCAGCTATCGAGCTCTGTATTATTATTATTATTATTATTATTATTATTATTATTATTATTATTATTAACTTCTGAAAGTTTAATTGTGCCTGATGTGTCGTTCTGTTCAATGCATTAGATTATGGTTCTCCTTCTTGTACTATATCCTCATTGGATGTCGGCTGTCATCAGAGCGATCTGATTCTTGTTCTCAGGCACTCTGAAAAGAGTGGACCGGGCGAGTTGGCCGTGCGCGTAGAGGCGCGCGGCTGTGAGCTTGCATCCGGGAGATAGTAGGTTCGAATCCCACTATCGGCAGCCCTGAAAATGGTTTTCCGTGGTTTCCCATTTTCACACCAGGCAAATGCTGGGGCTGTACCTTAATTAAGGCCACGGCCGCTTCCTTCCAACTCCTAGGCCTTTCCTATCCCATCGTCGCCATAAGACCTATCTGTGTCGGTGCGACGTAAAGCCCCTAGCAAAGAAATGAAAAGAGTGGGGGTACTGAGTCCATAGCATTCTCATAGATTCAGTAGTCAAGATATTCTCCTTCTCCTCCTCCACCTCCCTTCAATTTTTCCTAATAAAATAAGCTGAAGGAGTCTATCATTTCGAATGATATGGCCGAAGTATTAAAGTCTCTTCTTTTTGAAGTTGTGAATGACCTATCTCTTTGTTCAGGCGATTACGTATTCTGTCAACCCGAGCAGGCGTTGGTAGCCCCACATCTCACAAAGGATTGAAGTTTTTTTGGGTCCAAGTCTCGGCACCATAAGGTAAGACAGCAAATACAGAACACCGAAGTAAACGGAGGTGGAGATTGATCTTTAAGTCCCTGTTACAGAGATGTTTGCTCATTCTCTTGAATGCAGTCCTTGCCTATTCGATCCGGGATCTAATTTCAACGGTATTGTTCCAGCTGTGATCAAGTACGCTGCCGAGATACTTGCTGCGCAGGTCTTTCTCCAGTGTTGTGCCAGCTGTCAAGTTGTTGAATGTTTGCTTATGACCATTACTGCGGTCTTTTCCGTTTTCAAATGCAGACCTGCTGCAGCACTGTGCTCAACACTTGTTGCAAGCAGTACAGTATAATCCGCATATCGCAGATTATTTATTGTGATCCCATTACAAACGATGCCCTCCTGTTTTCCTTCTCGTGCTTCAGAAGAGACCCTTTCAGAGTAAATACCGTGCTCGATAGCTGCAGTCGCTTAAGTGCGTCCAGTATCCAGTAATCGGGAGATGTTGGGTTCGAACCCCACTGTCGGCAGCCCTGAAAATGGTTTTCCGTGTTTCCCCATTTTCACACCAGACAAATGCTGGGGCTGTACTTTAATTAAGACCACAGCCTCTTCCTTCCCATTCCTAGGCCTTTCCTATCCCATCGTCGTCATAAGACCTCTGTGACTCAGTGCGACGTAAAGTTAAGAAAACCTGAGAAAACTTCTCTAGGTAAAACTTACAGCCTGACATTTCATCCCGTTCTTCATTACTTTTTTATGGTTTTCGGAGATGCCACGATTTTGCCCCTCACTGGGAATCTACCGTCACGAGACTGCCCCCTTTTTTTAGCACCTTTAAATAAAATCAGATGAGCCTGGATCGAACCTGCCATCTTCGGTTTAAAAGGCTAGAGCTCTACCATCTCAGTTATTCATACCGGCTATTTCTAAGTTCTTAATTTTCTGATTCCACGTCAGCATTGTGTATAAATGAACATTAGCAGGTTGAGGGGCGTTGATCCCGGCAGAAATGTACTGCAGGGCAAAAAATAGGTATACAAACGTTAGAAAGATGTTAATCTATTACTCAGTAATAACAGACCAAACCCCATTTCCAACGGAGTAGTGAAGTCAACGCCTTAGTCTACATGAAGCGAACAGCATGCACTCTAGAAGATTACATGTATGGAGGGACTTGTGCTGGAATAATTAGAGTTTGGAACTGTATAGCGATATTGATAGACAAGCTCCACTAATGCGATTCCAGACGGCATACATTGCAATGAGTTGCCTGTTTCTGATTAAGCTCTTATTTAACTTAATTACTTTCGTGACAACATCGACAGTCGCTACCAGAGGATGAAGATAAGCTGATTTATTACCATCACAAACAACATGAAAAAGGAAAGAAAAATACTGATTATTAAGTTTAAAACTATGAAGCAAAATACGTAGCGTATTCAGAAAATGAAGTTTGTTCGCACGTAGTATGTACAGCTACAAATTTTCATATGCAGAATGTGTTTCGTTATCCTTTACTAAGATATGTGTTATTTTGTGGCAGTCTGGTCGTACTGAGGAGTTGTTCCCAAACTTTCCCGTGCACGAACCCCTTGAAAAAAAAATTAGGGACCCCCTCTGGGTTTTGAAATAAAGCATTAAATTAATTCAAATGTATTAAAACCAAAATCCAAAATTATATCGGTGACATCGAGTGCAGTTTAATAATATTATTTGCTTTACGTCCCACTAAGTACTTTTTTTACGGTTGATTAGGTGAACAGGTGATAGGGAGTCAGTCACCTCGCCGACATACCCAAATGCAGATCGATGTTTGATTGATTGATTGATTGATTGTCACTGTACGACTATCTCACAATTTAAATACACACTTTCGTGAAATTCTGTGTAGTCGTTTGCCGTGATGTCTTAAACAAACAAACAAACAAACAAACAAACAAACAAACACACACAAACAATAAAACGAACAAACAGACGGATAAATATAAGTAAGAACCTATCTTTTAACTTCTTTAAATCTAATTCAAGATAATAATAATAATAATAATAATAATAATAATTTTATGACCCACTAACTACTTTGTTTTCGGAGACGCTGAGGTGCCAAATTTAGTCCCGCAAGAGTTATTTTACGTGCCACTAAATCTACCGACGGGAGGCTGACGTGTTTCAGCATCTTCAAATACCAACGGATTATGCCAGGATCGAACCTGCCAAGATGGGATCAGAAGACCAGCACCTCAACCGTCTGAGCCACTCAGCCCGGCCAAACACAGTTTAATGGGAATAGTGAAACTGGTTTTGCAACAATTAGCTTTGCAAAGTTGTTTGTTTGTTTGTTTGTTTGTTTGTTCCGGATAGGCTCGAAGACCACTGGACCGATTCAGCTAAAATTTGTTACGGGTGCAGCTTGGGTAAACTGTTTGCCCTATCGTTGAATTTCTGGATGATGATGATGATGATGATGATGATGGAGAGAGTGGAAAGTCGGTGCTGGCACCTATCGAATTACACCATGGGGTCTGCTTAAGACTTGTAACGCCCACATCAGGTGGAGGAATCATTATCAACAACAGAACTAACCACGGTATCACACTGTTTAGACTTAATGCCTTAACGATCACGGCCACCAGGCGGGATTGCATTGATGGTGGTCAGTGGAATGTGAACATGCCCGTGTTTTCTTAAAAGGCAGCGACATACAGTTGTACAGCAAGACCTTCACATCATATATTCACATGTGCTAGGTCGATGTCCAAGCAACCAGTTGATTATTTATGTTGACAATCGTATTTGTGCATAAATTCTTCCTCCTCCTTTTTCTTCTTCTTCTCTTCTTCTCCTTCTCCTCCTGCCGGGTCAGGGCGTTTATGGGACTTCCTCTCCCCTTCCACTATTCCTCTTCCATCATTTTGTCCCCATCCAGGTTTCTTCTTCTTGGACTCCTCTTGAATGATTCAATCCGCTTTCTACTAGTTTCAGGGTTTCCATACGTCCTGAAAAATTGCGATTGTTCTGAATTTGAACATGTGTCGTGATGTCCTGACTGGATTTTTAAAATTCCCTAAATGTCCTGAATTTTAAAAATCAGAGCAAGTTATTTAAAATTTCGCTCAAATTCTTTTGAAAAGGAATGGATTTTTTTTGGTTGGTCATCCTGGAACAGAGTCGGACGTCATTACGGGACGTTGTCATGGTAACAGGCTTGACCTACGCTGACGCCTTCTGCTTCCGCCCGGAACCAGGTGTTTCCTCTTTGGTTACTATTGCTAACTAGACATTATTTAATGTAATGTGATCGACGAATCCTCCTCTTTGAAGTTCATGCTACAGACATAAGCTTCGGAATTGTAGGGTTAAGGTCAGGAAACTAGGCAGGCCAATGCACCTTTTAGCGTAGCAACTGACTTAATATGGCACGCTCAATAAATGACAACACATGTACCGATGCTAGAGCTTGAACTCGAACCGGCAACCAGGTGCGAGTTCAGTTTCTAGATCTCCTGAGTTAACTCCGATCGAAGAGAACAAGAATTGGAAGAATGAAAGTGAAAAGCTTTGTTTAAGGATATGGATGCATCATCAGATGTAGCTAGAACTGTATAGTCGTCGCTTCAAAGGCGAGTCTTAAAAATATTCGCCGTCATTATTGATCGTTTGTCAGGTTCCGAGTGCATTATGCAGAAGGGATCAGTTTTTATATGGTCCGTGCTGTGATGAATGGCCGGCTAGGACATTATGAGGACGTTCCGTGCACGCCCAGTTGCAGACAATAGCGCGCGTGTGCCTCAATGCGCGCTCTGCTATGCGTGCTTTATTGCTTACAATTATCACACGTGCAGCTTGCACAGTAATCTGTAGACTGGCGTCGTAATTGGTTGCGCGCACTGCTCCTCTTCAGTAGGGGGATCGAACCCAACCCATTCAGATCTTTACGAATTTTTACGTTAAACACATTATCAATAACATTCTTCCAAGTTTAGTAATCTTAGTAAGTTATTGTTAGTATTTAGAAATAGCCGGGCTGAGTGGCTCAGACGGTTGAGGCACTGGCCTTCTAACCCCAGCTTGGCAGGTTCGATCCTGGCTCAGTCCGGTGGTATTTGAAGGTGCTCAAATACGACAGCCTCGTGTCAGTAGATTTACTGGCACGTAAAAGAACTCCTGCGGGACTAAATTCCGGCACCTTGGCGTCTCCGAAGACCGTAAAAGTAGTTAGTGGGACGTAAAGCAAATAACATTATTAGTAATTAGAAGTACGGAATATTCACAGGAATGTTGCATGATTTTGAAATACACGCAGCCCAGACAACGGATAGATAGTTAAGGTTGAGCCATACATTTGTTATTACAAGAAATAATGGGTTAATAGTGTATATATATATATATATATGTCGGGTATTCAGTCCGAAGGCTGGTTAGATCCTCTACAGTTCCGCCAACAGCTGTCATAGATAGCCTAGGGTTCGCTGAAGAGGCATACTAGGGAAATGAGGAGTGAGGTAGTTTCCCGTTGCTTTCCTCGCCGAGCCAGAAGTTGCTCTTCCATACCAGTCTGCCAAGCCCACTGAAATGCATGCACCAACTGACCCTATGAGTGACATTTTCACATCGTTCATAACAGGGACTGGCTGCATAAGGAATGGTATTACTAGCATCACTCATACCTCGGTCACTTTCATTTCTTTTTTTGCTGTTTGCTTTACGTCGTACAGACACAGGTCTTATGGCAAATACTGGGGCTCTACCTAATGAAGACCACGGCCGCTTCCTTTCCCATCCCATCGTCGCCATAAAACCTTTTTGTGTCGGTGTGACGCAAAACAAATTGTAAAAAATATATATTGTAAATACAGTTCAGTAGGTCGGGGTTCCAGTAATAAAATACTTTGTCAACAGTGTGCTATATAATAGCCTATTGTCTTCATTTACTTTCATCTAATCCTTCAACAAACTATTCTTAACTTCTAAAAATAACATTTCAAGTATTATCCGAAATTTTGATTATCGGAAACTCCCTTTCCCGCTCCGCCCCCGTCCCACCACCCCCATCCCATGTTTGTTTCGTTTAAGAGAGGTTGTACTGTATTCTTTTTAATATTCCTGTATTTTCATTCATGCTTGGTGGCCTGCTGTTACGTTTCTTGAAGCACGGCCGACTGGATCCCTCACTGCGCTCGGAGCTAGCTTGAACAACGCATCAAGTCGGCCGTGCTTGAATTCCCTTGTTTCCAATGGTCTGCCTTGTTTGGACGAGACCGCTCTCGTTTCAAGTTACTGACTGTCAGATGAGCAAAGTTAGTTTTAGGTTTCATTTCCAGCTGGCGCTTGAAATAATACGAGGTAGCTAACCTAGTTCAGGCTGCACAAAGCTCTACTGATTGCCTGGAAACGATTACAGGGAGCTCCACTATCGCCATGTCAGGCTCTGCTAAATTGTCTCTCCCGTTCCGTCTCCATCCCCTTGACGGACCTCGTCAAACTGGACGCCAAGTACAGTCCGTGTAAATGAAGTGTAATCAAGTGGGATTTATTACTTCTTTTCTCCTAACTCTTTAATCATTTTCAGTTTGAGATAAAGTTTGATGCTGGCGTTTATGTTTCCAAAAAAAAATGTTAACAGTCAAATACTCAAAACAAAGGCTGGTTGAACCCTCAACAGATCAACCATCAACTGTCATAAGTAGCATAGGTGGTGGTTATTGTTTTAAGAGGAAGTACAACTTGACAACACCACGAATTAGAGGGAAAAACTGGAAAGGGTCCAACACTTCGAAAAATGAAGGTATGGGCCAAAGAAAGACGAGGGCGTGAAACTGAAAGAGCTGCAAGTCTCGCGACCTTAATAACATCGGGGTCTAAAAGAACAAGAGTTCACCAAGGGAGTTCGGACAGGATAGGAGAAAGGGCTCCTTGTTACGGGCCGCTTAGCTGTAAACTGTCCTGCTTAGTGGCTAAATGGTTGGTGGGCCGGGGATGTTAGCTTTCATTAGTTAATTCCTACTACTCGGGGGCTGGGTGTTTGTGCCGTCTTCAGCATTAGATTGCATCTTAGGTAGAGTCCCATCCTCACAGAAGCGCAGGTCGCCTATATGGTGTCAACTGGAAAGACCTGCACCAGGCCCCTCCGGAAGCCACACGTCATTAACAAATTAAATTGTGAGCTTGCATTGAGGAGGTGGTGGATTCAAATACAACCATCGGCAGCCCTGAAGTTGTTTCCGTGGTTTGCCATTTTTCAGTCATCGCCGAAAACCTAGATCTGTGTTATTTCGACTTTGAAAACCACTAGTGCAAGCGATTTGGCTAGGTAACTTGTATCATGTAACTCTCGATCTGAACTGCGGAGAGAGTGGATTCGAACTCCTATGACGACAGCCTTGAAGGTGGTTTTCCATCAGGGTGTTCGCACAATTGCGGTTACCATAAAATCACGGACATTTTTGGTCATTGAGATGTGTATGCGCCTGCATTGTGTTAGTCGAAGTGCGAGAGGTAGTTATCTGCCTCCGGATAAGTGCGGTCGTTGCTCTAGTCGACCAAAATATTATGGGTACTTGAGTTTGGAGGTTGTTTATGAAATGAGCAATAGGCTTACAGAAAATCCAATAACACCACCATTTTTTTTTTTTTTTTTTTTTTTTTGCTGGCGGCTTTACGTCGCACCGACACAGGTAGGTTTTATGGCGACGATGGGATAGGAAAAGTCTAGGAATTGGAAGGAAGCGGTCGTGGCCTTAATTAAGGTAGAGCTCCAGCATTTGCCTGGTGTGAAAATGGGAAACCATGGAAAACCATCTTCAGGGCTGCCGACAGTGGGATTCGAACCCACTATCTACCGGATGCAAGCTCACAGCTGCGCGCCCCTAACCGCACGGCCAACTTGCCCGGTTTTTTCTCGTTTCATTTTACGTTAATTCATATAGGTTTGGAATTTTTAATTTGTGTTCTGATATTTTTCATAGCAGGTAGAACGAAAAAGTGCCCTTTTTAAAACGTGTTTCAACCATGCGCCAACATTAAGACATTGTATCTCAAGAACACGTCATGTTTTTGGAAGCATAAAGATATGCGATTCATAAACAAAGTGTAGGCCTAAAACATCCCAATGTATATTGTGTTAAAGTCGGATTCGATCAGATGACTGGTTTCGATGCAGAATGTTGTTTGTGGCTGAAGGTACGAGTCTCTAAATAACGCGCGCAAGAGAAGAATGTTGTTCTCGAAGTGAGCGAGCAGGAGTCCAGGCAGGTTAGGAGATACCTCGAGATTAAGGTAATGAGGCCCATCCCATGCTGGAGTGACCGCACATCTCCTGTGACTGCTGGGGAATTCGTGGGATTGGGAACAAGTGTATCTCATTGACCGCAAATATCCGGCAACCTTCCATTATATCTGTGTGTGTGTGTGTGTGTGTGTCGGTGTACAAACACGAATTTCCCCACACCTTCCTACAGACGGTCTTGTTACTTTCTGGTAGACAACATTTAATACATTTTTTGTGTGTTCTATTCCCTCGTTGGCCACATCTCAGCGCCCTGGAGGCACCTAAATGTGGGCCTCCAAACATGAAGATAGAAATCTGTCCTCAGTATGCTGCCATCATTTGACTAAGTTGTTAGCGAGGTTATAAATAATTCCCTCACACGACTCTGACTGGTGGAAGAAGAAGTCTTTACGTCTCAAATGATCGTTAAACTTTTTCGTAAGCACCGGAGTATATCTGATTACGGTTTTAATATGAGATGCTGTTACATATGTCGTTAGTTCCCGGGGGCTTGTTAGACGTTTTCTGTTCGCGATCGGATGGTTCATAGTTGAAGAGAAATACGAATCTCTCGCTGTAGATGAAACTGTCGGCGTACATAGTGCTTTAGCATTTGTTGCATTAACGTTTTCGCTGTGTGCGTTTCCTCTTTGATATTTACTTTACGACACAGATAGATCTTATGGGTCTCTTCGATAATTTTTAAGAAGAAATAAATGAAGGTTTTGATTTAAATAATTATGTCATCTAAAAGTTAGCAGTGCTAAATGTGTGACGCGATGTTACCTAGCAACCGTGCAGGCTGTGATGTGAAGTATTGATAGATGGCCATGACTTCACACACACAAATCATTTCATATTAGCAGTTTCCCGCTGGCTCCGCCCGCAATGTACAAATTATGGTGTTGTTCGTTACTATCCTCACGAACGTATTTGCAAAGTTTCGAGTTAATGAAATAAAGAACATGCTCTGCTGTGGTAATAGAATGTAACATTATGTCGACTAAACACTTCGAAATACATCACACAAAGAAATTGAATTAAACGTTCCTTGGAACAACACTACGCGATGAATTGTTGAAAAGTCCTTGAAAGATCTTCGTCATGGAGGCAAATGTACTCATAACTTTTCTCAGAATCTACCCATTTAAGTAGTTATTACCTCAAAAGAAAGCGCTTGATCCACTGAGTGTTCTTAGGTCAAAACGAACTCCGTACCTCAATTAGAGCCAAAGATATGATAGCTTCAAAAAGACAAAAAATTGAAAAAATCAAATAATTTGAGGAAGGCGAAAGTTAAGTGATTTATAGTGCCTGATGACAACTCTGTGCATGAATACCTTTCAGTTTAAAACAATGAAGGAAATCGACCGGATAGAATGGCCGTACTGACTGAGTTTATTTTTCATCAACTTTTTTAATATATAGAAGAAGATTCGCAAAGGGAAAAGTGGTTCCATTTTAAATGTAGGAAAGATCGTAATATGAAGATAATCAGGGTTCGACAAATCCCGGGCGCTAGGTTGCCTTGGCGCCTAAAATTCTTTATTTGGCGCCTTGCTTTTTTGAGCTGAGAATAATCTCCCCCTTTATATGTTCACTTCCCGGTTTGGTGTCGCTGAACTGGGGCCTATTATAAAGCGCATGTATTATTATATACACAGCCCCTTGACTCTCCGTGCCATTTCTGCTTTGATATTAATGTTATTACGATTTTAAATAATAACCAAGGCTGCATCATATAAACAAAAGAAGGAAAACTTATGTTAAGTACGAACGTTTGGGTATCGAGGAAATCTGTCGTGAAGAACGTATTACCGACATAGAAATAACTCGTATATTCTTCTCATGTAAATGTCACGAATAATATCCTGCAATGCTCCTTTACTATCAAAATAGTCTTGTTTGCTATTAAATTGATTATTTCAACAGAGCTCTTATTGTAACGTGAAATAGAATGTACTCTCACGAAAAACAAAAGGCAAAATAAAGATGTCTTGTAATGTATGGGTTGTTCCTTGTATCACATTTGTTTATAGATAGGTAGATAATGTTTACATTTTTAAGTTAATAATTCTTTAACATGACTGACAAATACGTACAAAGGAATTCTACAATTTGGTGTTGTTGGCGACAGTATTCACTTTGCTATTTATATTTTAAAATTTACAAGTTTTTTAGAATAGTGGCAAAATATACAGTAAGCATGCAACAATTGACTAGTTTCATAAATTTGTATACATAGTGGCATGTCCTATGTAGTTCAGTGTCCTGCTGTCTTTACATTTGTGGTAATCTGTTTTAGTGTATAAAACTATAAAATCACAATATCTATTGGTATTACTACCGTGTTTGTTTTTCAGAAGGCTAGACACCAGTATGTTAACGATGCGAGTACTAGAAAAATTACCTGTCTCCTGGGTTTGAGTGCTGGCTCCTAGATTAAAAAAAACATTTTTCTTGGTCTGAAGATAAAGTTCGAATTCAGAAAGACAAATTGGGGCAAATTTTCGTTTATAGGACGAGGAGTTAGGGATTGGAATAATTTACTAAGAGAGATGTTCGGTAAATTTCTAACTTCTTATAAATTATTTAGGAAAGTACTAGCTAAACATTTAATAGCGAATCTGCCACCTGGGTGACACCTCCAAGTGGTAAATGAAAAATCCGAACCTAGACGACCTTCTCGGTTCGCACAATGTACGAATCGGTAACGCACCACAAAGAGCGATGTATATAACTTGTATAAATTAGAATTGTAAGAAGGATGGGTGCAAGTACATGTGTATGTGGGCGAATGTGTATGCGTGCGCGTGTGGGAGTGGTTGTGAATGAGTGTGTATACAGGGGTCTGAATGAGAGTATAAATGGCTGGGTTCTTACTGTAATATTTTCAGAATAAATCAAGATAATTATTATTCTAAGGGTACAGTGTTTGTAGTGTAAATATGTAAATTTAAAATTGTCTACACAAGTTTGTATGTAAATATTCAGTAGAGTTTATGTACACATGTGGAGATGGAGGCACTTCCGTGTATGTGGGGCTTGCTCTTTCTCCATCTACCACCCCTAAATTGTACATGTACAATTTAAGGAAAATAAATAATAATAATAATAATAATAATAATAATGAAAAGTTCTTCTTGTGATATACCGGTAGATTAAGGTCGATGTTTCTCTGTAAACACTTTTATTTTAATCAGGTCCAGATATATAGTAGGTTTTTTTGCTTTTTAACTCTCAGACAACTTAATCTAGAATAGCCTAATTATCTGATAAATCCTCGAAAGTCTGTTGCACGACGAGAGTGTATTCCACGTCATGTTATTCCATGATTAGCCGGGAGCATACAAATAATAAATGAAGTTGGTAACGAGTTGGGCTGAAGTGATGGGCATACTGACATTCGCTCTTTATTTGTACTCGGAAAACAAACGAGAGTTGGAAATAAGACAGCAGAGAAAGAACAAGTCGAGTTGAACGTCTAGAGTGAGGAATGGATTCGCTCTGTGCATTCATCTTCTCGAAGTGTGACTGCGGGTTCGTAACACTTGCACGGAACCAGCTGCATACAGAGTTATAGATCCCGTTGTGACACTTGCTCGGAAGAACGTGAGGCAGTGGTAAATACCAGATAGTTGAATGCTCTCTTTAATGGAGGGGAGTCATGCAATAGTTTTGGCGCGGTCTTAAAGTATCCGAACGCGAAATTGACAGAAAACAGTATCAAAACAACGGCAAGAAATATACAGCCGAAATAATTAACGTAATGGGTAGCGCTCGGAATTTGAAGACGTATAAATTGCCTAAAGAAGATTCATAAAAGGACATAAAACTGGCAAAACAGGTCGTAAAAATGCAATCCAAATTCATTCATAATTTTAATGACATTTCATGAAGGAATATCATATGTATTATTTCAGTAGTATAGATCCCTTTTGCGGCGCTCACAAGTAACCGATCGTGACAAATAAGCATTCAACAGAAAGATATTAGACATTAGCAGTGACGACTTGCACTCTCATTTCATAAATATCGATAATTTCTTTTAAAAAATGAGTTTAAAAATTGTACGAAGTGTGCGATTTGTAAATACTGTTGCTGTATGAAAATACGCGCCATCATTGCTGTCAAGTTCACATTTTCTCCGCTGGGACGCCTGTTTTATGTCATTATAATATGCTGTAATTCTCAGTTAGGAAAATAATTATAGTAAAACCAAAAAAATACTTCCGGAACATTCGTCAGTAAAATAATGCACTTAAATTTGCTTCCGTTCAAGTGGATACCATAAATGTTTTTTTTTTTTAAAAAAGTAACCAAAGATTACCTTAAGAATGTCTAATATTTTATTGATTTGTGTATTCAAGGGGGCTACTCCCCCACATACTTTATGAACATGCGTGATTTCTCGCAAAATTCTGGTGGTATGAAAAATGTTTTGTTTGTCCAACCCTTGTCCCGTTTCTCTACAGAGTCGGGTATGCGATGAGATGAAATGAATGATGTGATATATGATAGTAGGAAGGGAGAGGGTGAAACCTGGTGCCGGCACATAAGCCTACTCATGTCGAATAGCACCAAGGGGTCTGCTCAAGGCTTAACGTCCCCATCCGACGGACGAATCACCATCAACAGCGTCATATGCCCTCACTCCATACGAGCACTGCGGAGAGGTTTGGAATTTAATCCAGGCTTTTGACACGCAATCTAGTGATTAGAAATTGTATACCACCACCTCCCTTACCCTACCGGCCGACATTCTAGATGGTGACATTTTTTTCGACCAACGGGATTCGACCGTTTAGACTTCAGCGTATGAAAAATACATTGCAAAATGAGTGGAATACGATAGATTAACATAATTTAAAAAAAAGAAAATCCGTGTTTGTTAAAAATGTGTTTGCAGAATTTAGAATTAAATATTTTTTCACCTGGAATGAATTCAGCGAACCCGCAATAGACATCCTGGAGAAAGAAATTGAAATTAGCATAACTGGAATCATATTTGGCTTAGTCACACTAGGGTTACAGAAATTGGAATTCGGAAAAATAACCTCATTTGCAGTATATCACAATAGTCCTCTCCAGGTTCTTAGGTGTAAAGGTTCGTCGACTTTCAGACATCACGTTGCGAAACATCGGGAAACTTCTCTCTAGATCAACGGATGTTAAGGGTTCATACTTGAAGTGAGATCTTCCTCTTCAAAATCACTCGCATCAAAATTTTCTCCTTTCAATATTTAACTTATTCTGCACATAATGTTATACCCCTGGCTTTTTCAAGCAATAATTTCAATTTTTTATTTAACTTTCTCATTTTCTCTCTTTTAAGATAGGGTTCAAATATTTGTAGGTCTATATACTATAGAAACTATGTTTAAGAGGTGATCGGTGCACTAATGATGATTCGAATTGAGAATGGGCAGTTAACAATGTAGTCGAAAGAGGGTGAAAATAAACGAAAAATGCCGAAAGGGATAAAAAAAGGGTAACTAAAAACCACCCCTTTTCTGGTCTACAATGACCCAGAATGGAGAAAGAGAGAGAGAGAGAGAAAGAGAGAGAGAGAGAGAGAAAGAGAGAAAGAGAGAGAGAGAGAGAGAGAGAGATGCATAAATGCCTATATTTCTGCCTCCCTCATTTGGAGGCTGCCAAAAAGACAATGCTTACATAAAGAGTTGATTGAAAACTATGTCTATAAATGATTGGTGTATCATATAAAAATCATATCAATCAATAATTTTGATACCCATGAGGAACTTCTAATGGACAAATATATAGCTAGGAGTATAAGTGACACCTTACTGTTGTTAACGAGCCTTTCAGGCATGCTAACCCAACATTCTTAATAAATTGGTTATCCAAATTAAATTTCATACAAAAGTTGTGAAATGTGTGGTTCAAGGTGTCTCATGCTCCTATCATCAATCCTAATATCTCTGTAGAGTCCAGATGATATTTCTCAGCGTAATATGGAATTGTAGGTTCATATATATCACATTTCTCCTTGTGTACGTCATGTGGTTGAGTAGATGATGCCTGGGTTTTAATTGTGGGTCTATTATGATCCCTTTGCTTTACCCGGTGGTATAGCTATCATGTCAATCCGGCAGCTTGACCCAATCGGAGATAATCCATGAACCTTCTCGTAGAGAGCATACTGCTTTCCTCTTAGGGCTTCAGCACTCATAGATCTTATACGATGACGACGTGAATTTCGTACTATGTCATTAAATGGACAGGATATTTCCTCAACTTACGAGCCCTAGTAATTAGTCTCAAAATATCCGAGAAGTGTAGATAACTGCATAGGATACAGGAAGTTGAAAAACAAATCATTTTTAAGTCCCAAGCGACGTTTTCCGTCGACACTGGATGTCACATGACATACAGGAGGAACAATTTTTTTGGAGGGATAGAAGGTTAATAAAGAATTTGTATTTAAGCCAGAGAGCAAGAGTGAAAATAGAAGGTGAGATGAGTGAAGAAATTGAATTGGGAAGAGGTGTAAGACAGGGCTGCTCTTTATCACATACACTGTTTAACATATATCTCGAAGAAATAATCAATGAAAAGTTTTGATGGAAAAAGTGGAGTTGTATAAGATTTGCAGATATCGTTGTGATGGGAGAAAGCGAACGTGAAATGATACAAATGTTAGATGAACTCAGCATGAAACTAGAAGTATATGGAATGAGAATTAATAATAAGAAGACGAAACGTATGATAATTGGTGGAAGAGGTAGAAGTTCTCGTATTAGTATAGGGGGAGAAGAAATAGAAGAAGTCAGTAAGTAACTTTATGTATTTGGTAAGTATGATCAAAGATGTTATGTATTGCACGACGGAAATTAAGAAAAGAATTGCCTTGCCAAAAGAAGACTTTAAGAGAAAATCGAAACTACTTAGTGGGCCACTAAACGAAGATTTGAGGAAAATACTTGCTAATTGTTATATTTGGAACATAGCGCTGTGTGGAGGAAACACTTGTTTGGACATTACAAAAGGAAGACGAAAGAAAATTGGAGGCACTAGAGATGTGGGTATGGAGGAGAATAGAACAAGTGAAATGGGAAGACCGTGTAAGGAATGAGGAGGTATTACGAAAAGTATGAAAAGAACGAAGTATGTTGCAAATAATTAGAAGGAGAAAAATGAACTGGATCGGATATTGTTTGAGGAGGGACTGTGTACTGAAAGAAGGAATAGAAGGAATGGTGAAAGGCAAACGAGGAAGAGGAAGGAAAATATATCAAATGTTGGGTAATATCAAAGGAAAGAAATATTCGGACTTGAAAAACTTGGCACAGGACAGGCAAAAGTGGAAGAGGTTCATCACATGACAAGACCTCTGCAGAATACCTGGATGATGAGTCTACCTACACATTACACATGCGAAATGAAAATATCCTCCGAAAATCCACAGTAAATGGCACCTGAAAATATTCTTAGGTGAACTGATCCATCCAGGTTACTGTTTAAAGATCTGTTAGAGTTAGCTGTTAAATAAGGCCCAGCTGGAGTTTGTTCTGATCGTCTGTCATCACACTGAGGGTTTATTGGTAGGTTGTAGTCGTGAACCGTGTGCTTTGACATGCACAATTTAGCAGGACTGGTTCCAATAACGGGAGATGAGCTACACTCTGCTCCAGAAAGTCATTCTACACTTCATTGAGCCTTCCTCTGAACGGAAAATAAGCTGCTGCGTTGGGAATCGTAAGTGCACTGGAAAAAGATAAAGATCTGATGTAATATGAGAGCTGGAACCAGCGTTGACAGGTCTAGAAATAAAAATCAGTAGATTGTACGTAAAAATTTCGGTAGTTTCTCGAGCACTAGAGTGTTGTAATGTAACTAAATTAAATAATGTAATAGTCATTTGAAATTATTTACGAGAAAGACATATAATTTAACTCACACGTGCACTCTGGCTATTCCATTATATTCTGTTCTTCTTCTCTTTCACCACAATCTATTCATCGGGCGTAGAAATTGTATGTCAGTTTTGAAGTCTTAGCAGGATGCAGATTTTGTATTCTATATACGAGTCAGTGATTTCCCTTCGAATATGCGGACAAGCGTGAGTTTTGAGTTCAAGAAGAGGGGAGAGATTACGTAACTCGAGCCTAAAATGAATGCGTGGAAGTACCTAACGAGTGATGTTATCAATAAAACGTCACGCAGTGAGACGAGGAAAGAGGTTTTCGGCACAAATATATTATGCACCATTAATCATTATTATTAATTTTCCTTAAATTTGGATTAGAAGACATTTCGGGAGCTTTTTTTTTTTTTTTTTTTTTTGTTGGTTGCAAAAAATCGGGAATTTTCTTGAAATTTCGGGAGACCTGGCAACAATGGCTGGAACCGCATTGTCGGGTTGAATAGCTCAGAAGGTAGCGCTAGTAGTGATGGGATAATCGAATACTTTTGATATTCTAATATCATCCTATTATTTAAACAATCTAATAAAATAATCGAATGGGTTTCTAATATCATTCAGTTGTATCGCATAGAATATTCGGATGTCGGATGCGTCATGAATCAATTTTTCGGTTTAAGTTTGTCAAATCGATAATCGATTGAAATAAGCGAATAGATGAACTCTTATGAAAAAAAGAAATACGCCTTTCTTCAAACGCATCTACAAATGTTGAAACTAAATGAGTGAATTCATTGTCTTAATAACATTAATTTTTACTCGATTATTTCGAAAGCATTCGCTATATAATTGCCTCATTCGTTCGAATGCAGTTCCGAATGAATAATCGAAAAAATAATAATCGATAGGAATAAATATTCACTGTTCGATTGCCTCATTCATTCGAATGAATAATCGAAAAATAATCGAATGGGAGTACAATCGAATAAAATTAAATAATCGAATAAGCTATTATTTTGTATTCGATTATCCCATCACTAAGCTCAAGTTAGTGTTTTCACCCCGCTTCATTCTGTGGTGTCTGTGAGCTTGCATCCGTTCGATAGTGGGTGCGAACCCCATTGTTGGCAGCCCTGAAAATGGTTTTGCGTGGTTTCCCATTTTCACACCAAGCAAATGCTGGGGCTGTATCTCAATTAAAGCCACAGCCGTTTCCTTCCCACTCCTAGGCCTTTCCTATCCCATCGTTGCCATAAGACCTCTCTGTGTAGGTGTGACGCGAAGCAAATTGAAAAAGTCTGTGATGTTGGAACGTGCTCATTTACACCTAGCTGGTAGGTTTACCGACATGTAAAGATAACTCCTGCAGGACTAAATTCCGGCACCGCGATGTAGCCGAAAATGGTAACATCAGTTCGTGGTATTTATTATTATTATTATTATTATTATTATTATTATTATTATTATTATTGAGGGGGTTTCGAATACATCAAAAGCTAAGTTTCTGCTTAGGAAGGAGAGTCTTGAACGACGCGGTAATGTCGACAGGATAAATTAAAAATCAGATAAATAACAATTTAAAACAGTGATAGACTGTGCTAGATGTCCTGGATTACAAGTTGTACCATCCTGAGGAAATTTCAGTTGCGCACTGTAGCCATGTTCCACAGTAGTTCTGGCCCTACTCCCAGAGTTAGTCCCATAATAACAATGTAAACACATTAGCAATATCGTATTGAGCCATTCAGCCCGACAGGAGGAGGGATTATTATTATTATTATTATTATTATTATTATTATTATTATTATTATTATTGCCCGCCTGGTGGCCAGATCGTTAAGACGTCACGTCTGTGTGAGTGTGGAACAACAGGGTTGCCTGCAATCAGGCGGATGTTCTCTGATTCATTATCTCTCTGACTATGCGTGTTTACATTATTGTGAAGCGGAGATTTTTATAAGATAGTGCGGAAACTAATTGCAGTACGGTAAAGTGTCATTTTGAATACTCTTTTGAGTTGCAAAAGAAGGTATTTACGTCGTACTATGAAATAAGGTAAAGGGCGAGTTGGCCGTGCGGTTAGGGGCGCGCAGGTGTGAGCTCGCATCCGGGAGATAGTTGGTTCGAATCCCACTGTCGGCAGCCCTGAAGATGGTTTTTCTGTGGTTTTTGCCATTTTCATACTCACGAACCTACTATGTCGGCGTAGCAGGGGGAGAGGTATTACTCCCACTTGGCGCGTCCCAGGTGGCGGATAGGCGGGGGGGGGGGTGGGGGGGGGACCGGCGGACTAGAGGGAAATAAAATACCTGTCGCGGACGAAACGCACAACCTCTATAGGTGGGGGACGCAGACGAAGAATACCCTCACGGTATCCCCTGCCTGTCGTGAGAGGCGACTCAAAGGGGCGACCAAGGGTTGATTGTCTTAGAATCATGCCACTACTTGTGATCAGCACCACCACGCGGGGAAACACCATGGGTCGCTTATACTTGCGCGTAGTACCACTATGTTAGGTACACAGTAGGTTTGTGATTCGTAGCAATAGATTGCGTTGGCGGCTTTTACAGTACCTGTGATTCGTACCCCTATATGAGCGACACCATGGTTCTGCCTTGCCTATGCTTAGTACCCACTCTGTGGGGAACACCACGAGATAGTGCGGGTCTCTGTGGTTAGTCTACTTATGTGAGGAACGCTATAGGTTTGCGTTGGCTGTAAATAGCGCCGCAGTGTGCGAAACACCATAGGTCTGTGTTACATGTGCGAATTTCATCACCTGTGCATGGTACCATAATGTGTGGAATACCGCGGGTCTACCCTACTTTTGAATAGTACCACAACATGACACATAGCATGGTTCCATTTTCCTAGCGATAAGTACCATTATGATGGGCCGATGACCTGGATTTTTGACCTTTTTCGACTACAAGCATCATCGATTCAGTATTGTGTTTTAGAAGCAATCCCTTAGTCACTAATACTGTAGTTTAACGCTAAGTTTCTGGTAATGTGAGGCATTGCGGGACGGATCCACTGATTGTTTTAACTTCATATCCATCCATTCATTCTTCGTCCTCACGTTTTCGAATTCTGGTCAGTGGAGGATTATAGATTTTAATTGTCATACCATTTCGTCTCATTTCATACCGTCAGGGGCCGATGACCTATGTGTTAGGCCGCTTTAAACAACAAGCATCATCATCATCACCATTTTCACACCAGTCAAATGCTGGGGCTGTACCTTAATTAAGGCCACGGCCACTTGCTTCCATCTCCTAGGCCTTTCCTATCCCATCGTCGCCATAAGACTTATCTGTGTCGGTGCGACGTAAAGCAAAAAGCAATATATATATATCAACAACAGTACAGAATAAATTTCGTCTGATGGTAATTATTTCTTTCATTTACTGTTCTTCACTCTCGAGAGTGAATTGTAAGATAAATGCAGTCATCTATTATTTTGCACGCGTTAGTTACTAGTGATCGAATGATAACAGCGTGCTGCTTTCCGTTAATGGAATATAGATGTGGACAGTGATACCAACTGGCGGCATGAATTTCCCTTCATTATAGCAATCTCTCACTCTCATCCATCACCGGCCAGTTGATTTGTTTACAAACACATGGCTATAATTAAAAGGCCTGTCAAGAGCTGCTGTGACGTCCTATAGTAATATGTTATTCCGTCTCCTCCTGTTTTTATTCATCTACATTAGCTACACTACCATGGTAGTGTACGAAGAGTTTCTGGAATATTTCCATCTATAGAGCGTTCCCAATCCAGTTCAGCGTAGAGGGTGTGCGCTGTTGCCAAACCGACTCGTCATGATCGCGCGCGAGTGTAGCTTAAGGAGTGTGTGACGGTTGAAAATGAAAATCCGCAGACTGTTTCCAGTCATTCAACCGGATCAGAAATTAAATGAATGAAGCCTCCGTCTAGCGGCAAGGAAAGGAAATATGCCGATGCGGAAGATAAAATAAGATGACAGATAAAGTAAGATGATATTGGAGTGTGTTGCGGAAATAAAGATGGGGAAAACAGTAAGTGCCCGGAGAAAAACCTGTCGCGCCTCCGCTTTGTCTAGCACAAATCTCACATGGAGTGACCGGGATTTGAACCACGGAACCCAGCAACGTACATCTTATATGATTTCACCAAGGCCTGATGTTCCCGCTGTGAATGAACTGGATTTGGGAGGTGAAGTTGAGGATGATGATTTTTTTTTGCTAGGGGCTTTACGTCGCACCGACACAGATAGGTCTTATGGCGACGATGGGATAGGAAAGGCCTAGGAGTTGGAAGGAAGCGGCCGTGGCCTTAATTAAGGTACAGCCCCAGCATTTGCCTGGTGTGAAAATGGGAAACCACGGAAAACCATTTTCAGGGCTGCCGATAGTGGGATTCGAACCTACTATCTCCCGGATGCAAGCTCACAGCCGCGCGCCTCTACGCGCACGGCCAACTCGCCCGGTGAGAATGATGATGTCTTGTTGAAACCGTTTCTCGTCGTTCTGCAATTCATCTGCTTTCCATAACTGTTTCTTTCATGTGATTCACGTAATTTACCCATTTGTCCGCCGAAATATTCTTATAAGCAGCGGTTATTAATTTTTTTGCTATTTGCTTTACGTCGCACCGACACAGATATGTCTTATGGCGACGATGGGATAGGAAAGGCCTAGGAATGGGAAGGAAGCGGCCGTGGCCTTAATTAAGGTACAGCCCCAGCATTTGCCTGGTGTGAAAATGGGAAAGCACGGAAAACCATCTTCAGGGCTGCCGACAGTGGGGTTCGAACCCACTATCTCCCGATTACTGGATACTGTCCGCACTTACGCGACTGCAGCTATCGAGCTCGGTACTTACTCTGAAAGGGCAGTGGCATTTTGTAACAAGATAATGCACCATGTCACAAGGCCAGGAGTGTGATGGAGTAGTTCGAGGAACACAGTGGCGAGTTGCAATTGATGTGCTGGCCCTACAACTCGCCAGATCTTAAGCCGATCGACACACATCTTGGATGTGATTTAACCGGGAATTAGGTGACTTGTATGTGCAGATGTGGTGCCATATCTGTCCAGCGACCTACCAAGGCCTCGTTGCTTCCATACCAAGACGCGTCGCCGCCGTTATCCATACCAAAGGTGGACATACCGTCCATTAGGTAAGTGGTCATAATGTTCTGGCTGATCAGTGTATACTGGTTGATAGACTAGAATTTTCCTGATCCTGTATTTGAAGTAAACACCCTATCCAACTTCTCTTTAACCTTTTTTTTTTTAAATCCTGGGTCAGCACGTAAGGAAGAAGTTGTTTTCTTAACAAGTTTGATTGGATCGTAGAGGAATGCACTTGGAGTCCTCAAACGCTTAATTGCTTCAACAATTATCGAAAAATGTACTCGAATGAAATTAATATCTTGATATCTCGCAAAAATATGGATGGAATTAAAACCAATATAAAAATTGATGACGTCAGAATCGATCAGGTGAAACAATTCTGTTATCTTGGTAGTATGATAACAGAGGATAATAGATGCTTCCTGGAAGTAAAGAGAAGAATAGAATTGGCAAAGCAGGCATTTATGACTAAGAAAAACATTTTAACCATCACACACATGAATATAGATGTCAGAAAATCCTTTGCAAAATCATTTGCATGGAGTACACTTCAGTATGGAAGTGAGAGTTGGACTCTGGGTAAATTAGGAAGGAATCGACTTGAAGCTGCTGAAATGTGGATATGGCGGAAAATGACCAGAACGAACTGGACGGAAAGAAAAACCAACCTGGAAGTCTTAAGGGAAGTTAAAGAAGAGAGAAGATTCTTAAAGAAAATGGAAAACAGGAAAATAAAATTTATTGGACATGTCATCAGACACAATACTTTCATCACTAACATACTTGAAGGGAAAGTGATGGGAATGAAAGGGAGAGGAAGACCTAGGATGAAGTATTTGGACGACATCAAGAAGAGGTTGGGTTGTGACAATTACATGGAAGTGAAACGAACAGCCGATGAAAGAAGAGTGTGTTTGCATCGACAAGGCATTAGCCTTTAGAACAGGGCCTCTCAGGGTGCATGCGCGTGGTGCATGCACTGTGCACGGTGCAAAAGACGACTTGGCTTGGTTGACCAGGGTGCAGACCCCCACTCCTCGACTTGGAGCAATAGCGCTATCTCTCTCTTTCCCCACGCCTGTCTCGCTCGCTCCGCCTGTCTCCCTCTCCCCCACTTGCGCCGTAGCGCTCCAAATCCTGGCTGAGTTGAGCCGAGTATAGCCGAGCAGAGCCGAGCATAGCCGAGTAGCCCAGAGACGAAGCGTTGATCCGAGCCATACCGAGCGGCACCGAGCGGCACCGATGCACAGTGCACGGAGCTCTTGCGCCTCGCTCTGCACGCGTGAGATTTTGGTCGTTTGAGAGGCCCTGCTTTAGAATATTGATTGAGTTTATCATTTTCAAAGGAAACTGCAGATAGCCATGTCCCTCACTTAGTGACGACAGATTCTGCACGTTAAGAATATTAAAATGATTAGTAACCTGAAATATACATGCAGAATAATGCACATAACCCTCAGGATATGCAGTAACCTTCAAAATATGCATTTGCATAATCATGTGCAAAGGATTTTGTGTTTAAATCCGCGCCCTACGATGACAATTTCTTCTCTCACAATTTAGTTGTGCAGAGTTTTATTTTCGCAGCAATGTAGCTGGCTAACTTTATTTTTTTTAAAAATTCGTTTGCTTGTCATTGAATTGTATTTTCAATTAAACCGAGACTAGTTTGGAACACTGCAAATCCCGGATAACGGCGCCGCTGCATTGGACTGGAGTAAATGAAACAGATGAATGCGTCCTCTGCGTAATTGCAAGATCAATGCTTCGCATACAAACAGTTTGGCTTTGCGTTCTGACCGAGCAAAACGGAATTTGAACTATACATACACGCATTAATTTGCCCCATGTTGGTTGTTGGAGCTCCCGTCCCTAACTTCTGCGCTCTTGGGATTTGATTCTCGGTAGCTCTCGGCGTCATGAATGCATAAGGGGAGTAGCCTTAGACATTATTTTGTTTATTGGTTGATAAATAATCCCGATTAATAATAATAATAATAATAATAATAATAATAATAATAAGAGACTTTTACTGGGATACGTGAGCAGCCTTCAGGAAAAAGATGAAGAAAAGTTGAAATATGGAAATAATTGAGAAGAAAGTTAAATGTGTATATATGGAGCCACGCCTTGCTGGAAAGTTTCACCTGGACTACGACACATCAGCAAACTGTGTCACACCCGTCCCAATGAAATTTTCATGGTTCGCAATGTCTGAAGTCCTGAATTAAGATAGAAAATTGTTTTTTCTTCTTTTCCTACCGCTTTTTCTCACGCCTGTGGGATCGCAGGTGTGAACTGCTTCGCACATGTGGATTTGGCCCTGTTTTTTACAGCCGGATGCCCTTCCTGACGCTAACCCTATATGGAGGAATGTAATCGCTATTGCGGGATGGTTGGTAGTGTGGTACGTTGTCTGAATATGATGAGGAGAGTGTTGGGACGGACACAAACACCCAGTCCCCGAGCCAAAAGAATTAATCAGAAGCGATGAAATGAAATGACGTATGGCTTTTTAGTGCCGGGATATCCCAGGAACGGTTCGGCTCGCCAGGTGCAGGTCTTTCTATTTGACTGCGCGTCGTGATGAGGATGAAATGATGATTAAGACAACACATACACCCAGCCCCGTGCCATTGGAATGAACCAATTAAGGTTAAAATTCCCGACCCGGCCGGGAATCGAACTCGGGACCCTCTGAACCGAAGGCCGGTATGCTGACCGTTCAGCCAACGAGTCGGACAGAAGCGATTAAAATCCCATACCCGGCCGGGAATCGAGCCCGGGACCCTCTCTGCCGAAGGCCAGTACGCTCAACCATTCAGCCGACGAGTCGGACTAAGATAGAAAATTGTTCATCCTTATTTATTAATTTGATACTGAGACTAAAACCTAACGTTTTGTGAAACTTTAATCCAAACAGAGTATCCTGTGTTGCTTTCTTGTCATTGCATTATACTTGATACAGACACGAACTCTATCTTACATTAAATCAGGACTTGAGAGATTGCGAACCATCAAAATTTCAACGTCTATTTAATTTCACAATCTCATCTTATTTACGATGTGCATTTAAAATAATGGTTTATGATCAATTAAAGAAAACCTCAATAATTAGCCAGGTACTCATATTTTTAAACCTATCATTTAGAGGGATTTTCGTGGGGATACATTGAACTTTTGGCCATGAGTGAGAGGTACAATCTCATAATAGTTCGAAAAACTCTCCTCTAAATGTTCTTTTAGATGGGATGATATTGTCGCAATAAACCGGCACAGCGGAAGAGCCGTTGTATTAGAAGCGGCAATTTTCTTTGAAACGGATCAACATCAGGCATCTGAAGTCGACTAGGAGAAGAGGTCCATCTACGAACCCTGTCTACCATATCTCTCTGATCATGTGGTGTGTTATAGGATTACTGTTTCGCAGTAGATGTTCTGTGTCGCTGTTGACCTGGAAACACATGAAAAGACTCGGATTATCTTTAACTTGAGTAAATGACAACGGCCTAAACATTATTAAGCACCTGCTTAAAATTCTCCATCACTATTTGTTCTTCACGTGGTAGGGAGTAGTTAATCCTTTTACTAAACTATACATACTAATACTGAACAATGCAAATAATTGTGTTCTTGTTTTAGGACTATCGGGGTCACAATATTACTAAGCTGATATCTGTTTTTGAGAGAAAGTAAAATAAAAACTGTCCTCATAAGGATAATCCTAGATAAACATCTTTGTTGTATTATGATAATTATTTGGGGATATTAGGTCGTGTAATAGTAAATAAATACCAGCTGACGCGTTTCAATCCTGCGACCAGGATCGTCTTCAGAGCAACAACAAAGCAAAATGATTACGGTCTCTCCATAGTAACCAGACTCAAGATAGAGAGACCCTGTTAGAAATATAGTTCATTCCAGGGCCTCCAGAGTCACGGAGAAAGATGTTGACGAGTTAACTATGGAGGGTAGCCATGATCTACTCAGTATATAGCCGTCACCTTTGTTAAAATTATTTGGGTGTATAGCAATTTCTATCGCCTCACGAATGATTCTGGGAATAAAACGTTTCTCTTTACAAATGATAGAAGTTGCATCAAAAATTATTTGATGGTCATTATGTATGGCATATATGTATGGAATATATATGATTCCTTGCTTCTGTGGATCGGTTTATGTCGGCCAAACATGTAGGACAGTAGCAACAAGGGTTAAAGAACTTCGCAGGCACTTACGTCTTTGCCAGCCAGAGAAGTCTGCTGTGGCATAATATGCCATACATAATGACTATCAAATAGTTTTTGATGCAACTTCTATCATTTGTAAAGAGAAACATTTTATTCCCAGAATCATTCGTGAGGCGATAGAAATTGCTAAACCCCGGAATAATTTTAACAAAGGTGACGGCTATATACTGAGTAGATCATGGCTACCCTCCATAGTTAACTCGTCAACATCTTTCTCCGTGACTCTGGAGGCCCTGGAATGAACTACATTTCTAACAGGGTCTCTCTATCTTGAGTCTGGTTACTGTGGAGAGACCGTAGCCATTTAGCTTTGTTGTTGCTCTGAAGACGATCCTGGTCGCAGGATTGAAACGCGTCAGCTGGTATTTATTTATTATTACACGACCTAATATCCCCAAATAATTATCATAATGTCATTTAGTGGTCGTGAAAGTCTACGTATTAAGATCTTTGTTGTACGCAAAACATCACGAGTATTTGCAGAAACATTTTTTGAGCTATAACTTGATACGCAGGTTCCGGATGATTTTCTTTTTCTGGGTGGTTGAAAGAGCTGCTTGTCTGTATGTTAGTGTTACCTCATTTTGACTGTTGTGACGTTTACAATGCCCTGACTGCCACTCATGCTGATAAATGAGAAGACGCTTGTGTACGCTACATAGGGCCATATCACTAGATCACCATATCACCTCGGTGGCCTGCGACAAAACTTGGCTGATCAAGACTGAACCTTCATACCCTATGTTGTCTTCACCGAATTCTCTCTGTCTCTTCTCTACCTTACATTCTCACTTTAACTGGTTGGCATCCGACCACAGTTTTGGAAGAAAAAATCACACACTCACCTACCTCAATCTCTACTACCCCTTCCTAACACACGATACACAAACTCTTTTGTCGTTTCTGCAGCACGACTGTGGAATAAGCTGTCTGCCTCTGTCAGAGAAGCCACCCATGCTAGTTTCAGGAAACGGTGCCACCAATATCTCATCAACAACTGAATTTCCTAAATTGTTAGCAGTAGCGATTCCAAGTAGTTAGTTGATTATTTGAAGCTACTAAGTAGTAAGGATTCAGTTGAATACATTAATATTTTTTTGTCGATATTTTACGATCGTCGTCCATCACTTCATTACTCTCTTATCTGCATTGGTATTAAGTTCATAGTTATGTCTTTTTTATTTCTGATCAGTATGGCATATACATTGCAACTCATCTAGTTGGATGGGAAAGAGGGCTTAAGGATCGTAATTTTGCTAGAAAAAATCTAATATATAACCAGAATGTCTGTGGATTGGAAAATAAAATTTTAAACAAGAAGGCAGATATCGGAAAGCATCGAGATGAGAAGACTAAAATTCATAAAGAAAATTGTTGCTCTGAAACTCATAGTCTAACAATAAAGATTCAGGACCAAACATTCACAGTGACTTCAGGAAACGCAGATTAATATTTCCCGTGTACCTCAAAATAACGATCCCTGTTTTTTTGCCTTTTTTGTGTGATTTCTGCTAATTTGAAGTCGGTTTTTTATTTTACCATTGCATAGTGTCTGCTTTTGGCTTTACTTCTGTTTTCATACAAGTATTTTCTTTTTTTTTCTTTTGATGTCTCCGTGGTTTTTAAGGTCATTGTGAATATCTGTTTTAACAAACTTCTTTTCTTATGAAAGGAACCTGGAAGTGTGATAGGCTCAAAACTGGTCAATTTTCGTTTTTGAGCTTTAAAAAAAATGTCAGCCGGGCTGAGTGGCTCTGTCGGTTGAGGCGCTGGCCTTCTGACCCCAACTTGGCAGGTTCGATCCTGGCTCAGTCCGGTCGTATTTGAAGGTGCTCAAATACGTCAGCCTCGTGTCGGTAGATTTACTGGCACGTAAAAAAAAACTCCTGCGGGACTAAATTCCGGCACCTCGGCGTCTCCGAAGACCGAAAACGTAGTTAGTGGGACGTAAAGCAAATAGCATTGTTATTATTATTATTATTATTATTATTATTATTATTATTATTATTATTATTATTATTATTATTATTATTTAAGAGATAGAATGATAGGACACATCTTAAGACACCCAGGACTTGTTCAGTTGGTTTTTGAAGGAAGTGTAGGTGGTAAGAACGGTAGGGGTAACAAGGTATGAATATGACAAGCAGATTAGAGCAGACGTAGGATGCAGTAGTTACGTAGAAATGAAAAGGTTAGCACAGGATAGGGTGGCATGGAGAGCTGCATCAAATCAGTCTATAAGAAATCTCAAGCTTTCCTGAAGAATTTGTTATATCAATTACTGTGCTGAAGTTGTATTTGAGGCAATAAAATTAGGTTTAAACGTAACTCTGCACGCTGAATATCATTAAATGCCAGCTGTCAGTCAATTTTTTTAATATTTTCCCTTAGACATATTCTTTGAAATTTTGTGTACCTTTTTCTTAGAAACTATCACATAAATGTATTTGAAATTTGGTAGTCTCTTATGCGCGATATAGATATGCTTGTGGAAGAAAATTAAATCACTCTGTATATCTTTATTCGTTCATGGAGGCCAGCTTGAAGAGTACCGTAATTTCCTACAACTATGTACCACTTTTTACATGTTTCTGTGCATAACTTGGTTCTATAATTCACGAATCAGATGAATAATTTTAGATATGTAGAATAGGATATAAGAAGGTCGATTACTATAACAGTTGACCATAGAAATTTCTATCTGCAAGTGTAAAAATGTGCAAAAAGTGGTACATTGTTGTATGCTGAAGTGCCCAACTATAGTCCACTGAGGTTTTTGTATATTAGACCATAGTTGTAAGTACTTTAAACCATACATTTTATACTTGTTACACTTACAATTAACATAGAAGTATTTTTTACAATCAACTGAAACGGCGATAGGTTTTGAACATTTACCAGGGCACACCATTAATTGTGGCCGAATGTTAAAGAAAATTGACAGTCTACTCCACGATACCCCATTTGTCTTTCAGTTCAGGGACGTTATAAAGCTCCCTCTTAGATGATACCTTTGTAGGTGGCTTGATTTTACAAACAATATCTGATAAACTGTAACTTAATATATCCTCCTGAGAAGGCCATTTCCAAAAATTTCCACTTCTTGCCATACAACTCACTGTGATGCCTGATTTGTGCACTTTTGTTATAACACCAGGCCAGTATTCTTCTTCATATTTAACTATCACATTATCATCTACTTCAGGGACATATGCTTCAGTCTCTTCCAGAGGATGTGTCAGTCCATCCTCACTTTCTGATAGACTCAGGTCAAAGTCATTATCTGTGTCAGATTTGTATGACACAGTGTCGTCATCACTACTGATAGTTTCTATCTTCTTAGGATTCTGAAAAGGAAAGTTGAATCAAATCAATAAATCATGGCTCTAATCTCAACAGTACAAGGTAATCTAAAGAAGGTAAATGTAACCCAAACTTACCATAGATTTCTTTTTCTTTTGGGAAATTCCTGAAGATCCTTGTTTATCTTGTTGATCACTGTTGATTGAGAGAGCTGGGATATCTGTAGCATGTACACTCTTTCCTGGTTCAGCATTGAGTTTTCTTTTCCTTCTATTTGTACCGGCAAGTGTCTCCTGTGCCCTGACTGATTCTAGATGCGTTATAAAGGACGAACTCACTAATGGCAATGACGAATCTAGTTCAGCATTCGGGAGCCTGGCTAATACTTCCTTCCTGTTGATAGGATACAGTCCAGATTTTCTGAACCCAGCCTTCAAAATTGATGGTCCATTGTTGGCTAATTTGTCCACCAACTTCTTTAATAGTGAAGGAAATGTGTCCTTTGGGATTGTTGGGTATTTCCTTCCGAAAGATGTTCGTTTCCAGTCATCTAGTATCTGCCGCCAGTAGATCTTCATGGGGCGGAAATAAGACAAATCCAGAGGTTGTGTCAGGTGTGTAGCATTTGGAGGTAAACAAACAAATGCAATATCATTGCGTTCACACGTCTCAATAACTCTAGGGCTAATATGGCTACTTAAATTGTCCCCTATTATAACCTTTCTCCCATCCTTTTTCTTTAGCTCAGGTAAAAGTAAAGTGTTAAACCAATCTTCGAAAGTAGTTCCATCGAACCATCCGCTTTTTGTACGGTTATATCTGGCACCCGTAGGGCCACTCTCAGTCCAAGTGTCCCACATTTTCTCCGCCTTATAATTAATATAAGGTGGTAAAATCTCGCCAGCTGCATTTCCACACATCATGACAGACACTGATGCTTTGGATGAATTCTTTATGGCTTCAGGATACTTACATCCCCGTTTTGTTAACACCTTTTTCTTCCCGGGATCATCAACCAGGTTAGTCTCGTCGTAATTATACAGATTTTCAGGAGGAATACCTTCCAGTTCCTTCTGAATGTTATCAAAGTATGAATTTATTATGGCCTTATTCACAGCAGCTCTACTCCTCTTAATATTACTGGCAAATCTTTGTGATAAGGCAGCATGATGGCGTTGAACAAATGATTCAGCCCAACGTTTTCCAGGAAAATTTGCAGAAAACCTCAGTTCCTCGCGGCCGCAAGCGTCCAAATACATTTTTACAATGCAGCGAAGGTCAAATTTTGAAATAGGAAAACCGAATTCACTAAGTTTGATGGCATGTTGTAGAAATGATTCCTCCTCTTCAGAAGTAAAGACACAGCAACGCCCAGGCAATGCCTCGTTATTTTCCCTTACAGCCTTCATCTTAAGTATTATAGAACTACGGGGAATTCCATAAGTCTCAGCAGCCTTACGGGATGATAATCTTTTCTCTTTTACATCTTTCAAACACTGTTGCATTACGTCCTCCGAATAAGGTTTGTACGGGCGACCTCCTATTTTCCGTCTCTTTTCTTTGCTGTCACTCATTTCTGCCTAGGCCTAAAAAAGTAAACAAGAAAGCCATGCGGCTTGTTAGTTTGCGTTTATGGCAAAAATACGCGTGAAGAAGCTTGCACCATCAGACAAGCACACTGAACACAACTATGGTCCACCCAGAAACATGGACCATAGTTGTGCTCAAGGTTACAGTAATTTATTATATTGCACGTTTCTCATAAACTAAATCGACAAATCTACTTCAAACATGTGATAATGCGTGCCTAATATGCAGCAATGTAAATAAAGAAAACACACTTGAGGTAACACTTACCTTCCTTTCAGTACGATGGAAAGTAGAACACCAAAGAACAAAGTATTCACCCTCGTGGTTATGAATCAGCTCTCACTATGCACTGTCATGCGGAAACATGCAGTTCCTGACCATGCCAGTAGATGGCAGAGTAGTTTAGCACTTCAGAAACGATGATAGCGCACTGCTGTCCATAAATGGTAGTACGCGGAGAATGTATAACCACAATGGACCATAGTTGTGCTTAAGGACCATAGTTAGGGGAAATTACGGTACTGAAAATTTTACAGAACATGTCAGTGTTCAACTAGGATATAAAAAAATAATTTCTCAACTCCAGTAAACAATAGGACAATAATTTTACTTCAGTAGCACAAAAGAGGTTTACATATTATGCATGCAAAGTGTCTTGTGCCTGCTTTGAGTATTTCCTCAGAAAAAGGTACCTCATTTAAGGGAAGTTTTAACAATATGTTTACAAAATATTATTTGTATAATGTTCTTTCTTACACAAAATATTAAACATAGAGGGTTCATATTCTTCCCAAATAATAGTGAATGTATTCTGAATATTTCAAAAGAACATTCAAGCCCATACTTAGTTTACTTTATGAGATATGTAACTAAACATCGGAACTTAATCGTTTCACACTTCCCTGATCCCGTAACATTGACTTGAAACGCCCAACCAAGGAGCGCATTTGGATTTACTTAGTACAATCTTTTCTTACCAATATTTCTTGATTCGTTCACTGAGTTCCTTTCTGCGTTCTTCTGTCCATCCTGTATATTTTCTTTTGGGCTTCTGAACTTTGCTCCATCTTGAGTGGTTTCTTATGTAATGCAAAGTTCTTGTTCAGTTTATTTCCCAACTACTAACAGTTGTAGTTATTCAGGTTTAGAAGTTTATTTGTCGACCGTTTGTTATCCATTCTGTGTAGGTGTCCGTAGAATTTTAACATCTTTTTTCGAATTGTACCTCTGTTTTTTTTTTTTTTTTTTTTTTTTGTGGTTTGACAGATTTCACCTGGTTTTCATCCAAATTACATTTTCGTATTTTGATCGTAGGAATTTTCAGAGAATTGTTCTCTCTTATTGTCTATGTTTTTTTAAATTTGTGATCTACCGCCATTTATCACGGTTTCGGTTGCTCAAAGCGCCTCTTATTTGATGACTGTGTTGTTGTAATTTTGCCTTTTAAAAAATTCAAATGAATTTTGTAACCCAATTTTCGTCTCCATGTTAATATAAATTGATTTTGAGCCAGTCAATCAATGAACGTTTTTAACTATCTGGTTAGTAATATTCCTACTCGTACCTTTTTATATGTCCTGTACGCATTCGGCGGCCTCCAGAATAATGTCGTCCCTACTGTGGCAAACTAATGAATCTGCAAATTGTAAAAAGGTTAGGAGAGCTGAAAGAAGTTGTGATTGCTCATGTCAGATCAATGTTTATATTTAATGATTTATTTTAAGTGTTAGGCATACAGAGCGAACTGCAGATGTGAGACTTTGACAGAGGATAGACAATATATAAATAATAAAATATAGACCAAAACTTGAGAACTACAGATTCCCTAGTTTGTCACTTTCGCTAGTTTGCCAGAGAGGGGACGATGTGTCCTCTCCTATAGTGGCAGAAAGCTGGTGAAACCGCGCGCTGCTTTGCACGATCTGATTGTTGGTGACAGAGATGGAGCAAATCCTGCAGCGCGGAGAGTTCGTTACAGCATCCCGGAAATAACACCGAGCTGCAACAAAAAAGGAAGAAAGAAAAATAAAGAAATGTTTGGAAGAGAGAATAATTGGGTCTTTGAAGGTAAGCGAGTGGAAACGTGATAGACAAGCCAGAGACAGTGAGGAGAGCAACGGAGAAATGAATGGCCGTGTGAGAAAAGCTTGAAGGGGATATCGTTTCGGGTACGAGTATCTTTTGAGTTTTCTTTATCTTAATGTAGTATTTCTTTCTTCAGACTCGAGGCACACATTTTGGGGGGGAAATATTATCATATTACGTTCTGGGGTTCCAATAGTGCGTAATTTTATGACAATCCCTCCCCGCCTCACGCAAAAGGCGACTAAAAGGGGGACCCGATAATGAGGTCGCTGTTTGAGCCAGTCAAGTAATTTGTCAACCAGATCTGTTCCATTGCGAAGTGGAGCATCTCTTCTTGGCTTTACAAGCTAATGGGCACAGCAAAACTGAGATCAAGAAGGCTATTTTGTCTCCTTCACGATCTGAGGAGTAACGGGAAAAGCTACGTGAGAGAATGACATTTCTTCCTTACATCTCAGTGATTATGAATAGAAATGGTAAGGTTTAAAACAATCTCAATATCAAGACCGCATTTACAACCACGAAGAGAACTGAATATCCAGAATCCGCGCAAGATAAATTGAGGTGCGTCTGTTTAGAAGGTGCTATTTCCACTTTAAAAATAAATCAGTACCGTGAACAACACTGACCAGAAAGATATAATTCCTTAAAAGTTGTATCATACCCGATCATGTATACGTTCCATATGCATTTTCTTATACGTTTCTTGTGTTTTGATACAACTTTCTTATGGTGGAAGGGGTCCGACTTTGTGCGGCTGTCAGTTTTGGGTAAAAGTTAACTGCGCGCGAGGATTATTCCTCAGTTTTCCTTTCAATGTTTGGAGAATTAAAACTGCGCTGGACGTGCACTGTTAAAAGTTGAGTCCTAAATCCCTCTCGAATGTCTCACAAGCATTGGTTGTTCTCTCTGATGTAATAGTGTCAGAAGCCCAAATTTCTGGAGGAAACTCAGATTTAGAAACTATGAAAGTAGTACTACACAGCATGCCATTATGTTAACGCGGAACATTAGCAGTCTTTAACAATGCTACCGTTCCTGTAGCCACAGTAATATCCTTGAAACAAATGACTGACTGCTAGTGCTGCTACACTTCTGTTATAGTTCGGGCAATTTCTTAGTTAACGACCAGCACGCTTTTAAAGCCTAGTTGGTCGGCGGTGTTTACATTCCTTGTCCGCGGAATGCCAGGATTTTCCCAACTCGAGACACAGCCTTCTCAGCTCTCCGTTTTAACTACTTATCATCTGAGAGCGAACAGTGAGACTGGACACAACTATGTGCACTGTACAACACTGGAGACCTAACAAGTGAGCCGGCTTCAGGACCGGCACGTTTTTGAAGTGCTCCACGTGGACTGTCACTAGTCAAGTGCCATGTGCTATTGGTCACAGGAGAGATGACTGTAGACAGTCATAAATTTGGTAAGTGTCGGGGGTAGTACTGCTTAACTTTTGAGTCGCCGGTCGTTAACGTGGAAGTTGAGAGAACTATGCACGGGAAAGACTTAAAAAGCATTCGACATATTTGTGGTACTATATAAAACCATTGACAAAATAACGACGACGGTGAGAAGGAGATTGACCTTTTTTGGATCAAGAGCGGTTGACAAACGCAATATTCCTTCTACAAGAAAAGTGGAAAACACAGCCTGTGTGGCTTACATAAGTGCACAAAGACCTAGTAGAAGTAGGTGCAAAAGAGGAAGAGATACAGGATAGAACAACATTTAGGAAAAAGGCTGCGGGAGTGAGAGAATCGCCTGAAAAGCTACATCTCGGTGGAGGAACAAGATGGGAGAAGTATAAGATTTTACGATCTTTCGCGGGAGTGGCTAAACGGGATTAATCTGCGTGCCAGAAGAACAGGTAGATTGTGTCAACGTGGCCCACAGATGGTCGTATCGATGGGTGAATAACAATACCTTGTGATCTAGGCCAGGGCATCTCAGGGTGCATGCACTGTGCACGGTGCAAGAGACGGCTTGGCTTGGTTGACCAGAGTGCAGACCCCCCACTCCTCGATATGGAGAAATAGCGCTTACTCTTTCTTTCCTCACGCCTGTCTCGCTCGCTCCGCCTGTCTCCCTCTGCCCCACTTGCGCCGTAGCGCTCCAAATCCGGGCTGAGTTTAGCCGAGTAGAGCCGAGCTTAGCCGAGTAGCCCAGAGACGAAGCGTTGATCCGAGCCATGCCGAGCGGCACCGATGCACAGTGCACGGAGCTCTTGCGCCTCGATCTGCACGCGTGAGATTTTGGGCGTTTGAGA